>NW_020954590.1:8138422-8456287 GCF_900497805.2 Vombatus ursinus | reverse complement strand
TCTTTCTTTCTTTCCCTTCCTTCCTTCCTTCCTTCCTTCCTTTCTTTTCCTTCTCCTTCCCAAGGTACCATCCAATAGGTTGTTTTTAGTAATGCTTCCCTTGTTTTATTTTTTTAAACTTGCTGGCTAAATAATTTCTTATAGGCAGCATTCTGCATATCCCATTATATTAAAAAAATCTGTACCCTTTCTTTTTTCCCCTGTTTTCTTTCATGACTCTACATCTTCTTATGCCTTTTGAGATAAATATAATAAGGACTAATAAAAGTAAACATTGCACCATTCAATGAAACAGTTTTTAGTCTTTCTATGAGTTCTTCTGTCATGCTTTTTAGTCTTCAAGTCTGCTTTATGTAAAGTCAATATAGCTGTTCTCTATTCAAATTCTTATAAACAAATCTCACTGTTTGGTAGCTATTAGTAAACTACCTGATGTAAAAATCTACTTTAGTATATTTATAATTTTCTTGAGGATAAATCAGGACTAGGAATCAACCCTATAAAGTTATACAGACTATATGGAAGATGGAAATGGACATAAAGCATTGAATCAATATAATGAGAATTGGAAGAAACCTCAGAGGTTATCGGGTCCAATCTACAATCACACCCAAGCATCCCCCTTGTGACATCCTTGACATTTATTGTCTATTATCAATTCCAGTGATGGGAAACTCATTACCAACTCAGGCAGGTCATTAATTTTTGAAAGAAACTATTTGTTTAAAAAAAAAAGGATTTTTTTTCTTGTTTTAGGCCAAAATTTGCTTTTCTGTAACTTCAACAGAAGTCTAAACCCTCTTCCATGTAACAATTATTTAAAATATATGAAGATAACTTTTATATTCTTCTTGAGTCTTCTTTTCACTAGTCTAAGCGTAAGGTTCTACATGCCTCTTAGCACTGGAGTCAGCAAAAGACAAAAATTAAAACAGTCCACAGATTTGTGATTCAATATGTAAGCAGAGTGTTCAGAGTACTCATATTAACAAAATAACTGTCTGGTACTGAAACAGACCTGACATTTTCAAAACATTCCCTCCTTGACTACTATTAAAAAAAAATCATGTGCCTCACTGTCTCATTGTCAAAATTGTATATGTTCCTTTCACCTAGTTCGAGGTCCACACTCCTCATCCTGTACTGATGACCTCAGTCAGAGAGAAAGAAAAGAAGTGTCCCTGAATACCGATATAAGACCTTCTGGTAATATAGGATGTCCCAAAAATCGTAGTCCAGTTTTATGCTTCAATAGCTTAAATGAGATGTTTTTAAGTGCTTAACACGGTGCCTGGCACATAGTAGGTGCTATATGAATGCTTATTTCCTTCCCCTACCTTTTTCCCTCTACTGACTGCCTCTCAAACAGGTTTTTGTGGAGAATATACTTCTTTTAGTATTATAATATGTATCTGCTGACTCTTTTGTTCATTCTAAGCTTTAATAAGGGGCAGTTAAGTGGTGTAGGTGATCGAGTGCCCAGCCTAGAGTCAGGAAGAATCATTTTCCTGAGTTCAAATCTGGCCTCACACACTTACTGTATGGCCTGGCCTCACACACTGTATGACCCTGGAGAAGTCACTTCACCCTGTTTGCCTCAATTTTCTTATCTATAAAATGAGCTGGAGAAGGAAATGGTAAACGTCTTTGCAAAGGAAATCCCAAATGAGTCATGAAGATTCAGATGAAACTGAAAAATGACTGAACAACAACAAAAAATCTGTAATTGCTTAAAACTGGACTAAAACTTTTAGAACACTTTGCTGTAGTAAGGAAGAAATTTTAAAACAGCCGGTGGAATAATGAAGTGAAGACCTCTAGATGAGCTCATTTGGCCCAACTTCTCTCAACCTCATTCTTAAATTATTTAAATTTTTTTTCTACCCCCTGGCTAATATATTGTTGTGGATCCTACATCTATAGTTTTAACATGAACCTTGAATGTAAAATGTTTATCATAGACTTTCTGAAGATCCCTGTGGTCAAGTTCAGTAAAGGAGACTATCCTTTTTGGTTAAGATGCACAAGGTGTTAGTTATCCCATGGACTGTTTTATTTGCTATATTCTGGGAAAATTCTTCCTAATGCCATTGACAAAAAAGAATGAAACTCTTTTTGTTTAAATGCTCAAAAATAAGTACTGTTGCCTTTGTTGGACATTGTTGGAACCTTTAAGCAAGGAGAACACTCAAGTCAAAGGCAAGCTATATCCATCAGGTCACTGCTTCTCTGCCTGGGCACTGAACAGGTATGTTTGTTCTATAGCTTTTGGTGTTGCAATTATTGTAGCTACCATTTATTTATCATTCAAATAACCCTTCATCTTATAGTTGCAAAGTGGCTCAAATCAGTTATTATTGTTGGTTTATAGATAGACCTTTTATATAAAGCCACTGGACCCTAATGACTAATGAGATACTTCTAAAGATCTCTTACTCCTCCAGCATCTCATTTGTATGAAGAAGAAAGGGTTTGTATTTATATAGACCCTAGAAAAGAAAATCCCAAGACAGAAGTGAAGTATTGATGGCTTCAACTCACAGCAGCAAATGGCCTCAGGATATGGTAACTAGAGACTGGTAGACCAGGACATCTGCTGACTTGCCTATTCTGGGGTCAGAAGGAATCATGGATAAAATGTCTTCTAAAGATGGAGTATGCAATATATAGCTTGTTTCTTTGGAATGTAATTCTGAAAAGGAAAAGCAAAGTATAATGTAAGACAATATCTAGCTGAGAGTGATAGATGGGCCATCATGTCCTTTGTCTCTTACAAAGAACTAATGATCATGTCAGTTCCACTGAATTATTAGTTTTCATCTTTACTTTTAGATTTGTATTCTTCCACTTATATCAAGTCAATGTAAATTGTATGAAGTGACCAGGCATTCAGGGTGGCAAAGAGGTAACATAATTATGAGGGTTTGGAGAAATAATTGGTTTCTGGTTTTGACAACATCATTTCCCATCCATTTGGTAATAAGTTCATTGAATCTATCTGCATGTATTTATAATCCTTTCTGGGGTCATTGGACATTGGAAAGCAGATGAATCTATGAGAATGGGGTCATGAGCTATTTTGATAAGTTATGATTTTGTAGAAATTTTCACATTCAAGTAAGAGAATTGGTAAAGCACTGAAAAGAAGGCTGGAAGCTGGGGACCTTTCATCACTGTCTAACCAACCAACATTGTGTTAGTTTATCTAACCAACAATCAATTTTCCTACCATATACTCTTGTCCTCTTAAGTTCTCATAAGGATGTCTTTAGCATTAAAGAATGTAGAAAGTATAGTGAAAGTATAAAGGCTTGAAGAAAACGAAAATGAATCTAGGATTAAAAACTTAGATTTGGGAGGAGATCATCTGGTGTACTTTCCCCAGCTATCCTTTCATTTTATAGAAGGAGCAAATTAAGGCACATAAAATTGAAGTCACGTGCCCAGGACAACATAGGTAATAAGTAGAGGACTGGAAGAGAGACCTATGTCTTGAATCCATTCTAGTGTTTTTCTTTTTTTCTAATATCCAGATTTTTTCTTTAGGGTTGTTATTTTTCCATGATCAGTGGGATGCTGGAGACATCTCATTTGGGCTTGAGAAAACCAATTGTTAAATTTTCAGTGGGAGCATTTATACCTCAGAAATTGGCAAACACCACAATTAAAGGTTTTATTTATTGTTTTGTTGATGATTATACTTAAGAAAGTGATGGAGAAAATGTTAATAATACAGATTAAATTAATAAGGGTATTATGTACATTTTCTTTGGAAAGCCAGTTATTAAATATTTATCAGGATACCCTAGTCCCTCAAATATTAAACATATAAGAACTTTAGGCCAAAGGAAAGTCAAGTTTTGCTAGGAAAAAATAAAACAACTTAAAATCTTACATCTGTGGGAGGAGAAGAAGTATCTACAGATATGTCTGGATCTGCGTCCAAATCAATATATCCAAACAAATCAGATGAAGTCTCAACCACTAAGTATAGAACTTGAGTCTCCATCAGCAACTGTGGCTCAGCTTCTTGCATTGACTTATTTTGTAGCTAATTCTAATACAAAGGGATAAGTTTGGGACATTGAAAAGAATTGACTGACAGATTCTTCCTTCTCCCAAGCCACACTCCCACTAATATAAGGCAAAAGTTTTGCAAAAAGTTTTTTTATTTGTTTTTTTTCCTAATCTTGTATAAAGATGGGATAGATACCATTGCAATTTTGTGTGAGATTGAAGCATTCACTATTATGAGCTTAGCCTTTTTGGAGACTGAGAAATTCCTTTCCAAAGCTTTTTTTTTTTTTAAATTTTGTCCCCAAGGCATAAAGCATGAGAAATGCTTATTGCTATTTCTTTATAAAATTTGTCCTGCAAGTTCAGATATGACTCTTATTAGGTACCTGCTAAATTGTAGGTAGTCTTTTCAATAGACTTGTAATATCTCAGAGTCGTAAAAGATCTGGGAATGCTTTTTTTGTGATTTTAATTAGGGAATTCCTAGTGTGGAAACTACCTTACAGTTTTAGAGAATGAAAACTTTTCTGAAAAAGAAGTTTTTGAGAAATAAAAATGAAATGCAAAGCTAAGTGACTTGTCCATTGTCACACAGTCTGTGCCAAAGGTAAGATTTGAAGCCAGGTCTTTCTGCCTCTAAGGCTGGCCTTCTCTTTCCTGTATACCACTCCTAGTCTGAGCAGGCATCATTTCTTATAACATCCCCAGAAGTTTCATCAAGTGTCAATTTGAAGACATTCAGTGTTGGCAACTAATGACTTCTTGAGGCAGTCCATTGCACATATAGAGATTTTGAGTTGTTAGGAAATAAGTACTACTAATATTACTACTAATAATACCATAATAATAGTAAGACCCTCATTATTCTATGATTTCTTAAGGATTAAAAAAAGCATTTTCTTCACTGCAACCAAATTTGTACCTTTTGATAAAGGTGGGAGATTAGATTGTCTTTTGTGATTGTAAGAAAAACTGATTATTTATGTAGATGAATATATTTACCTGAGATGAACTTTTTATGCAGAAAAAAGCCCAAGACTTTTGAAGCAAGAAATTCAGTTATATTTCATGACAAAAATTACTGTCTGGCATTAGCTGCTCAGATTACTTGGAAAACCTTGAATTTAGAGAACTTCTGTATTTTCACTATGAACCTTGAAAAATCCTTGCTTCAGTGGTTAAAGACTTTACCCTGTGGTATTTATCACAGCTCCTTTTATGTGTGTTACTAAAGTTTTTAGGATAGTGTTTCTAGGTTTGACATTTAAGAGTTGGAGTCTTTCTCATTTAGAACTGATCTTTTTCATATAAAAAGGCAAGGCTTTTGAAGGAGAAAATTCAGTTATAGTTTATGATAAAATCATTGTTTGTCACCAACCAGTCAGATTACTTAGAGAGTCTTAAATCTGGAGTATTTCAATATTTTCACTCGGATTCTTGGAAACCTGCTTCTATGGTTAAGATTATTTTTCGTCTGATATTTACCACAGCTTCTTTTATGTGAGTTATAGCAGCAAAGTGATTGGGTTTGTAGATTTGACATTTAAGAGTTGGCTTCTTTCAGGTTCAGAGGCTGCCTGAAAGGTAGTTTATCTCCTCCTTCCCCACCCAGCAGCCCCTTCCTGCTAGAGATTTTACTAGTTAGTTAGTAGATTTTTGCTACAGACCACTGCTGAGGTAAAACGATTCATGTTAAATATCAGCTGAAGTGGTTAAGGAGGTGATTTTACTTCAAGCCAGTGTTATAAGCATTGTCCACTGCTAATTCAGAGGTCTTTCAAGTTCTAGCACCAGGCCCTTCCCCTTCATGGACTTTAGCTGGTGGTACTGTGGATAGAATGCTAGGCCTAAGAGTCAGGAATAACTGAGTTCAAATTTGGTCTCAGATACTTACTAGCTGTGTGAGTCACAGCCCTGGTTAAATCACTTAACCTCTGTTTGCCTCAGTTTCCTCAACTGTAAAATGTAATAGCACCTATCTCACAGGGTTGTTGTAAAGATTAAATGAGAAAATATTTGTAAAAAGTGCTTAGCACAGTGCCTGGTACATAATGGGCACTATCTCAATGCTTATTCTCTTTCCTTCTCCTGATTTGCCCTTTTTATAAGGTCTTGCCCCACAACTGCAGCTCACAGTGATCTGTGACAATTCAACTTCAATACCATTTACTGTCTAGATCACTCAGTTTGGTCTCATATGCTATCTGGCCACATTACTTGAGTGGGCACATATCTTGTCTTCTCCTTTGGGAATAGATTTCACAAACTTTATGGGGCCTGGATGTCTATGATCTGTTGATTTAACTCTTCTGCCCTGGATACAAGATCAATTCCATAGGCATAGACAAGTATAGAGATCAATTTGTACAAAATACTGGGTTGCTAAGACAGAAAAGTTGGTTGACCAGAAGAAAGTAGTCAATCTACCATTCTGTCTTTCTGGAGGGAAAGGGTAGCAAGGCACCAAGTGATTAAAATGGAAGGAAAAAAAAGTAATGATAATTAAAAATAATGATGATAGCTCACATTTATATAGAATTTTAGGGTTTATAAAACATTTTCCTCTTATAGCAGCTCTCTTTGTGGTGGCCAAGAACTGGAAATTGCAGGTATGCCCATCAATTGGGGAATGGTTGAATAAGTTGTGGTATATAATTGTGATGGAATACTACTGTGCTATAGGAAATGATGATTGATCTTAGAAAAACATGGATAGACTTGCATGAAATAATGAAGAGCAAAATGAGCAAAACCAAGAGAACATTGTATATAGTAACAGCAATATTGTTTTAAGAACAACTTTAAGTGACTAAGTCATTTTGACTATAGTAAATTCCCAAATAAAAATACAAAGGACATATGAAGGAAGACATTATCTGCATCTATAGAAAGAATTAATAAATAGAAGTATATATAGAATGATTTTACATATATGTGTATATGTATATATATATATACATACAATCATATTTGTGTCTAATGCTGGTCATCTCTAGAGTGGGGGAGAGGAAAAAGAAAAAAGAAATTTATATAAATTTATTATATATTTAAAAGGAATAGCAAGTTGTGCATAATAATCTGCAGTTTCATGTACAATCATCTTGTTTTTTATTATACTATGTTATGGAAATGTTTGTCTTATTCTATAAATTAAAAATAAAATAAAACTTTAAAAAGGAATAAATATCATGATTTTTATAGTGTAATTGGGAAAAATGAATCTCAGTAAGGTAACTTGTCTACAGTGACACATTTAGGAGGGGCAGAGCTGAAACTCATCAAAATTTTCTGATTTTAAACTCTTGTGGTCTATCTGCTACTCCACAGCTATGTGGAAGAGATAACTGAGATAACAGAACATCTGATTTTCCTGTATTTATTCATTTTCAGCTTTAAAATGTATCAGATCTTAGATAAGTCAAGTTTTTTTTCAATTTTATTGTGTCTTAAGTAAAAGATCTGGTGTTTGCAACAGAGGTCTTTCTCCTTTGCTTCAATAAGAAGTTTGTGACAAGACTCCATTGAAGACTCCACATCCTCCAGTGAGCATGGTCTAGGTACCTCAAGTCATATAGGTTCCTGGTTAACATCTGGGGTATGGTATCCTAAACTCTTCAACAAGTGTAAGCTCTAAAGTTTGGGGCCATATTTTATACTTCCTTTACCTTCACATTACCATTTGGCACACATAGAATATGGATATGTTCAGGCTCTGTGATTGTCGATTTTTAGCCTCCCTCCACTATATGGAACCTATATATGCTTTATTATAGTTAAGTCCAAGGGAGTTGACAGAGGAATGCAGAAGTTAAATGTCTTGTCTAGGATTTGCATTCAAGTCTTCTTGATAGCACTCTATATATGACAGAATGGATAGAGAAATTAACCAATAAAATATATTGAATGAATACCGATTTTAAGATTGTTAAACTTTAATTAAAATTCAAGAAGTATGTGTACACACATGCTCACACATAGTACTTGCTGTATGTAGTGAACTGTGCTAGATGTGCTGGAGAGGAGACAAAATTTAGGTAAGATATTGTCCTTGACAACATGGAAGCTGACGGTCTAGTAGAAAAATAAAACCACTCAATAATAACTGGTAAGTGAATCAAAATTTGCAAAACAATGTCATTTGAAGATCAAGGAGAAAGGCCATTGTCTTATATTTTTTATGTATAATTTATTAAGCTGTTGTGTCTGATAGAATGAAAGCTCATTCAGGTTGGGAACTGTTTTACTCTCACATTTGTATCCCCAGCACCTAGCACAGTGCCTGTCACAGAATAGGCACTGAATAAGTGCTTGTTGATTAGTGGAATGACTACTGATAGGAGAATTGGGAGAGTTTGCATTGGGAGAATTTGGGTAGGCTTTGTATCTCTTTAATATACCCATAAGGCTTACCTACCTCCTTAGCACAGAATATGTGCAATTTAGCAAATGGGATCATCCATTCTAACTGTGTGACCTTGGGCAAGACACACCTCTGCCTCAGTTTCCTCATTAGTGAAATGAGGGTGATAATAGTACTCACCTCCCAGGGCTTGTTGTGAGGGTTAAATGAGATAATATTTGTAAAGGGCTTTGCAAACCATAAAGTGCTGGTATTGTTATTTTATTGTTATTATTCTCACAAATAAATCAAAATTTATAAAATGATAAAGAAAGTTCTCAACTTTCAGTAAAGACAGTGCTAAATTTTTCATCTTATTAAGATCCATAGAATTAACCTATTTCATTATACCTGAAATGAATTGTAAGTTTGCTCAGACAGAAACAAGATAACGGTTATTAAATATGCATGTTGATTCATTATAAGCAATGCTATTAACAAGGCCCTAACACTTGGGAAGCCCAGTACTCTTTGCTAATCTTTCCTGATAAAACAAAGATCATCTGAATCTTTAAAGAATATCAAATAAAGACATGACTGTACCAGAAAGAAATAAAAGCTACAACCTAGCTTCTTCCTGCTCTTCCCATCAAGGTGATTTTAATAGCTTTTATTATCCTTTGATGGAAACTGTATCTATGGCTCACCTTTCTAGGCAAACTATTTATTAGGAATTTATATTTCAGTCTTTTTCATCTTATTCTCTTGTCTAGACTGCATATACATATATATGAAATTTGTCATAGTCACAGAATTATAGAGCTGGGAGCAACTTTTACAGATAAGGAAACTGAGACCCACAGAGGTTAAATGACTTGATTAAAATCGTGCAGCTTCAAACTTATGCCTCCTGATTCTTTCCACCATACCATAGCTTATCCTTATGTCCTACTCTCTGGACCAACTGTGGACACTTTTTTCAGTTCTGAGCTGTCTACATTTACTCAGTAATACAAGAAATATTTATAAAGAACATGACTGTGTACAAAATGTTACTTCCTCCTATCTACTCTGTCCCCCAAATCTGGTAGTCATCCATAGAGACCTTGCTAAAGAGCTAGAAATACCAGAGAAATGAACATTTGTCTGGACCTGGCTCCTGACCCACACTCATATTCTGGTTTTTGTGATCTGCCTCATGTTTTCAATGGGACAGTGAAACAAATTGTTTGAGAAACAAAAATACAAAATGATCTTCAGTCTTGTTCCACTTCCCACAAATTTCTCCATTCCAGTCGTCACCACTCTAATTCAGTTTCTTTTTAATAGTTTTCAAACCGGTCTTCTTACTTCTCCTTTGTTCTCAATGTGCTTAAATCAGTCCTCTGATCACATCACTTTTTAATTTCCTGACTAAAATCCAAATACCTTAAACTGGCATTCAAGGCCCTCTACCACCTGGCTCAAACTTTCTTCTAGTCCTGCTTCCCACTATTCTTCTTTAAGAACTCTATGATTCCAACCACATTGGATAACTCAACATTTCTGCGTCTCCCTTTTACAAGTACCTGGCTGTGCTCACACTGTCCTTGCTACCTGGAATGCCCTTTTCTACTGCTTAAATACTTTGTCCACATAATGAGAAGACAGGATTCATCGGAAAATATTGCTATTGGAAAAGATTGAAGGCAAAAGGAAGAGGGGATGGCAGAGGATAAGATGGATAGAAAGTGTCCTAGAAACAATGAACATGAATTTGGATAGACTTTGAGAGATAGTGGAGGATAGAAGAGCTTAGGGTGCTATGATCAATGGGAACACAAAGAATCAGATACAATTAAACAACAACAATTGCTTTGCCCATTAAAATCCTACTCCTCCTTTAAGGCCCATCTTAAAAGTCACTTCTTTCACCAAGCCTTCCATAAACTCCTATGTTTCTTCCCTAAGCTCCACAATAGCTGGAAATTTGTTTTCTGTCCTCTGAGGTCACATAGAATTCTGTGACCCTCTCAGTGCATGTATAACATTCCATTTTGTATTTAAGTTACTTTATATTTTTTTTCTCCTTTAGACTATAAATTCCTAGGGGGTAGACACACCTCTCATACTTCTTTCATCTTACTATCTTCTTTTATTTTCACTCCATCATCTTGGCTCACCCCGCCCCCCCATCTTACTATCTTCTTTAAGGTCCAGTGCAATGATTGATACATAGGAAGCACTTGAGCAATGTTTGTTGGATTAATGGATTTATGACCTAGAGATGCATGATGTCTGTTATTGCTGGTCTTCTTTAAACTCTATTGTAATGAGCTGGATTGACTTACCTCTGCTCATTTTCATTAGATTATTTCTGCTGACTCTTCGGGGTAAAATGGGAAGCACAGTGTTTCCTGCATCAATAGCTTTGGGAAATTAAGAAATGGAGCTTGTGTACAAGATGATAGGTATTATTCTTAACTAATTCAGAAATTAATTAATTCACTTTTAAACATAGAAAAATCTTATGATAACAAATAGAGCAAAAGAACCAAAAGTATAATATGTTACTTAACCCTATTGTGATGAATTTGTTTTGGCCTTCTCTCTCTCAACTTATTATGAGTTGTTAAGGGAATTAAAAAAGTTTCACTGTTTAAATTCTATATCAACATTCCTTTAGTACTTACAAAGGAATACAGTATCTCAACCAACTCTCCTGGATTCACCAAGTCTGTTTTTTTTTTAATTTCCTGAATGATGCAGGTTGCCCTTTTCCTCCTCTATCCAAGCCTGATGGATGGCCCAGTAGGAGCAGGTGATACAGGGGAACCTTCCTCTACCCCTCCAACCTTTTAGCCAATGCTCCTTTCCCCCTTCTCTTTCTTGTCTGTAAGCTGACCCTTATCTCCATCCCTTAGTAGGTCATACTCAACCTGAGCTTCAGACCCACTCCCCTCTTCCCAATAGTAATAGCCTGGGCTCCTCCAGATCCCCTCCTCCTTTCTCCTGATGCATGAGCACAGCTGTTCAACTATAATCCCTAGGATAAAATAGAGGAGCATAGGATTTACCATCTGTCCTCCTACTGTGCTTCAAGTTCACCTGGACCTTATAATCTGACCTGCCACTATACCTCCAGTCAACTAGGCATTGCCATCTGATTGCAGTTAATCCTCCAGATCCTTCAAGACTACCATCTGACATGTTGATGTACCTTCAGATTTCTTAGGACTTGTTTGCTTTGCTATTACCAACCTCAGGACTACCAGGCCTTTCCTTGTACCTTACAGCTGAACAATCCAATCCAATCCACATTTATTAAGTGCCGGTTATATGCCAAGCAGTGTGCTAAGCCCTAGGGATACAGGTTGTTGTGTTTGTCCTTCATTCTTGAAAAGGACCATGACATCAGGGAGTTGATGACATGATTTTGATTTGAGTGAGGGAGGGCTGTGCAAGGTCACCAGCCTTACTTTCTCCTCCAGAGCCATCTGGGTCCAGTGGCAAGATATAGATCAGTTTGACTGGAGATGGCCCTGCCTTCCTCCCTGCCTTCCCTCAAGGACCTCACAATCTAATGGGGGTGGTAGTAGAGACAACAAACACTTCCTTAGCGTTTGATGAATTCTCTGCCAGCAGGTGGTGGCCACCTGCAGGAATGTTGTAAATCAGATTCAAGATTTGAGTAGAAGTTGGATTAGATGCCCTCTGAAGACCCTTTCAGGTCAAAGAGTCCAAGATTCTATGATTCTGTGACTGTCTCAATTATTTTGTTTTGTATGTACTTACCTCATTTTCTTAGTTCTGACTCAAAGAAAGCATTGCATTTCTAACAATGGACAATTAATTAGCATTTCTAAAAGCACAGTATTTTTCATGTGTTATTGTTTTCCCCATAACAAAACAGCAGGTATTAATGAGATTAGGTCTTTGTCTAGGAGTAATCACTTGGGTTGTTTTGTTCTCTAGAGAACTGGCAAGAGGTTTATTTTCTATAGGGTTGTATGTTTAAAAACAGTCTTTTTGTTGCTGGGAGGAGATATCACTTATTTCTCTACATAAGGCTTCAAATTAAAGGGAAGAAAATTCCTACTGATATCCACCAAGGTACATATCACAAGAGTAGAAGATACAACATAGGAATGAGCCTATCAGTGGAGAGATCTAGTAATTCGAAGAAGCAGCTAGGTGACACAGTGGATAGATCTTGTTCAAATCTGGCCTCAAAAACTTACTAGCTGTGTGACCCTGGACAAGTTATTTAACCTGTTTCTTCATGTATAAAATGAAGATAAGAGTAGCACCTACTTCCCAGGTGTGTTGAGAGAAGATAATATTTATAGAGAGCTTTTCTAACCTTAAAATATGCTATAAATATTAGCTTTTATTATTATGTGGCATCTAGGTGGTACAGTAGATAGAACGCCTAGCCTGGAGACAGGAAGACTCCTGTTCAAATCTGGCCTCAGATGCTTACTAACTCTGTGACCATGGGGCAAAACACTTAACCCCATTTGCCTCAGTTTCCTCATCTGTAAAAGAAGCTGGAGAAGGAAAAGGCAAACCACTTTAGGTATCTTTGCCAAGAAAACCCCAGATAGGATCACAAAGAGTCAGACCCAATTGAACAACCCAATATTGATCTTAACATAAAGAGGTAAATTCAACCTCATAGGTATATCACTGAAACTTGGGATGATTTGACTCATAACTAGAAAATGGAAAAATATACTGATTTAAAAGGAAGAAAATTACAGAACTTTAGAGTTGGAAGGCATTTCAGAGGCTATCTAATGCAAGAGGATTTTTCACTTTAAAATTGCCAACAAATGGCCATCCGGTGTTTTCTGGTTCTCTTTAAGAATTAAATAAATTACATACATACGTACATACTTATACATATATACATATATATATATACACTGTGTGTGAGAGAGAGAGAGAGACAGAGATAGAGAGAGATGGAGACAGAGACACACAGATAGAGACAGACACACAGACAGAGAAGATAACACCTTACTAGGACAAAAGAGGAAATGTATGTAATAAATCATAGAAACAGATCACAAACTTGCTGTAAAAACAGGCTATCCTAGTAAAAGGAAACTTTTACCATGTGGATATATTATTGAACTTTTCTTTGCTAAAATTCTTGACTTGCCTTTAATGATAATTTTATTCTTCAAAATCAAGAAGCAAACTTGTGCAATACTCTTGAGGAGGAATTTCTTTCAAAAGCAGAAATGACAACCTTTGGAAGAAGTAATCACATTATCATTGGGAAATGTGGATATTTTCTAACACAGGCCTCACATTTTGTGAGAGTGGATTTTAAAGAGTTCAGAGAAAGGGTATATAGGGTCTTGTGGCACAAAATCTTTTAGAAACTGAATATTGAAGAATGATCTATTTTCAATTTCTAAAAAAAAATCATGATTGTGTTTCCCAAAGCACAGATGATTTCAAGAAGAAAAAAAGTGGACCTGTCCAAGATGTGACTGCACAGTGAATTCATGAACCAACTTAGATTGTAAAAAGACATGTATAGAACATGAAAACAAGGATGATAATAGAATGCCCAAATGGTTATGCTATCTTATCAAATTGGAAGTTCCTTCTCATGATGCAGATCTGAACCATGCTTTCCCATACTATGCAACTTTCATTCACATCTTTCTGTATATTCAACATAATGTACCTACCCAATTCACTGAAGTTCTTCCTTAATGTCTTCTGACATCAAGGAGGTATCAGTGGAGCACTCTGCCTGTCCATCTGTCATCATCCTCTTGCCCTTGCCTTGTGACTAGGCCATGTCTTCTTCCTATCACCTAAATCTTTGATGGCATCTTATATTTCTATTCTTTAAAGTTCCTCATTCATTTTATGTTGAAGCCTGCTCACATCCGTTATGCACTTCTCTATTGCCCTCTGTACGATATTAATCATTAATTATTTGACACTATTGTATTTTTTTGTTTCATTGTCATGCAGGAAAACTGTTGGAATAAATAATAGTGCCAGGGAGGATACATTGTGATATGGTAGAAAAAAAAAACACTGGCCTTGGATTGAGAAGACCCAGACTCAAATGTTGGCTCTACTACCTACTAGCTGTATGACCATTGGCATTTCACTTAACCTCCATGGATCTCAGTTTCCTTATCTCCAAAATAAGGGAACTAGACCACATCAGCAGTCAGCAAACTATAGCTGAAGTGCCAAGTCCAGCCCACTGCCTCTCCATGAGCTAAGAATTTACATTTTTAAATACAATAAAACATTTAAAAATTTTAATCATAAAAACATGTAGATGCTTTGGAGGCATAGTTCACTGACCAGTGGACTAAATGATCCCTACATTCACTTTGAAGCTCTTACATTTTGATTTGATGATTTAAACGTCTGTCATATAGAATGGGGATACTTGCCTTTTTTTTTTTGGTCCCAGAAGTCAGTCACTCAGTTAGCCCGCATTTATTAAGTACCTACTTGTTCTAGGCACTGTGCTAAGCATTGGACATACAAAGAAAGGGTAAAATACAAATAGTCCTCACTCTCAATAAGCTTGCTGTTCAATGGAGAAGGCATTAACAAGATATAACATACTGAATAAATTGGGAATAGTCTCAGAGGGAAGGCACTAAGGTTAAAGGGGATCAGGAAAGGCTTCTTTCAGAAAGTGGGACTTAATTTGATACTTGAAGGAAGGCAGGGAAGAATTGGAAGAGAAGGAAGTCAGGCAGACATGAGGAGGGAGAGTGTGGCAGAGTTTGGAGACAGAGGGAGAAAAAAGCTTGGAGTCAGGAGACAGTGGAAGGAACAGCAGGGAGGTAAGTGTCACTAGACTGCAGAATACATAGAGAGCAGGTTTGGCTGCTGAATGGAAGATGAATTGGAGAAAGATTAGTACTAGAAATAATCAGTGAAAATGGCAGAAAGACAGCTTTTTTTTTCCTTCTGTAGAAATAATTTTTTTTTATCAATTAGATAGTCCAAACAATGAGAGCAACTGATCTGGTAGGTTTCTTATCACTGGAGATTTTCTGTCACAAGCTGGATGATCACTTGTTAGGCATGTAGTAGAAAGGATTATTGTTCAGGTATAGTTTGGACTAAATGACCTCTGAATATCCTTCCAATTCTGAGTCAATTCTGGGCACTTACTATGTGCCAAGCACTGTGCCAAGAGGCAAAAACATGGTCTCTTCTCTCAAGGAGTTCATGCTCTCAGACACCATGCAAATAACTATACCTATAAGAAACACACACATCTATATTATGTATGTATGTATGTATGTGTGTGTATGTATATATATACATATATGTATATATGTATATGTATAGATAATCTCAGAGGAAAGGTACATAAAATATCATGGACTTGAAAAGGAATCATTAAAAAAATTGAATAAGTTTTTTTTTTATTTTAAAATGTAAAAACCAGTCTTGAAGGAAAAGAACCTATATGCTTTAAAATGTTTATAGCAGCTCTCTTTGTGGTGGCAAAGAACTGGAAATTGTGGGGATGCCCATTAATTGGGGAATGGCTGAATAAGTTGTGGTACATGATTGTGATGGAATACTACTGTGCTATAAGATATGATGAGCTCAATGATCTTAGAAAAACATAGAAAGACTTGTATGAAATAACGAAGAGCTAAATAAGCAGAACTAAGAGAACATTGTATAAAGTAGCAGCAATATTGTTTTAAGAACAGCTTTGAGGGAGTAAGTCATTTTGACTACTACAAATTCCCAAATTAACTACAAAGGTCATATGAAAGAAGATGTTATTTGCATCCAGAGAAAGAACTGATAAATAGAAGTATATATAGACTGATTTTACATACACATGCACACATATTTGGGTCTAATAGTAGCTATCTTTAAAGTGGGGAGGGAGGGAAGAAAAAAGGGAAAAAAGGGAAAAAAGAAATTTACATCATAACTTTAAAAGGAATAGCAAGTTGTACAAAATAGATTTGCAGTTTCATGTGCAATCATTTTTAAAAAAATATGCTGTGTTATAGAAATACTTGGAATGGAATGGAAATGGAAATAAAATAAATAAAAATAAAAAAATACTCTTAGCTCTCATGGGCAGGCAGTGGGCTGGATTTGACCTTCTAGCTATAATTTACTGACCCATAATTGAGTCCAATTCCTTGATATAGAAAAATGGGTTTCAAGCTGAGTTTTGAAGGGAATAGTAAAACCAAGGGGAAGAGGTGAAGAGGGAGAATGCTCTAGGCATGGGGGACAGCCAGTAAAAAGGCATAGAGTTAGGAGATGGAGTCCTGTGTATATGGAAGCATAAGTGTGTGTGTGTGTGTGTGTGTGTGTGAGTGTTTGAAATCTATGACCAGTATCATCTAAGATAGAAAGACAGAATGTTGGTTGAAAGGATGGATAATGTACAGCACACATTTGATGGAGCTGTGAACTGCTCTAGCCATTCTGGAAAGCAATTTGGAACTACTACCAAAAGCTAACAAACCATTCATACCTTTTGACCCAGTAATACCACTACTAGGTCCATATATCAAAAAGATCAAGGAAAGAGAAAAAGAATCCAAGTGTACAAAAATATTTGTAGTTGCACTTTTCATTGACAAAGACTTGGAAACTGAGAGAGTGCCCATCAATTAGGGGAATGGTTGAACAAGTTATGTTATGGTATATGATTGTCATGGGAAACTATTGTGCAGTAAGAAATAGTGAAAGGCGGGCTGGTTTCAGAGAAATCTGTTAAGGCTTGTATAAATTGAGGTAAAGTGAAGTGAACAGAATCAGGAGAACAATTTATATAATTACAATACAGAAAAAACAACCAACTTTGAAACACTTAGAAACTCTGGTCAACACAATGACCAACCACAGTTCCAGAGGACTCATGATGAAGCATATTACCTGCCTCAGGTAGACATAGATATCTGAGGTATCCATCTCAGAATACAGGTTGAGGTCTATGTCTTATTTTGTTTTGATACATAGCTAATTCAGGAATTTGTTTTGTTTGACTATCCATGTTTCTAATGGCTTTTTAAAAATATATTATTTCTCAGAAGGTGCTGGGGGAGGTGAGAGGGAGAGAAGTCAGAGCCAAAAATAAAATGGAATTCAAAATATTGGATGGGAGAGGTTGACTGCACCTATGATCCCTAAGACTGACTAGTCTGATCAAAATGGTTAGGCATATGTCTCCTTCCTCCATCCTGTCTTCATTCATATTTCTTCAAAGTCATGCCCTCATTGAAGAAGATGGCCTTCCCCATTAGAAGAGTGTCATTCTTCAGCTTTAGGTATGTGAATACCTACACTTCAGCAGAATAATTAATGTTAAGCACTGATTAAAAATAGCAGAGAACAGGAGATGCCCATCAAATTTCCAAATGTGGTTAGTAAGACTGCTTCTGCAATAAATATTTTATCTTTCCCAGATAGAAATTTAAATGAATGCAATTCCACATATTTACCTTTTAAAATATTTTAAAAGGATTCTCATTATGAAAAGTAAATGCCATCTCAAATGGTAAAATTCCTATTTAATTTATGTCCAATATGCACCCTCCATGTTGTTCAGTTTTGTCTGACTTTCTGACCCCATGGACCATAGAATGCTGACTGTCCATGAGGTTTTCTTGGAAAAGATACTGGAGTGGTTTGCCATTTCTCTTTCCAGTGTATTAAGGTAAACATAGGTTAAATGACTTGTCCAGGGTCACATAGCTAGTAAGTGTCTGAGGTCAGATTTAACTCAGGTCTTCCTGACTCCAGGCCCAGAGCTCTATACACTGAATTACCTAGTTGCCTCAATATGTACCTTCCTACTCCTCATTGCCATTGGAATTAACAGTTGGCTTCTCTAATTGGGAAAAAATTTAAGTTATGATATTATAGGCCTCTAAAGCAGTAAAACATTTTTGAGCACTCCCAAATATGCATATGAACTCATTAACCATATATATATACAATCTATAACTATATATTGTACATATTATATAACAAAATATAAATATGATATGATAAATATATTTTAGAATATATTGTTTTATTTTCTTTATTAATGATACATAAATTTTTTAAAAATTCATTCAGTGAGACAATATGATTAAATATATTTCATTATTTTTAAGTCTTGGTTTAACACTTGGTGATTCATGCTGTTTCTTTTGGTAGCTGTTTTTAATATCTGTTAAAAGCTGACAAAGGTATCTAACACAAGTAGATGATCTAAATGGAAGAAGTACATTATTGGCTAAGCTTACTAAATCATAATAGTCATTTTAATGTCATCCATCAATTATGCAAAAATTTTTGTTGAAATTTGGTAGTGAATTTCCATCTTCAGTGATGTCAATCAATTATTTTTGCTATGTCAAATTTTCATATTTTAAACAAATTGCTTAAAAATTACTGAAACCAAAATATTTTAAAATAGGTTGGAAAATTGTTTTCAATTTGTAAGGATATCTATTTGGGAGTTTAAATAGGCAATCCACTTATATTGCATGCAGCAACAAAAGTTTAGTTTTTCAATTTCTTGCTAATCATAACGGTTTTAGACAATCAGCTAATATCTTGTTAACTATGAACCTCACTTAAAATGAAATTCATTGTTAATGGGAGTGAATGTAAATTCATTTTTCTAATAATGCTCTTGGTAATTTCCATTTTTGTCTGACCTGATCAAATTTGATTAGATCATCATAATTTTGATTTGATAATATGGCTAATGAAGAGTTCATACTAGGAATAGTAGAAGTATTTGTACTTTTTTTTTTGTTTTTATTGTTGCTTGTGCTTATGTTACTAGTATTATGCTCAATCCACAGTTTATAGGAATTTTTTTAAGTCACTTGTTCATTTTGTGGTTAAAATAGATAAAATAATTTATAAATCCACTTAATAGGGCACATATGAACTGCAATATATCACAGTAGACTCAAAGTGAACAAATAAGGGGTGTACCACTGAATGTTTGTCAGTATTATGAAGTTCTCATCCTTTCCTCAGGATACTTTGTATACCACACATAACATGGAACCATTTGACATACAGGTGGAGTGAGGGTACCATTATCAGTCTATATATTTGCTATTAAGAAGATTAAAAAAATGAGAAATAAAAAAATATTTCATTTCTTTCTTATCTTTTGGGGGGGAAATGACTATAGATCAAAATTTTATGGTATTATTTTTTTCCTGCATCTGAATGGATCATCATGACTGTACCCTCCTTTAGAGATGATCACTATACTTGTTTGATTCTTTTCAGATTACTAAATAGGCATCCTAGTACAGGGATGGAAGCTGAAACACAAATCAAAAATTATGTTATTAGAATGAGGATTGTGATGTAACTATTCACAGAGATGCTACTAACCCAGTGTAAGGTAGTCATATACTTCTTGGGCAATAAGTAATGAGAAATGCTGAGCTCATGCTTTCATACCCATCCCTTCCGGAGTGTGTTGGAGCCAACCCTAACCAGTTTACAACTCAGTGTTAAATTTTGAGCATGAAAATTTCCCACTCACAAATTGGCAATTGTAACAAATCAGGGCTAGATTTATTATTTTGTCGACTGTCTAAGTTTAAGAAAATGTTAATAATGCAGATTAAATTTAAAAGTTTGTGAACATAATTTTTTTCGTGGAGATCCCAGTTACCAACTATTTTCCAGCACACCTCTGTATTGCTCTATAAACATTTCTTAAGCTCAGTAGGAGTACCACAGAAGACTCTGGGAATGAAGTCCTCATCAGAATATAGGCCTATAGAGGCATCTAGGTGGCGCAGTGGATAAAGCATCAGATTTGGCATCAAGAAGACTTGATTTAAGATCAAATTCAGCCTCAGACATTTACTAACTGTGTGACCCTGGGCAATTCAATTCGCTTTTGTATGCCTCACTTTCCTAAATTGTAAAATAAGCACCTATCTCATAGAGCACCTACCTCACAGGGTTCTTGTGAAAACCAAATAAGATGATATTTGTAAAACATTTAACACAGTGCCTAGTACATAGTAGTCACTTAATAAATGCTTATTCCCTTCCCATTAAGTGCTTTACATCAATTTTTTTGTTTGAGCCTTACAATACACCTGTACTCTTTTTGTGGTGTATAATAGTAGTTGAGGAAACAATCTGAGTCATATGATTTATTAGCAAAACAGGCATAATAAATGGGTCAATGGACTCCCCAGTCAGTCCAAAGCCTCTGAATACAAAGACATTTTTACGTATTAAAAATAGTCAAATAAGACCAATTAATTAAAAGAAAAAAATTAACCAGGATATAAAATTAGGTAATCTGATTTCTAATTGGAGGAAAGATTAGAGACTTTCCAAGTTGGGAGGGGGAGAACAAACAGATACAATTCCCTGAAGTCAGTGAAAGAGATATGCCACTTTCCTCAAGTGTCTGTATTCAATCAAAGGAACCAGGAAATAGTAACAGATTGACTAATTGGGGGGAGTACACCTGTAATACACCTCTCTATTGCCTGCTGTGTGATGACCATTAGTTTTTAGGAGGCAGTGCTGCACCATCCCTTGTTGCCACATAGTAATACTGGTAAGATATTAGTATTAAAAAGATGGACCCTGGCTTAATTGGAAACTTAGGGCTAGTAAAGAGCTTTATATTTTTCTGAAAACAATCTAATTTAGCCCACTCCCTTGCTCGTTTTCAACTTTAGCTCATGGTTCATCTGGACTGTCTGTTCCACATACTGTTGGACTAGCTCTGTAGATGTCCATTGAAATACGTGATGCAATCTGGGCAATAGACATTCTTCATTCATATGGCATTTGCTGTATGTGTGGATGGGCCAAACTTCTTTTAGTAATTATAGTTCTCTCCCAGGAGAGAGTTCCCATGTGTGGTGGCTTAATGAAATTGGCACAATGTCATCTGCAGACTGGATCAACTAGAGGATTTCATAATCTACAGGTGATCCTTCTTGGACTATGTTCTGGATTTCCTCCTGCACAATGGCAAATGCCCTTGGTGAGTATACATCTATCTTCCTGTATTATGACTTATTTGATATTTATTATCAGAGGCTCATTGCATAGGGTTGTATCTATTGTTATTCTTCTAAGGAATCTTGACTGATTTTGATGTTTGGATGAGAAATACTTGTCTGTAAAATAGCTTGTTAGGTGGTGTTTTGTTCTATTGAATCAAAATATATATGTAATAAAAATTGACAACTATATATCACTTTAAGGTTTGCAGAGTGTTATATAGATGTCCAGTCATTATTATTCCATAGCATACATAAGTAATATGGTTGCATGTATACATTATGTGGGGCAGCTAGGTGGCATAGTGGAGAGAGAGCTAGGCCTGGAGTGAGAAAGACTCATATTCATGAGTTCAAATCTGGCCTCAGATACTTGCCACCTATGTGACCCTGGGCAAATCACTGAACCCTATTTGCCTCAGTTTCCTCATCTGTAAAATGATCTGGAGAAGAAAATGGCAAACTACTCTAGTATCTCTGCCAAGAAAACTCCAAATTGGGTTTATGCTTGGCCATATAATGAGAAGACAAGACTCATTGGAAAAGACCCTGATGTTGGGAAAGATTGAAGGCAAGAGGAAAAAAAGAACAGAGATGGATAGATAGTGTCACCAGACAAACTTTGAGCGATAGTGGAGGATAGAAGGGCCTGGTGTGCTATGGTCTGTGGGGTTATGACAAGTTAGACATGATTAAATTACTGAACAACAACACAACAACAGCATATTATGTATTTAATGTGTCTGTTGGTGTTATTATATCACATAGAGTAATAGAGGGAATTGGAGTTAGCCTGAGTTTAGCAGAGAAATAGATTAGGATGGGGAGAGGACTGATCAGAGAAGAGCAGAGCAGCTGCCACTGACTTGGCATGATAGAAAGAACCTTGGATTTGAAAGCAAAAGATATGATTTTGAATCTTGGCCCCTTCACTTATTATCTGTGTGACTTTGAGCGAGTTTCACATAGGCTCAGTTTTCTCATTCATTTAAAATATTCTCTATGATTTTACATATAAGAAAACTGAGGCACATAGAAGTTAGATGACTTGCTCAATGTCTTAGAACTAGGGAGTAGCAAAAGTGAATCTAAAACTGTTTATCCCCCTTGCCTTTCCACTATTGCTCACTGCTTCCCTAATAGATCAATGACTCCACAATTTGTACCAAAAATGAAAAAAAAAACCTCCAAACAAACCAAAAAGCCAGCATCCACAGACAAAAGAGGACACATTATAACTTTAGGTGATAATTCTGAAATTACTTCTATCTCCCTCCTCCCCAATAATACATGCTATTCTCTGGCCATCTTTATGCATCCCTCCTGTCTGCAAACCACTCTCCCCTACTCCCTCCCTGGGAGGCCTCCCTGGGGCCTCACTCCACTGAACGGTGAAAGCTCTCCATAACTAGCCTGACTCAGACCTACTTTGCTGCTCAGTTCCTTCTGCAAGTTTTGCCTCCTGCCCTGGGTCCCTGAATAATAATTGGTGGAAATTCTCCATAGCTTGCCAGACCCAAACTCACTATATTCCTCTTCTCCTTAATGTCACACCTCTGATCAGGTGTTCTTTCTCTTTTCCCTCCCTGTCCCATTCACCTTTCTACCTTTGTCTTTGGGAACAGCAATTATATCAACATGACCATTCTTGAAAGGTTCTGTTAATCAATTGCCCAGTGGTTCCCTATCTACCATTCCCTGACATGTGCTGTCCTTCATGATTAGAACATAAGTTACTTAAGGGTAGGGACTATCTTGCTTTTTTTGTTCCTATTTTTAAATGATTTTTTTCTTTATATCTTCTGAGTTTTTGTCTTTTCATCATCATAGTTATTCTTAAGATTCCTTTCCTCTCTCTTTCCCAGAAAGTCCCATTTAACAAATAGTATGTTGAAAGACAAACAAACAAAAACAAAACAAAACAAAAAGTACAACTGATGAATGCATTGAAAATATCTGAAAACATGTGCACTATGTAACACCTGTGGACCTTCCACTTCCACAAAATGATAGATTGTGGGTATGCTCTCATATTTCTTCATTTGAATCATGCTTGATTTTTATAATTTTGTTACATTCATATTTGATTTTATTGTGTGTGTGGTTTTTCTTTCCATTTACATTGTTGTAGTATTGTATATATTGTTTTCTTGGCTCTGCTTACTTCATTCTATATCAGTTCACGTAGATCTTTTCATGCCTTTCTGTATTTACCATAGTCATCATTTCATAGAGCAAAATAATATTCCATTAGATTCATGTACCATAATTTGTTTAGCTCCAATCAATGGGCATCTACTTTGTTTCTAATTCTTTGCTATCACAAAGAGTATTTCTGCAAATATTTTGATATATATGGAGACTTTCTTCTTGTCATTGACTTCATTAGGGTATAAGGCCAGTAATGGAGTCTCTGGTTCAAAAGATATGAACATTTTAATTATATTATTTGCATAATTCTAAATTTTTCTCCAGAACTGTACCATTTCACAGCTCTACAAACAATGTATTAGTGTGCCTATCATTCCACAACCTCTTCAACATTGGCTATTGCCATTTTTGTCATCTTTGCCAATTTGTAGGGTGTAAGGTAAATCCTCAAGAATTTCTGTTTCGCATTTCTCTTATTATTGGTGATTTGGATATTCTTTCATGTGACTGTGAATACTTTGTAATTCTTTTGAGAACTGCTTGTTCAAATCTATTGGGGAATGACTATTAATAGTAAATATATATTATATATATATATATTTCTATATTCTTAATACCAAACTCTTATTGGAGAAATTTGATACAAAACTTTCCCCCATACAAACAATTCCTTTTTTATCATTGGTGCTTTAATTTTGTCTGTGCAGAAGCTTTTTCAGTATCATGTAATCAAAGTTTTCTATTTTATCTCTCGTAATTGCTTCTATCTCTTTGTTTAAGAATATATCTTCTATCTACTGCTGTGAAAAGTTTATGATTTGATTCTCTGCTAATTCTTTTTATAGTGTGATCATTAATATAAAGGTCATATATTCATTTAGAATGTACTGAAGAATATGGTACAAGGTATTGGTTTAAGCCTAGTTTTTGCCATACAGATTTCCGTTTTCCCAGCAGTTTTTTTTAAATCAAATAAAGAGTTTTTTCCTAGATGATTTATGTTTTTCACTTTCTCAAACATTGGGTTGCTAAGTTCCATTGTTTCTTGTTCTCCCCTGTCTTGTCTGTTCCTCTCTATTTTTTAATCAATAACTATTTTTTTAATGACTGCTGCTTTATAATATAATTTGAGGTCGGGAAGTACTATTCTCCATTGCTACTTCTCCTAATAATTTCCCTTGATATTATAGATCTTTTCTACTTTTTCCAATTGAATTTTGTTATTATTTTATAAAGTTCTGTAAAATATTCTCATACTAATTTGATTGATATGGAATTATAAGGAGAAATTAATTGGTAGTATTGTGGTTTTTATTACATTGGCACTCTCTTCATTATCTGTCCTCTTCTGTCTACTCTAGACCCTTATTCCCTGATTCATGACCCCTATAATTATCTAATTTATCTATCACTATTCTTTGTATTCCTCATGGAGTCAAAACTTCAAGAAATACATCCTAGCCTCTCCCCCTAGGCAGTTTCTGCCACTACCTCATAGAGCTTGCCCCATGGATTAATCTTTTCCATTTTGCCTCACTCCTAGAACAATGCTAATTCCTGCAGGTTATCAGAAAGGGCACTGCCTCATGGTATGGCCCAGCTCCCTATTTTTGATTATACAACTCATGAGTAATTTATTCTATATCCTCCTCTTGGTTACTTCCTTCCTCTCTGCCCACCCAACATCCCCCCCCCCACTATCCATTTGCCTAAAAATCTCTTCTTTGGCCCTTGCCATTCCTGTAGGTGTCAGTAATTTCTAAGAGTTCCAAGTCCCTCTCTCCTAATGTAATATGAGTGAGTGGTCTTTTCAAACACCAAATCTTTTAGATAACACTCAGCACAAAGTTCCTATCTCTCTTCACTTATAGGAATGCTCATCAATGGAATCCCCTCCCACTACCAAAGCCAGACTTCCATCTTCTCCCTCCCTTCACCTTCTTCCTCCCTCCTCCTTACCTACTTTGCTGCAGGATCTTCTCTTCCTGAGAGATCAACATGTTCCTTTTGTTGCTATCCCTTAATTTGACCCAGGTACT
The DNA here is from genome assembly GCF_900497805.2 of Vombatus ursinus. Taxonomy (NCBI): domain Eukaryota; kingdom Metazoa; phylum Chordata; class Mammalia; order Diprotodontia; family Vombatidae; genus Vombatus; species Vombatus ursinus. The sequence continues at coordinate 8,430,719 of NW_020954590.1, read as the reverse complement.
GACATTCTCCTCTCTATCTCCTTGCTTCCCTCCCCCCTTTCACATACTTTCCCATTTTGTAATGTAGTTCCACAAAAAAGCAAAGCAAAACAAAACAAAACACATTGATTCACCTATAGGAAAGGAATTACAACGTTCTGTGCATAATACCCATGGCCCACCTTTGCATTATTATATCCAAGTTCCACCTTCACCCTTGTCTCCTTTTGTTCATTTGGAAAGAAAACTCTTACAGGTAGCTATTAATGTTCTAGCCTGCTGTATTCATTCCCTTAGCATTTTTGTTGTCTAGGGTGTTTGAAAAGTATATAATCTCTTTGGGTCTGGTTTTCTTTCTAAGAATGTTTCCAGTGCCTCCTTATTATTAAAACCCATCTTTTTTCATTTATGGTTAAGCTCAGATTTGCAGTGTAGTTAGTTCACCCTGTATCCTAAGCTCCATTGATCTTCAGAATATATTAGCCCATTCTCTCTTGTGTTTTTAAGTGGGTGTAAAATGGTTTTGTATTATTTTAATTTCCTTTCCTTTGTCTTTGAAGGTCTTTCTCTTGGTCACTGGCAGGTAGATGGCAGTTCATTCTTTTTTAACCTTATTGTTGAATTTTGGCTGTCCTAGACCATGTATACAGCTGACATTGCTTTATCTTTGATGCATAATTTATGTTTTGGAGAGGTTTAAGAAATTGTGGGGATAAGAGAAAATGTCTAGCCCTCCATCTTGTTGGTCACATGACCTGGAAGTCTATGTTGCTTTTTGCATTTGTATCTCTAACATAGTTCCTGGCACATAGTAAGAACTTAAATGCTTGCTTGCTTGCTTCCTTCCTTCCTGGTATCATAATGTAGTAGAGACAAAAAGCTACCCTTAGTCAGGAAAACCTGGATTCGAATCCATCGTATGACACCTACTAGCTATGTGACCCTGGGCAAATCATAGAACCTTTCTCAGTTACCTATTCAAAGCAAAGATTATAAATCACAGAACAGTTAGCATCTGCAGAAGCAGAATTTCCCATCAGGAGTTGCCTATGCCAGTGAAATCGCAGTTTTTGACTGAAGAAAAAAAAACCCTCAACATAATGGCAACTTTATCATATTTAGTAATGTGATTATTTTTATTTATTCATCATTCAGTTTATGTTGAGCATTTTAACACTGTGGTGTGTGTGTGTGCCTGGCCCTGTGCTGAAGAATACCATGACCAACTCATTCAAGCAACATGATCTTGTGGTTTGCACTGTGCTTTGCAATGTGCTTCAGTGGAGGATGTGATTACATTAATGAAATAAATTATCAAAGTATGTGCCCACTCACATAAATGTATGTGTTCTATCACACTTACACATATAATCAGAGTTATTTTCAAATATTATTTCCTGGTGCACTGATAAATCATAGTCTACATTTATGTAGAATTTTAAGGTTTACACCACACTTTCTACCCAGTGAGGTAGATAAATGCAAGTGATGTAACTCTCATTTTACATATGAGGCTTTGTTGTTCAGTCATTTCAGTCATGGCTGATTTTTTAATGACATCTAATGTTGCCATTTCTTTCTACAACTCATTTTACATATGAGGAAAGTGAGGCAAAGGAGTTTAAATGACTTGCCCAGGGTCACACAGCTAGTAGATGTCTGAGGTTGGATTTGAATTCAGTAAGATGAGTCTTCCTAACTCCAGGTCTAACACTCTATCCACTGCACCACCTAGATGCCTTAGATGAGGCTTAGAGAAATGAAATGACTTGCCCAAGGTCACATAACTAGAAAGTGTTAGAGTGAAAACTCAAATCCAGGATTTAAAATACAAAGACTGGTATTCTAACTGTTGTATCATGATGTGACACAAATTATTAATGATCTTGGCTTTAGAGAAAGGAGAGCTCACTATGGACATAGGTGGTTTACAGAACAAGTGGGTTTTGAAACCACTTTGAACTGTGGCTCAAATGATGGGTAACATTTCAATAGAGCAAGAAGAAAAGAGTATATTTTAAGTTGGAGGAATGTTTGATGAACAAAGGTGTGGAAGTGGGAATCACCAGTGTGTATTTGGAGATGAGTAATCTGAATTATCTGGAGCAATGAGTTCATGTTGGGGAGGATTAAGAGATGTTTGGGATGATAGATTTGGGGCAGGTTATGGAGGTCCTTGATTAACAGGGTAAATAGCTTTGCTTTTTATCTGGTAGATAAAATTTCAAAAAAGTGGTCTAAGGGACTTATTTTGATTGAAAGTTTTTTAAACCAAAAGTAGAATTTTCATTGGGCTATTAAAATGGAATTTATTTATGTTCAGTTTTGTAATGCAAATAAAAACTTTAGGTAAGATTTCTCTTACACTATGTACTGCAGGATATGGTTTTATTGTGTTGATGTTGGGATATGGTGTCATATATCTTTGTGTGTTCATATGTATCAGCACACAGTAGCCAGTTAACAGAAAATCCCAGATATGGTCTTTATCTTTATATTAATCATGCCTACCATAGTTCTAACTTGTTGATTGATTCATTGATTGAACAAGAACCCTAGGAGTTTGGTATCTTGCCACAGGCCCTTATCTTCTTATTCAGAAAGTAACATATATCATCAAAAGGACTCAAGACCATATTCATTTCATGTTAAGTTGAAATATTCATACTAAAAGATTCCACCATCCCACCCCAAACCCACTGTATCTGTTTTTATTTCTTATAACAGTGTTTTGCTTTGGATACATTCTATTCAAAAAGCCCTCAAATATTACTTCTGAACCTCAGGGGGGATAACGTTAGCAATAGAACAATCATTATAGTTCAGTTAATGCATTTTTCTTCTCACAATCTGTGGAGTTTTGATAATGGAAACAGTTGGCCACCTTGCTCAACCCAATTTTAACCTCACACTCTGTCATAAGCTCCTGATGAGAAGCTAGCTTTTCATAATTGCACCCTGGAAGTGAGTCTTTCAAGCCCTAACTCCTTTGCTTCTGTGTTTGGCCTTTATGTTCCAATATGTTCCAATAGTCCTACCCAAAGGGCAGTATATAGAAGAGAAAAGCCAAAAAAAACTTAGGTATCTTTTTCCCCCATGGAGAACATTAAAGCTATTCACCTTTTTACGCACTTTTTATGTATTTCCAAGTTTTTATGTGTTGCCTTTTTATTTGAAGACTTAGTAGTCATTAGGGAGAAGGCTAAGGCTTGCTGCCTGACACACTGGCCTTGACAGGGACCTCTTACCTTTGTTCTTTTCTATAGGAGATACCAGGATGGAAGATCAGTTGAAATTTTGTATGACCTGTCATATTGTTTTTTCTGTCTTTTAACTAACTTGATATAGTAAACCTTCAAGTATTCATGCTAAAGGAATGGAGTAGAAAAAATACATTTATCTGTCTTTGGAATGCATATGGAGTGTTAGATTTGAAATAAGGAAGACCTGGGTTCAAATTCTACTTCAGATGCTTATTGGCTATGTGACCCTACGCAAATCATTTAACTTCGGTGGGCCTCAATTTTCTTTAAAATAAGAGGGTTTGATTTGATGGTATTATTTCTGAACCTATGAATGTCTGGTCTGAGAATCCCCTACTGCTTAAAGATAATTCAAGATACTCTGAGAAGACTTGAAGCAATGTAAGTTGGGAAGTTTTTCTGTTTCTCCCATCTTACATTCTCTTTAGTAACTCCCCATTCCTTATTTTGTGGTGTCAATGAACAAGCATCACATATTAGAATAATATAAAGCACCTACCGGTGAGTTGAGCTATTTCTCATTCTCTATTTCTGTTTTCTCTGTCATTCTGACTCTGTATCTCTCATTACCTGGCTGTCTTAAACTTTTACTTTTTTGTTTATGGTTTAAATGAAATATAATCATCTCCTAATATATTCCCCCCTCTTCCACTGAACCCTCCCTTGAAACAAATCATTCAGTAAATAAACATTTATTTTTATTTATTTTTTTTGCAAGGCAATTGGGGTTAAGTGACCTGCCCAGGGTCACACAGCTAGTAAGCGTCAAATATCTGAGGCCACTGAACTCAGGTCCTCCTGACTCCAGAGCCAGTGCTCTATTCACTGTGCCACCTACCTGCCCCTGAGTGTTTATATTTGAAAAGGCTTTCCACTTGCCAGGGTGTGGAGATATAAGAAAACCTGCTTCCTTCCTAGATTTGTCTAGGTTGTCAACTACATGGAATCTAAGAGGACCCAAAGAAAGGGAAAATTTAAAACCAAAGTAGTCACTGTCTTAACCCTATCTTCACTCTCATTGTGAGAACTTAAAGATTTGCTATGGATAATAATCTACTTTGTAGTTCATTGACTGGGAGATAATTTAGAGACAAATTCATAATGAACCTCAGCAGCTCCCAACAAGACAGCCCAGAGGTATGCCGCCAGAAAACAATGACTGGTTATTATTCCTACCTCAGCTCTCATTTTGTAGAAAGCTAAGAAATATACCCCACAGCTCAAACTCCTCGGTTAGGATCATCATTACAGAGAAGATAATTAGGTTTTACATTTTGCAGGTGGCACAGAGTAAACTGCAATCAGTATTAATTAAAAATATTCTTGCTTGTAATTGTGCATATGATGGCTTCAGGATAACGTTAACTGCTGTTGAAATAAATGTTGCAAAAGATTTTTTAACCTGATGAAAATCATAACACTCTGGCATAACTACGAATTATTTAGCTAAAGGTACACTTTCATTTTCATAGTTTAGTACTTAGAGTTATTTATTCAGGTGTCATATTGTGTCCTGCAAGTCTTTATTTCTTGCTGCAGCATTTACTTTTGGGCAGAAAATTAACATTCCTAGCCATACGTACCCCACATTTCTGTGTTGGCTGGGAGTTTTGGCTGGGATGGGTATGAAAGAGTAACAAGAAGAGTTCACAGAGTGGTCTTTTCATCCCTGGTCCAATAGATAGTAGCCGCATAGAATCTAGTGTTTAAGAGGGAATGAGAAGAATGAGAGAAATGAACTTCAGTGTTTCCCTATTGTCTCTAAGATTAAATATAAACTTCTTTGTTTAGTTTTTATAACCTTTTACCACCTGACCTCAACCTATCTTTCCAAACTTATTGGATATTACTATTCCTCTTATATACTTCAATCCTGCAGAACTGTTCTTTTCTCATCCTCACAAACAACACGTTGTCTCCCATCTTTATATCTTTTCAGTGGTCATCTCCCATGTCTGGAATGCATTTCTTCTTTACTTCTTCCTCATAGAATCTCTTTCTTCCTTCAAAACACTGATCAAGCACCACTTCCATATGAAACTTTACCTGATTCCAACTGCAAGAATCCTTCCTGCCAAAATTTAACTTCCTTGTATTTATTTATAATTATTCTCTTTATATTTATTTATATATACTCATACGTGCATTTGTGGTCTCTCCTGCTAAAATATTAGATCCTCATGAGTATAATTTTTCATTCTTTATAGTTGTATTCCCAGCTCCTAGCCTAGTCCCCAGCATGTAGCTGGTGCTCAACACATACCTGTTGATTGATGGATTAATTTGGGGAAGAAAATGGTAGTTTACATTTTCCTAACCTCAGGGATTACTTCAATGCCCCCCTTTCCACCCATACTTCCTCATTTTTGTCAACCCATCTTTGCCTCTCACATAGGTACTTTGTTTCCTCTATAAAAAAACTTCATGTTCACTCACTTTTCTTCATATCCTTCTAGAAACAAGAAGAACAAGAAGAGCAATCAGAGAAAAAGAAAAGAAATAGAGTAGAGGACTAGGTAAGTCAACATTGGTTGCAGTGACATGGTTAAATGTATGCTTTAATAATATCCACTTGGCAGCTGTGTGGAAGATAGGTTTGAGAAGAGACAGTAGGTAAGGAGACCATTTTGGACGCTACTACGTCAATGAAGGCTGCATTCATGTGGTTGTGGTGTAATTGGAGAAGAAGATTGGTACAAGAGATGTTGAGAAGGTAGAATTGAGAAAACTTGGCAACTGATTGAATATTGGGGTGGGGGTGAGTGTGCATAGTGCTATAAGGATGCCAAGGTTATGATCCTGGGTGACTAGAACAATGGTGGTATCCTTTACAGAAAGACAGAAGTCAGGAGAAGGGATGGGTTCAAGGGAAACAATAATAAATTCTGTTTTGAATATGTTGTATTTGAAATGCCTATGGGACATTAAGATGGAAATGTTCAACAGAGAGCTGGAGAAGAGAAATAAGGGAGCAGCCTTTATCTTAGGTTGTGTGCCTGTCTGGGTAGCCTGAGTCATCACTCTTTGTAGTGAGCTAGTTATGAGTGCAAACAAAACACATCTAGATCTGTGGGCATTAATTATTCTGGAAGTCTTTTACTCTTATCAAGAGATGAATAACCTGAGATCTAAAGACTCAAAGCACCCAGTACTCCTATAGCTTCATGAAGACCTGGGTTCATAGCCTGCTTCAGAAACTTAACGAGCTGTGTGACACTGTGCTTTGGTGTTCTTATCTATAAAAATGAGGGGGTTGGTCTTGATAATCTCTAAGGTCTCTACCAGCTCTAAATGTATGATCCTATGACTTTAAAAACCAATTTCTTTCTGAGACCTAAAGAGCAGGTCTAGAATGAGTGAAATTAGTTCAGTTCCATGTGTGAATTTATTTTCCTGTGGAGATTTCAAGCCAGGTACTGCTTTTATGCATACCATGTTTCTGAGAAAGAAGGAATTTTTTTACATAAACAGTTAATCATATGTCCTTTCAGCTTGTGATCACAAGTCCTGAAATCTACATAGGCTCCCCTTTGCTTCTATTTGCAGATGAGATTGCACTGGTTACTTTAATTCTACAAATACTACAAACTCTCCACAATGAAATCTATGATAACTCAGGTAATTGACCTATTGATCTACACAGGTAAAAGTATATGGATAAAAATATATATATTATCCAGATTATGATATAGTTAGATTAGTAGTTTATTGGATTAGTTCATTAATATGTATATCTTAAATATGAATCACAGATAGACAATGAGCTGGATGCAGAAATTGATAGGGAGAAGAGAATTATTGAATTAGGGAGCTGTGAAGTACTTCTCATGATCCCAAATTTCTCTATGACACAAAAAAATCTACTTTTTAAACATCTATATTCTTCTGGTGATGCTGTGTGATTAATGATTATCAAACATTATAATCTCTGCAGATGCAACTCAAGAAGAAAAAGAGAGACATATGGGGTACAAAGGTAGGATAGAGAATATTGACAAAAACATCATGCTGAAGAAGTGATGGAAAATATTCAGGGAAAGATGGGGGACTGCCTATGTAGTCATAGTAAGAGGTAATCATCGGATAGTTTGGGTGCTCCATTAAAACTTATGTGAGGCCAAGAGAGTTAGAAGAAAGAGGCCAGCGTATCAGGAATACATCCTATGAAGGATTTATGGGGGAACATAGACAAATGTGCACAAATTGTGTATAATTTCTGGTCTGGACCAGTAAAGGACCTCCACTGATGAGACCATGGATCCATCCTGATATACAAGCAGTGATAACGTCATTCCAGATATATGAATCTAAAAAGTACATTCTTATTATTGGTTAAAAATAAATAAATTAGGTTTTCATTTGTGAAATTTGTAAATAGGAATATAGTTATTATATATTGCTAGAACCCACTAATTAAAATGTTAAGTAATTAATGTGTCCCTTTGGCCTCTGTCTATTCTTCTTAAGTTCTCTTTCCCTCAGATTAGTCCCAATTTAGACTACGGGAACTACTTCCCTTTACTCTCAAACCACATATAGAGTATTGAATTCAGATCTAGGCACCAAAGTTTGGGAAGGCTATTGATTAGTGAGAGAACATCCGGGAGAGGTCAACTACTCACAGGCCTTGAGCCCATGCCATATAAAGGTTAAATGAAGGAAATGGGGATGTTTATGCTAGGGAAGAGAAGATTCAGGGAGAACAGGAGTTGTTGTTCAGTTGTTTCTGTCACGTCCAACTCTTTGTGACCCCATTTGGAATTTTTTTGGTGAAAAGGAAATCAATTAATATTGATTACTTTGATTTATTTTTAATTTGATTAAAGGAGTAAGCTACTTTCTTTAGGAAAAGTTAAGCCAGACTAACGTGGATAGTCTTTTAAGTATAGATTACTGGTGGATTTAGTCGATAGATAGATTGAGAAGAATTTATCATTTACTAGCAGATAATTTAGAAGAATAAAATAATCATAAGATTATAAGGTTGTTTTTTTTTAAAGAGTAGGATTAATTTTCTATCAGAAAGGAGGGTTGACCAGAGGCTAAGTTCCCCTTTCTGGCATCTGGAAAAAGGTTAGTCAGAAGTTAAGTTCCTCTTTCCAGTCTTAGTGGACAAGCTCCCATTTTTTTTTTCTTGAGCTAGAGTCCAAGTTGAGTAATGGAATCTTCCAAGGAAGATGAGGGATGACTACTGACCACAACTTCCTCTTTCCCAGTACATTTTCTGGTTACCAAAAACATCACCTGTAAGGCAAGGACTTTTGTGTAGGATTAAGAAAGTCTGGGAGAAGCTAACTAGTCAGGTAACCTTCCTTGTCCAATTGAATTATGTTCAAAACAAAGTTCTGGCATTTTTTTTATTCCTCTTTTCAGTTATAAAAATCAGCTCCATAAATCACTCCTTGTCTCTGACATCTGAGGAGTCAGGTGATCTGATTGGATATGCAAATGCTGACTTTGCAAATTAAATCATAGATGGCTCCACAACTTTGTCCTCAGTTTCCTCTTTATTTCAGATAGTAAATTTTAATGCTGGCAAAGATACTGGAGTGGTTTGCGATTTCCTTCTCCTGCTCATTATACAGATAAGGAAACTGAGGCAAAGGATGTTAAGTGACTTGCACAGGGTCTATTAAGTGTCTGAGACTAGATTTGAACTGGTCAGGTCTTCCTGTCTACAGGCCTGGTGCTCTATCCACTGTACCACCTAGCCATCCTAGTGTGTAACTCATGAATAGTTATTTGTATTATAATCAAGTGTAGAAACAAAGGATTCCCAAGTAGAAGAAATTCTTTCTGGCTTGGGGGATTCAAGGCAGGTTTTATAGAAGAGAAAGCATTTAAATTAGACCCTGAAGGGTAGATCACACTGACTAGCACAAGTTATAGAAACCAGGTCCTCCTGACCTAGGAAGGTAAGTGCCAGCTCCCACTGTGTCTGAGTCATCCACAGAACAGCCTCAGCTGAGAGCACTGGGGGAACAGCTGGTGAGATGGTCATAATTGCCAATGGTCCCATCCTACCACAAGCTGGGCAAAGCACCTCTGCAGCTCCTGCAGCTTTTTAGTCACCCTAGGGATAACTTTCAACAGATCCCCTGGGCCAGGAGCTCTTAACCTTTTTTGTCATGGAGCACTTCGGCAATGTGATGAAGCCTATAAACCCATTCTCCTAAGTGTCTTTATGGTATCAAATAAAATACTTAGGAATACAAAGAAAGCCAATTATGTTAAAATAATCATCTTAAGAACAAAAACAAAAACAAAAACACCAAGTTCTCATACCCCAGGTTAAGAACCTCTGTTCTACAGTTAGAGGAATGTCTCCCGTACTTTCGAATCACCATTTCATCTCTGTGGGGAACCAAAGGCCTCAGATGTTTCCTGAGAGGGAAACATGACATGGTGATACAGAAGCCCTAGCTATATAAAGACAATAATAGACTGCATAGTTGTGTTGTCATTGAGCTTCCACACCTCTGACTGTGGGAGCCCCTAGACCTCTGATTATAGGTTCCTCTTCGAGAACATAAAAGAACATACAAGGTCTTATCAGTATAAAATTTGTAGACTTAAAAACTCATAAAATGTTAGACCTGGAAAAGACCTTAAAGTTCATCTAGTACGTTATCCTTCCCCATTTTTCAGCCGAGAAAACTAAGGCTCATAGAGGCTCGTTGGGTTTTATTTTGTTTTGTTTGTTTTGCAGCAGGTATGTGTTAGACAAAGAAGTGAACCTAGGTCTTCATGACAAGTTTTTTTCTCCTACAACATTGTGATTTATCAGAGACCTTGTGACAAGCTCACCAACCCTTTGCAGTGCTTTGTGCCTGAGACCTCAGGCAGCCCACTGCAGAATATTCTTTCCAGGGACACCCACAGAACATAGAAGAGCAGTCAGTGAACAAGCTGTGGAAGAGAGCTTAGCAATGTTCAGTTTAACCCTAGAGAGTATAACTCACGAAATCTGTAGGAAGGAAAACTTGGGCTTGATTTTGGGAAAACAATTAGAGATACCCAAAGGACAATAGGTTGCCTTGGGAAGAAATGGTTTTCTCCATCACCAGAGGAATGAAAGCAGAGGCTGGGTGGTCATTTCTTGGTCATGTTGGAGTGGGGGGTTCTTTTTTAGATTACCTCTGAGGTCCCCTTCAAACCATGCAATTCTGTGAACTTGTTCTGGGACCGGAAAAGGTTAGCAATACCCAATGATTTAATGGTAGCTATTTCTGGGGTGGGGGTGAGGATGATGGGGGGGAGGTGGGGAGGAGAAGAAAGAAAAAGAAAAAAAAAGAAAGTTACATGACAACTTTATAATATATTTAAAAGGAATTACAAATTGCACATATTAGATTTGCAGTTTAATGCACAATCATATTTTTAAAAAATTATGCTCTTATGGAAATACTTGTTTTATCCTATAAATAAAATATTTTTAAAAGTCCCTCTTATTTCAATATGAGGGAATTAAAATATTCCATCTCATTTCTATGGGAGAACTCTCTATACTATCCATACAAACTTCTAGAGACTTATTCTGAACAAATCTTTCTACAGCTTAATCAAGGTGAACTGTCACTTCATGTCAAGTTAAAGTTGGATTGAGCTATGACAGCAGCAAGTAATGACAAACAATGCTCCAGAAGTTAGGTTCCTCATGACTGTGCCTCTCATTTGCTATTGGCTTTAATCAGCTTATTGTGTGAAAAATAGTGTGATTTCCCCTCTTCTCGATAAATTATGTCTTTCCTGCTAAATTACATGATGATCAGACAGACTGCTTTGACAGACTTGATCTGGAGCAAAGTACAAGGAAGGTGAGTGAACCAATCTGCAAAGATCCAGTAGCTCTGGGAGGTCATATCTTTTGGGTTTAATAAGGAATCATCTCTTTGAAAATCCAAATCTCAAGAAACATTTTATCATCAGGATGCCAGGGAGCAGCTCCCACCATTATGAATCTATCCTTTGTATCAAGGCAAGTGCAAAAATGCTTGGCAACACAGAGTTCTTTTCAGATGTAATTATCTTGTCAAAATGTACGACTCTGTCCACTCTCCAGACAGCTATAGGAAGCAGCTGGCCCAGGCTGGCATCTGCTAAGACCCCTTGTAACATCTACCTTGTGAGCAGGCAAAATGGGAAATAATGAAAGCTAAGCTTTCTGGTAAGCCTTTGAATAAGCAAGCAGAATTTGAGTTAGTTGCTTTACTGGCTGAAGGAACATGCTTTGGTCAATTTTAGACTTTTGGAAGTTCTGAGGCATGGTTGAGGGCCCTGTGAATGGCTCTGTAAATTATTTTCATAAGATCAATTTTGCAGATGAAGAAACAGTCCCACAAAAGTGAAGTGACATAGAGAATAAGGGGTGAAGCTTGGAATTAAATCCATGGCTTTAGACTTCAAATCAAATGTGCTTTTCACTATTCCCATTCTATCATCTCACCTTCTGCCCCTGACTAAGCTCAAGGTTTGTTTGTTTGTTCTTTCTATTGACTTTTTAAGTTTAAAAAAATTAATCATTTATTTTCTGTTTCTCCACCCCCACCCCTTGACGTAAGAGGTGAAAAAAAAACTCTTGTAAGAAATATCCATGGTTAAGCAAAACAAACTCCCACCTTGCCCATGTCCAAAATTGCATGTCTCATTCTACTTTTGGGGTCCATCACCTCTCTGTCAAGAGGGATAAATTGTGCTTCATCACTGGTCTTCTGGCATCATGATTGGTCATTGGAATACTCAGTGTTCTTAACTATTTCAAAGGTATTTGTCTTACAATGTTATGATATAATTGTTCTCCTGGTTTTGCTCACTTCACTCAGCATCAGGTCAAACAAATCTCTGATGGAGTTTTAAAGGACAGTGATGTTGTTAATCCCACTGCTAGTGCCTTCCCTCAAAGATCACCTTCCATTTACTCTGTGTATGTCTTGCACACACACAATTATTTGCATGTTGTCTCCCCCAATAGAATGGGAGCTCCTCGAGGGCAGGGATGATGATTTTGCCTTTCTTCATAGCTACCACGCTTAGCCCAGTGCCTGGTACCTAGTAAGCACTTAATAAATGCATGTTGACTGACTGATTTAATTGGTATGTTAATATTTACAACCTGTTTTTCCTCACATCAGCCCTATGAATTACTGTGCTGGGTCCTAGGGATAGAAATGCAAAAGCAAGTCAGTTCCTGCCCTTAAGGAGCTTATATTTACCAGTGAGCTATAGTTTGTATACAGATAAGTCAATGAAGGATATATACAAAATAAATACCCAGTGATTTTGGTGGGAGATGGTGATAACAAATACGCAAATCAAGAAAGGCCTGAATTCTTTCCAGATGTAATTATCTTGCTCAAAATGCATGCTTCTGTCCACTTCAAATAGCTGTAGGAACAGTGGGTCCCAGCTGGCATCAGGAAAGGCAAATAACAATGTACATCCACCATATACTCCATGTAATTTTACCTCCATTTTTATAGATAAACAAAACAGTCTTACAGAAGTAAAGTGTCTGAAGTCACACAGCTAACGTGGGTCAGCACCTAGATCTGAAGCCAAGTCTAACTGAAAATTCGATAATCTTTCTACTCTACTACCTTTTACAACTTTGTGAGTTTTATAGGATAGAATAGCATGTTGAATCAAGGAGGAATGAATGAATACATACAGAAATGAATGAAATAAATATATGAAAAGGAGAAAAAGACAGAGAAAGAGCAGTACAAAACAAAACAAAACAAAAAAACAAAAACAAACTACTGCTGCTCTGTACAACTACCACCAAATATTCACTCACTGAGCAGAAGCTCAGAAGGACAGGAATCTCAAGGTCATCTACTAGTGAGTCTGTATGATTTTGCATAGTGGGGTCAGGCCTGAGTCAATTCTTTTCCAGTGTCATGTATTTAGAGAAGTCTCAATTACTAAAATGCAATTTCAACAGACATCAGGCTGTGATAATGTATCCAGAGGGATATGGCTCAAAATTGGGCTCTTAATGCCTAAGGCTATTTTTGAAATGACTCAGAAAAAATCCATCATTTTTTTAAAATTATAGTATCATTTTCAAAGGCCATTCTGTCTGTTGTGTATACATAGTCAGAGAAAGCTAAGTCTTTGTAGTTTAAAAAAGAGAAAAATATAAATAGGGACATGGGTGGCAGAGAGTACTTGGCAATATTTTTTGATCATTTCATTGAGTTTGGATTTTAAATGTATTTCTTCTTTACTTTTAGTGGGAAGAGGAATGGAGTCAGGTCAATAGTGAATATAGAGAATATAATAGAGGACCAATGAAGGAAAGTTATAGGGAGGCACAAATACATAACACAAGGAAAATCTTTCTAACAAAGTTGATAAAAAATTGAATAGGCTATCTCCAGTGAGCTCCCTCTCAGTGGAATTGTATAAGCAGAGGCTGGATGACTCTTTTGGAGAAGGTTGTAGATGAGCTTCATGACAAAGTATGGGTGTGGGTTGAGCTATATGAACACAGCTACTTTCAACTGAAGATTTAATTTGATTCAAAATACATTTACTGAGCACCTACTGTGTGCAACACTGCTCTAGAACAGATGCATCAGGCACTAGGAAATAAAATTTAGCTAAGACATGGGTCTCTGAACTCATGGACCTTACAATTTCATAAAGAGATGAGATGAGACAAATAGCTATAACATACCATATTGTTTAACAGAATTACAGGATTACAGATTTAGAGATGGAAAAGGACCTTAGAGTCTACTGAGTCTAACTCCCTCATTTTATAGATAAGAAAACTGAGGCACATATAGGTTAAATGATTAGGACCCACAGCATGAAAACTCCTGTGGTAAGATTCAAACTGAGAGCTTCCTGACTCCAAGTCCAGTATTCTATCTGCTATGCCACCCAATTGCCCTTGGGCACATTAAGGTTGGGCTGTGAAAAAGAAGATGGGTGGTCATATGAAACAAACAAGATAGAACCAATAGATAATCTGTATGCTCCATTCATACCTTTACAATGTCAAGAGAAATCAAGGAAGTTTCTCAACATTTAGGGTAAACCCCACTGTGGACAACTCATAGGAGAACATGGATCAATCAATGAGGCACTGTATTAGTAGTGGGATACAAAGGCAAAAACAAAGTACAAAGATGAGACAGCCATTACCTTCAAGAAACTCACATTTTGAGCAGAACCAGGAGAACATTGTATGTAGTAATAGCCACATTGTGCTGTTTTTGACTGACTTTGATAGACTTAGCTCTTCTCAGCAATGCAAGTATCTAAGACAACTCCAAAAAACTCATGATTTAAAATGCTATCCACATCCAGAGAAGGAATTTTGGAATCTGAATACAAATGGAAGCATACTATTTGCTCTCCTTTTCTTTTGTTGTTTTGTTTTGTTTCTTCTTTCTCATAGTTCCTCCCCTTAATTCTAACTCTTCTTTACAACATGATTAATGTGAAAATATGTTTAATATGAATGTATAAGTAGAGCCTATTTCAGTTTGAGAAGGGGGAGGGAGGGGGTGAAAATTTAAAACTCAAAATCTCATGGAAGTGAATGTTGAACACCAAGAATAAATTAATTATTTTTTAAAAAAGCTCAAATTTTGTGAATACAGTACGGGCCCTAAAGTCAGGAGGACTTGAGTTCAAATCTGGCCTCAGACACTTACTGTGTGACCCTAAGCAAGCCACTTTACCTTGATTGCCTCTCCCCTGCCCCCAAAACTCCCCCTCCCAAAAGCTCATATTTCATCAGGGGAGCATGGTAAGTACATATGTTAATAATGCACTATATTTATATATGCAAAAATATAAAGTCATTTTATTGGGGGAAGGAAAGGCTCCTTGGCTTTTGAGCTGTAGGGAGGTGACTTACTTTAGAGTGATGCTTTGGCAGCTATGGAAAGGGTGGAAAATAGTAATGTGTTTCTTGACCTCTCTTCAGACTTTGACACTGTTGATCACTCTCTCCTCTCTTTTCTCTAGGATTTTGGGACACTACTCTCCCCTGACTTTCCTACCTATCTGAATGCTGCTGTTCTATCTCCTTTGCTAGATCCACTTTCAGATCACACCCTCTTATTGTATGTGTCCCTCAGGGTTCTGGCCTGGATCCTCTTCTCTCTCTATACCATTTCACTTGGTAATTTCATCAGCTTCCACGGATTTAATTATTTTATGCTGATGATTCTTAAATCTGCCTATTTTGCTTCAAAGTTTCTGCTGATCTTCAATATCTCACTTTTAACTACTTTTCAGAGACCTCAAACTGGATGCCCAGTAGACATCCTAAATCCAATATATCCAAATTGGAACTTAATATTTTTTCCCCAAACCCTTTCCCCCTCCTATCTTCACTGTTACTGTAGAGGACAAGACCATCTTTCCAGCCCCCCAATCTCACAACCTAGGGGTCATTCTTGACTCCTCACTATCTCCTCATCCCCATATCTGATCCATCCCCCCAAGCCTGTCGATTGTACCTTTGCAACATTTTTCAAATATGCCCCCTTCTCTCCTCTGACATTGCTACCACTCTAGTGAAGGCCCTCATCACCTCATGCCTAGACTATTGTAATAGCTTGATGGTAGCCATTTCAATCCATTTAGCCACTGTAGTGATTTTCCTGAAGTGTGGGCCAAATCATGTCACTCTTTGCTACTCAATAAACTCCAGGGGCTACTTATTGTCTCCAAGATCAAATACAAAATGCTCTGTCTGGCATTCTAGGCCCTTCATAACCTAGCTTCCTTCTACCTTTCTAGGTGTCTTACACCTTACTCCCTGACATATACTCTTTGATTCAATGACTGTGACCTCCTGGCTATTCTACAAACAAGATGCCATCTCTTGGCTCCAGACATTTTCTCTGACTGTCCCCTCTGCCTGGAATGCTTTCTCTCCTCCCTTCTGCCTATGGACCTCCTTGGCTTGCTTTAAACCCTAAATAAAATTCCATCTTTTACTGGAAGCCTTCCCTAATCCCTTTCAAATTTAGTGTCTTTTTATTTTCTTTTGATCCTGTATATATTTTGCTTTGTAGATATTTGTTTGCATGTTGTCATCCCTATTAGATTGTGATTGCCTATAGGGTAATGACGGTCTTTTGCTTCTTATATATCTCCAGTGCTTAGCACAATGCCTGGCACATAGTAGGTGCTTAATAAATGTTCATTGATTGTTTGTTGCAGGTGAAACCCTAATGCCAGTATACTCTAAGTTCATGTTCAATGTTGGGATGAAATGAAGCACTAGAAAGTCATTGAACATTTAACAAAAGAGAGTTATTTTACCCTATATGCAACAAAGATATAGTGTACTCTATCAAAATTGGACTCTCTGTGCTTAAGACTCTTTTTTTTTAATGACGAAATAACTATCATTTTTTTTAAATCATGGTATCATTTGCAAAGGCCATTCTGTCTGAGTCTACAACGGACACAAAAAGTAGAACTTTTTGGTCTAAAGTTACGTGGCAAAAGCTCAGGAAGAGATAAGCATCCTATAAGGATCTAGTTGCAGAGCTCTGTTTTTACTTGGGAAATTTTGAAATTCCCTAATGTAGCCTACATATATTTATTAATATAGTTGAATGCATTTTTTAACAGTACTTACACATCACATTCGAAATGAGGAAAGGCCATTGATTTGACATTTGTCCTATGATCCATCTGACATTCACTGAAATTAAACTAAATTCTACATGTGTTAAAAAATAATCGTCTCATTAGGAGGCCTATTATTACTAGTCAGAACACCTTACTTCTTTTGCTGAAATGGCCTGCTGCATTTTCAAAGGCTACTAATGGTGGCAAAAGGAAGAAATAAAAGGCAAGAGTACGGGAGTACAGCTCTTGTCATCATTGTAGCACACATGTCATCTCAGCAGTAGCTGGCATTTTAATGTAGTATGCTAGAAGGAAATTGGATGAAATTTATTTCTAATGTAGGGAGCAATAAAATGACCCGCTGTCAGTTCCTATCTATACTGAAGACTTAAGTTAAATAAACTAGGGCTTCTTGCTGTTAATATTTAATTAGTGATCTTCTTTAACTGGTTCTGAAGCACACCAGTAATTATGAATATTACTTAACCCAGAAATGTCAGGCTTTGTTAGCCTAGTACAGAGTTCTGAGTAATAATAAGATGGAAACATTTACTGTATGTTCTGGAGTTGGTGTTGGACTGTTTGCTGTAAATTAAGCTTCAGGGGACTATGTTTGGCTAAAATGCCCAATTTACAGATCCTGGTTTGTTAAGAAATGAAGAGAGCACATCAACCAAGACTTAATGGACAAAGGCGATGGAAGCTTAAGGTCATGAGCAAGCATTTGATGTTTTCAAAACTTAAATTTCAAACTGTGAGCTACCATAAATAATCAACTTGAGGCATATATTTTAGAGACTGTAGCCCAAAATATTAATCTAATTTATTTTTTATTAGCAAAATATTAACACAATTTATTTTTTTAATTAATTAATTTATTTTTAGTTTTCAACAATTACTTCCATAAGCTTTTGAGTTTTTAATTTTCTCCTCCTCTCTTCCTGCCTCCCTTTCCAAGATGGCATACAACCTGATATAGGCTCTACATATACATTCCTATTAAACATGTTTTCACATTAGTCATGTTGTAAAGAACAATTAGAACCGATAGGAGGGACCACATGAAAGAGGAAACAAAACAAAACAAGAAAAAAAAAAGAGCAAATAGTATGTTTCAATCTGCATTCAAACTCCATAGTTCTTTCTGTGAATGTGGATAGCATTTTCCATCATGAGACTTTTGGAGATGTCTTAGATCCTTGCATTGCTGAGAAGCTAAGTCTATCAAAATTAGTCATTGCACAACATGGCTATTATTGTGTACAACATTCTCCTGGTTCTGCTCACTTCACTCAGCATCAAACCATATAAGTCTTTCCAGGTTTTTCTGAATTCCACTTCCTCATCATTTCTTATAGCATGATAGTATTCCATTACATTCAGATACCACAACTTGTTTAGCAATTCCCCAATTGATGGGCATCCCCTCAATTTTCAAATCTTTGCCACCACAGAAACAGCTGATATAAATATTTTTGTACATGTGGGTTAATCTAAAATATTCTGAGGCAGCACAATGTACTATGTGACACAGAGGTGGCATTATCATGGGCAAATGATGATATGGAGACTCCAGGCTTAAAGGCTGTGTCAAACATACTTAAGTTGTGTTACTTGTCCCTTTTTTATTAAGCCAATTAGAGGTAGTACTTTAATAGGGCAGAAATGGTTGGTTACTCCTAGGCTTTTTGTCAATTACACTGCCAAGTTGAAAAATTCTTACTGATCATCACTTCAAGCAAGTTTTTTGACTGGAATTGTTCTGAAATAAATGTGCCTCTGTGTATGAAGAACCAGCTTTTATTATAACAAAAATAGCACAATCCATTTACCATTTCTTATTGACCTTGAATATTAATGTTATCTCCTTGAGGGTGGTGACTTTTCATTTTTATCTTTGCATGCCCAGTGTCCCTAGCTCAAGTGTTTGGCAAATGGTGAGTACTTATTAAATGTTTGTTAAATTGAACTTGCATATGGTCACTGCCATCTTGTAATGAATTCCTTCATTTTTGCTAGCTTCCTCTCCCCAATCTTAGATAGTAATCTGCTCAAGGATAAGGAAAATGAAAGCCAGTGTGATCCTGTGGAAAGAACTCTAGATAGGACATCAGAACACTTGTGTGAAAATTCCATATTTGCTACTTCCAACCTTCATAACCATCAAAAGTCACTTTACTAGTACTCAGTTTCTTCATCTGAAAATTAAGGAGTTGAATCCTATGCTCCATGTTTCCTATCCCTAATTCAAAATCTTTCCCCCAAGTCCTCTTTCTGATAGGAATCCTATGTATTATTTCATTTCTCTAGTAATATCTAGCATACTGTTGGCCACATAAGAGATACCTGTTTAGTTAATAGATTATATACATAAAAATCAGAAGTTAGTTTTTAAAGTATTTATTTTCATATCAACACCCCATTCTACTTTGTTTTCAGTACCATTTATTCTCTTTTCAGGTATAATCCTTAAACTTCTTCTGCCAGAGTATGCTGGAGTCAATCATTTCTTTGTCTGACACCCACTTGTACCATCTCCATCCTAGATCAGTAAATCACATCTGGGATTATGATTATTTCTCTCTTTTGCTCACAGTATGTTAATAGGTTAAGGATATTTAAATACTCTAGATCTAGGTTCTTGAAAATGACTCAGGTATTAATTGTACTTTTAAAAAAACACCAACTATGACATCTAAAATACATCACAATAGCTACAATTCATGTTGTTCTTTTAGGTTTACAAAATGCTTAACATATATTATTCTATTTGATCCACACAACAACCCCATGAGATAGGTGTTACAATTATCTCTATCTTACAAAAGAGGAAACTGAGACAAAGAGAGGTTAAGTGACTTGCACAGGGTTAAACTGCTAGTAGGGTTTGAACTCATATTTCTGATGACAAGGCTAGCACTCTATATAGTATAACACCTAGCTGCCTCTACTGGGATCTAATTTCTACTAATTTCCAAGTACCTTGAATGCTAGTATTATTTTCTTACTAGAAATCTAGTGACCTCCACTTATCACAAATTAACTTTTCAACTTTCTCTTTGGGGTAATTCATGGTTTTCACTTGGAAGATGGTCAACTACCCAAGAGCCAGTATGGCATGCTTCCATCAAAGAAAGTGCTGTGCTCAATGAATGAAGAAGAATTGCAGTAGCTCAAAAGAAATGTGAGATGTATACATTTAGAGACATCTTCACTCCAAATGTATAAACAGACTATTAGTGCCTTACCTGTATTATAGCCTTCCAAGCTACTCTGACCAGCCACAGGTGAACACACTATACTTTGACACCAACATAGTGTTGTCATTTTGGCCCTCTTTGAACCTGAAGAACAGCAACTGACTAACCATTCATGGCTTTGTTAGTTTTCTTAATGTTCAAATTTTACACATTATATTTATTTAAAATTTATTGTCAAGGGGGCAGAGCCAAGATGGCAGAGTAAAAGCAGTGACTTGCTTGAGCTCTCCCCCAAATCCCTCCAAATACCTGTAAAAATGGCCCTAAACAAATTCTAAAGCAGCAGAATCCACAAAAAAGACAGAGTGAAACAAATTTCCAGCCCAAGACAGCCTGGATGGTTGGTCAGAAAGGTATACTGTGCCAGATGGGGAGAGGAGTGCAGTTCAGTGTGGGTGCACAAGCAAAATAGGCCACAGTGAACCTGGAGCAGGCCTCAGAGGACTGAATCATGGGCAGCTATAGCTATTTCCAGACTTCTCAACCCACGAATGCCAAAGACAATTTAGGAGTTCAGTGGGAAAAGTCTGTGACTGCAGTGAGAGAGAGAAGCTTGGTCCCAGTCCCCAAGTGTGGCCCAGGTTGGTGGCTGCCTGCAGAGCTTCCAGCTCACAGACTGAGGGGGAATCGGGTGGCTGATCAGAGGAGGTTGCAGGGATCTCTTTGCTTTTGCTGAGGCAAGAATCTCTTTCTTTGCCTGTCCTTGGATCTGGGTCATGGTTCTGGATGGCGGTCCTGGGCAAGGAGGAGTGTTGGCATGGTGGAGCTTGTAGTGGTGGTGGTGGAGAGGGAATGCCCCTCACAGTTCCAATGCAGAAAAGAGTGCTTGTAGTCTCTCAGAGACCAGAGCAAAGGCCAGGAAAGGAGTGAACACCTCATCCTTGATCATAGCACCTTGGAAGAATTTTGAAAATTTACAGGTCCTTAGAAGTATCTCTGAAAACAGCTGCACAAAGTCCCCAGAGCTTGGGACAGTACATTCTCCACACTGGAAGCAGATCCCTACCTTAACAAAGAGTTTAAAACTCAAGTAATTGGCTGGGATCATGACTAAACCTCACAAAAAAAATCAGACCATAGAATCTTTCTTTAGTAACAAAGAAGATCAAAACATACAACTAGAAGAAGACAACAAAGCCAAAGCTCCTACATCCAAAGCCTCCAAGAGAAATATGAATCAGTCCCAGGCCACGGAAGAGCTCAAAAAATGTTTTGAGAAACAAGTAAGAGAAGTAGAGGGAAAACTGGGAAGAGAAATGAGAGTGATGCAAGAAAATAATGAAAAAAACAAGTCAACCTTGCTAAAGGAGACTCAAAAAAAAAAATGCTGAAGAAAATAACACCTTAAAAAATAGCCTTACCCAAATGGCAAAAGAGGTCCAAAAAGCCAATGAAAAGATAAATGCCTTAAAAAGCAAAATTGGCCAAATGGAAAAGGAGGTCCAAAAGTTACTGAAGAAAATATTTCCTTAAAAATTAGAATGGAGCAGTTGGAAGCTAGTGACTTTATGAGAAATTAAGACACCATAAAACAATCCAAAAGAATGAAAAAATAGAAAACAATGTGAAATATTTCATTGGAAAAACAACTGACCTGGAAAATAGATCCAAGAGAGATAATTTAAAAATTATTGGACCATCTGAAAACCATGATCAAAAAAGAGCATAGACATAATCTTTCAAGAAATTATGAAGGAAAACTGCCCCGACATTTTAGAACCAGAGGGCAAAATAGAAATGGAAAGAATCCACCGATCATCTCCTGAAAGAGATCCCCAAAGGAAAACTCCTAGGAATATTGTAGCCAAATTCCAGAGTTCCCAGGTCAAGGAGAAAATATTGCAAGCAGCCAGAAAGAAACAATTCAAATATTGTGGAAACACAATCAGGATAGCACAAGTTTTAGCAGCTTCTACATTACAGGACCACAGGGCATGGCATATAATATTCCAGAGGTCAAAGGAGATAGGATTACAACCAAGAACCACCTACCCAGCAAAATTGAGTATAATCCTTCAGGGGAAAAAATGACCATTCAGTGAAATAGAGGACTTTCAAGCATTCTTGATGAAAAGACCAGAGCTGAATAGAAAATGTGACTTTCAAATACAAAACTCAAGTGAAACATGAAGAGGCAAATAGGAAACAGAAATCATAAAAGACTAATTAAGGTTGGACTGTTTACATTCCTGCATGGAAAGATAATATTTATAACTCATAAGACCTTTGTCAGTATTAGGGTAGTTGGAGAGAAAAAATTATATATATGTAGATAGGCAGACAGATAGATAGGTAGATAGATAGATAGATAGATAGATAGATAGATAGATAGATAGATAGAGAGAGAGAGACAGATAGATAGATAGATAGAGGGCACAGGGTAAGATGAAGATGAAGATGAAGGGGTGATACCTGGAGAATAAAATTAAGGGGTGAGAGAGGATTATACTGGGAGAAGGAGAAAGGGAGAGGTAGAATGGGGTAAATTATCTCACATAAAACAGACAAGAAAAGGCTTTTACAGTGGAGGGGAAGTGGAGGAAGGTGAGAGGGAATGAGTGAATCTTATTCTCATATGATTTGGCTTAAGGAGGGAATAACATACACCCTCAAATGGGTATGGATATCTATCTTACCCTAAAGGAAAATGGGGGGGAGGGGATGAGAGAGCAGGGGGATGATAGAGAGGAGGGCAGATTGGGGGAGGGGATAATCAGAAGCAAACACTTCTGAGGAGGGACAGGGTCAAAAGAGAGAATAGAATAAATGGGGGCACAGGATAGGATTAAGGGAAATATAGTTAGTTTTTAACAACATGACTACTATTGAAGGGTTTTGCATAACTACACATGTATAACCTGTATCGAGTTGCTTGCCTTTTCAATGAGGGTGGGTGGGGAGGGAGGGAGGGAGAAAATTTGAAACCCAAAGTTTTAAAAACACACGTTAAAAAATTGTTTTCACATGCAACTGGGAAATAAGAAATACAGGAAATGAATGGGGTATAGAAATTTATTCTGCCCTACAGGGAAATAGAAGGGGAAGGGGATAAGAGAAGCTGGGAGAGATAGAAGGGAGGGCAGATTAGGGGAAGTGGTATTCAGAATGCATGCCATCTTGGGGTAGGGGGAGGGGTGAGATGGGGAGAAAATTTGGAACTCAAAATCTTGTGGAAGTGAATGTTGAAAACTAAAAATAAATAAATTAAAAAACAAAAAAAGAAAAAATAAACAAAAAAAGAAAATTTGAGATTGAAAAAAATTTAAAAAAATAAAATTTATCTTCAAGTAGTTGTTATGTCAATTGTATGCATGTGTGGAATGGGGACAATAGTTCTAAAAATGTACTAGGAGGAACAGGCCAGGATAGGACAAGAAGGTACAGAGGTTTAACTCTGTTAATCAACTATCAGAAGCACACCTGAGGGAGAAAACTATTGGTAGAACTTCTTTAACAAACACCTGCCTCTTCTATGAGGATACCATATGCTTTGCAGTCTCCTCTACTGGAATCCATTCTTTTTTTTTGCTCTCCAGGAGTCAAAGGAACAGGGAGAAGGAAAGGCATAATCCTTATTACCTTTCAGATGACATTTCTACCACCACACTATCCTTCAAAGACTTTTCCTCTTCCATAGTATCTATTGCCCTGTCAGCTTCAACCACACCTTCAGTCACCAAGAGATGACCTAGATTTCTACTTTAGAGAGAAGATTGAAGTCATCTGATATGAATTCCCTCAATTCAGGGTCTGAACAATATTGAAGAGAATATTAGAGAAAGAGGAAATAGGAAAGGAAAAAAATCCTAGATCTCCCCAGTAGTGAATGGTTATTAATATAACAGAGAAATAATCATTTCTCCCATTATTTACTAGCTGGGTGACTTTGGGCATGTTGCTTATTCCTCAACTTCAATTTCTTCACTGGCACAATGGGGATAATAACAACACTCCCCCCACTTCTTGGGTTGTTGTGAAGACCAAATGAGATAATATTTGCAAAGGACTCTTCGTTACTTGTAATTGCACCATCTCCAAGATACAAAACATTGAAACTTTACTCTCTAAGCCCATGCTCCTGTCTTTCTATATCTGCCATTCTGTCATTCATAATAAACCTACTTTTCTTTCTTATCAAAATTATCAATTCTTTCACTCATTCCTATCTCTAAGCTTATCTTTCCTACTCAGGAAATATTTGCTTCCACATCTAACCTTTAGCCTACAACCTTCCATGAAAATTAACCTTTAAAAAAAGTGATGACTTTTGTTTTTTAAACCACATTCATTTTTGAATGTATGCTCTCCACTCCAGGAAACCACCCCTTGTATTAAGTATTTTTTAAGAGGAAAAAAATCCATCTCAGCAAAAACAAAAAAGTAACATATTGCTTGTGTCTGAGAATATATGCAGTGTTCTACACTCATTGTAAATCCTCATCTCTGGGTATTCTCCTAATTTTACTCCTACTCAAAGTCTACCAAACATCACTGGAGGAAATCACGAAATTGAATGGATTTCATCTGCTACAAATTTATGGTACATAACCCTCAGCTAGGATGATGCTTAACAATCCTTCTACTTACCTACCCTTATTAACTGCTCATTTCATTCTCCACAGTGTCTGTTCCAAACTGTTTCTTCTCTCGTCTTAGCCTCAACCACATCCTCAAACATAAGATGTGACCTAGATTTCTGCCTTGGAGAGAAGATTGAAGATCTGATATGAGTTCTCTCAGTCCCCCCTCCATTTCTTCAACATTATATTCATTACCCTTTGTCTTTCCCTACCCTCTTGCCAAAGAAGATGAGAAATGTCTATTACTTAATAAAATTCATTTATTTTCTTACATTCTTTCTATTTCCTCCTACCTTCTCCAAGTCATTGATACAACTGCCATACTTTTTCCCCTAATGAATCTTCAGGTTCTTTCCTGCTACTGGCTCCTTCACATTTGTCTACAAACATGCTCAATTCTCCTTAAGCTTCAAAAAGCTTTGCTTTGACTTTTTCTAGTCCAACCAGCTACTGCTATATTTATATTCTCTGTGTCAATGCTAGATCTCTTGAAAAAGCTGTCAATACCTGATACCTCCCCTTATTCACTATGCAGTAATTCTTTAACTTCTTGAAATCAAGCTTCTATTTCCTCCTCCAAAGTGTTCTCTCTAAAGACATCAATGACCTCCCAATAATCAAATCTAGTAACATTTGTCAGTCTTAATGCTCAAATTTTCTAGAACTTTTAGCACTGTGGACATCATCTTCTACTGAATATTCTCTTATTCAGCCTCAAAGATATCACATTTTCCTGAACTTCCTTCTACCACTCTACTCCTTCTATGTTTCTTTTATTAGGTCCTTAGGCGTTAATGTGAATGCTTCTCAAATGTCTTTCCACACCTCTTTTCTCATCTTTCTTTGTACTCTCTTCCTTGACAATATTATTTATTAGATCTAACTATCTGGATCGATCTAACTATCACACTATGGAGATAACTATTTTGTGCATATTTGTTTTATTCATAACTTGTTCTGGAATATCAAAAGTATTTCAAATGATGACGAATGAACAAAATTTTTGTACCTCATCTCAAAGCATCCATTGATCCATCTCATCCAATGGTAATATCAAATTTGCTAAAAGGAACATAAAAATAAATGTCCACACAATTGCATAGTTTTCGTAAAGGTCTGACTATTAAAATATTTAATGTTCCTTCTTGATCCTCCACCTCCCCAAACCTGTACCTCTAACTGCTTATACGCTTTCACCCAAATATTCCACTGTCATCTGAAATTCAACATAGGATAAAAGGATCATACATATAGAACTAAAAGGGACTTCAAAGACCATCTGGTCCAACCTTCTCATTTTACTCATATAGGCAGAATTTGAACTGAGGCCCTTTGACTCCTAAGTCAGGACTCTTTCCAACATACTGAACATGTCTCAAATTGAGATCATTGTCTTTCCCTCTGAACCTGCTCTTCCTTCTGACTTTACTTACGCAATCTTTTGTGTTGGCAGCCAAGTAAGAAAAAGTGGTAGTAACAGTTTTCTCTTGATGCAGATTGTTTTTGATACATCCCTCTCCACTTCCCATAGGCAATCACTGAGCAAATCTTGTCAATTTTCAATCTACAACCTCTTCAGTATCCACACCTGCTTCTCTTCTTGTGCCTATCACCCTACTATGGTCCCAACTACTCCCTGCCTGAATCATTGCAACAGCCCTCTAAAAAGCATTTGTGCTTCTACTCTGACTCTACATCCACTCATTTATCAGAATACGTCTGCCACCATAATGTTCCTCACTCAGTTCTGGTCATGCAGAAATATCTCCATTACTGATGAGAGAAATGCAAATTGAAACAACCTTGAGGTATCATTTTACACCTACCAGATTTGCTAAAATGATCAAAGGGGAAAGTGAAAAATGTTGGAGGGGATGTGGAAAAATTGGTAAACTAATTCATTATCGGTAGAATTGTGAACTGATCCAGCCATTTTGGAGGGCATTCTGGAATTATGCCCGAAGAGTTATTAAACTACTTATACCCTTTGAACCAGCAGTCCAGATCTACTTCCAAAGATGATTAGGTAAAAGGAAAAGAACCTATGTGTTCTAAAATGTTTATAGCAGTTTTCTTTGTGGTGGCAAAGAACTGGAAGTTGAGGGATGCCCCTCAGTTGGGGAGTGCCTGAACAAGTTATGGTAGATGATTGTGATTGAATACTACTGTGCTATAAGAAATGATGAGCTCAATTGATCTTAGAAGAACATGGAAAGACTTGCATGAAATAATGAAGAGCAAAATGAGTAGAACCAAGAGAACACTGTATATAGTAACAGCATTATTGTTTTAAGAATGACTTTGAGGAAACAAATCATTTTGACTATTATAAATATCCAAATTGATTACAAAGGACATATGAAGAAGGATGTTATCTGCATCCAGAGAAAGAACTGATAAATAGAAGTATGAATGGAATAATTTTACATATATATATATGTGTGTATACATATGTATATATGTATACATGTATATATACATATATACATATTTGTGTCTAATAGTAGCCAACTGGGGTGTGGGGGAGAAATTTACATGATAACTTTGTTGTATATTTAGAGAGAATAGCAAGTTGTACATAATGGATTTTCAGTTTCATGTGCAATCATCTTTTTTATCATACTATGCTATGGAAATGCTTGTTTTATTACATAAATTAAAAATAAAACAAAAACAAAACAAATATCTTCAATGGCTTCTTTTTGCCTAGTGAATAAAATTTGAACTGTGCCTGGAATTATTAACCCTCCACAGTCTGTCCCTACTTTAACATTCCGGGTGGCTCTTATAGCACTCTCCTTAACACACTCTATACATAGTAACGACGGACAAATCTCAACCTCTGTGCATTCTCTGTGCATACTCTGTGTTTCCCCATGAGGAAAGTAAGGCAATTGAACTATATGGCCTATAAACTTTCTCTTCCAGCTCCAAAAACCTAGTGTTTTTCTGGCCAAAATGCAAAATAGTTGTGTATTGGATATTATACTGACTGAAGCACAGTTTGGCCATTAATGCTTTGGGAACTAGGGCATGCACGGTCTGATTTTCCACAAATTTCCCTAGAGGAAACTGTCCCTGACAAATTATCTGTTGAATATACACAGGAGCTGTGTAGGACAGCCCTGTAAGTGAGAAGCTCTTCCTATGCTAAAGAAAAGGGTGAAAGCTTCTGGTGTACATTGTTAAGTTCAGGAATAAATATTTATAGGATTACCAGCCCATTGTAAAGGGAATAACCAAATGCTTTCTGATGCAAAACTGCTGACTGCTTAGCTTCTCTGTTTGACAGAATGTAATTTCAAGGCCACTTTACTGTTTGTCCCCTAGTGTTAAGGCTCCATGGATCGCCTGAGATTGGCTCATTGTAGGATCTCACCCAAGCTCTCTAAGCATTCTGCCCACAACAAGGTTAGAAACATGAGCACTTCCCCACACACAGCATTAAAGTCTGTCAAGTTAGGGCCCACATATTGAAATCATTTTTCACCATTGCAAAACAGTCTTATTTAAAACCAGCAAAGAGCTAATTAGTCATCCCTGGGGTTCAAACAAGGGACACTGCCTGCCCTTTTCCTGGTTTAAGAATGCTACATTCCACATCTACCATTTTTTATTCTCCGTTCAACTCTCCTGATGTTTCGCTGTGGTATGATGGCCACCCAGGCTGGGTTCTTTAAAAAAAGGAAAGTATATATGTACGTATGTACATATGCATATTTTATACATAGTGTACAATATGCACGTATGTATTATGTGTATTATATATGTATTGCACACAAAACCACAAACATATACATATATAATACATACATATATACATACACTGTAGCATGCATAGTTTATATGCATTTATAATCTGACTCTCCCATTACCACTCCACCCTTCCCCTGCCAACAACAAAAGAAAAAGAAAACTCTCGTCATAAATATGCATGACCAGTGAAACAAATTTCTACATTGGCCAAGGGCCAAGAATGTCTTTCTCTCTGAATTTTAAGTTCGTTACCTCTCTGGCAGGAATTGTGCGGCGTGTTTCATCTTTAGTTTTTTGTACTCATGGTTTGTCATTGCATTGATCAGAGTTCTAAAGTCTTTCAAAGTTGTTTTTCTTTATAATGTGATTGTATATATTATTTCCCTTGTATTCACTTTACTCTCTGTCAGTTCACAGAAGTCTTGTCTTCCTAGTTTCCTCTGATTCTGTTCATTTTTTACCATTTCTCATGGCACAATAATATTCTCTTACATTCATATGTCATAATTTATTTAGCCATTCCTGAAAAGGACAGCCCCTTTAGTTTTTAATTTTTGGCTCCTTTGAAAAGAGCTGCTATAAATATTTGTGGGTGATATGAGACCTTTTCCTCTTTTTTTTTAAAATCTCTTTGGGGATATCCATACCACTGGTATAGCTGGAACAAAAAGTTTGCATAGTTTAGTAACTTATGGGGCATAGCTTCAAATTGCTTTCCAGAATGGATGGACCAATTCACAGTCTTGCCAACAGTGCACTAGTATCCCCGGTCACACAGCCCCTTTTACATTTCTCATTTTTCTTTTTTTGTTATCTTAGCCACTCTGATAGGTATGAGGTAGAACTTTAGATTTGCTTTTAATTTTAATTTTTCTACATTTTAGTGACTTAGAGCATTATTTCATATAACTATTAATAGCTTGAATTCTTTCCCTTTGAAAGATATGAATTCATATATCCTTTGACCATTTATCTATTAGGAAATACTTTTAAAAATTTGCCAGGCTGCATTCTTAAAGGCTATATTACCTGGATACAAGTTTTGGCAGGGCTGACAAACTCAATTCAATCTGACAGATATTTCTTAAATATCTACTATGTGAAAGTCCTAGAATCAGTGTTTTAGAGTTTGAAAGGTCTCTCTTTTTAATAGGTGAGGAAGTCACTGTGGATAGAAAGATAGTGGCAGATTCCTATCTGTTCATCAAGTAGCCTGGATAAATTCAGAAGTGGTTGGCCACTAGGCA
The DNA here is from genome assembly GCF_900497805.2 of Vombatus ursinus. Classification (NCBI taxonomy): domain Eukaryota; kingdom Metazoa; phylum Chordata; class Mammalia; order Diprotodontia; family Vombatidae; genus Vombatus; species Vombatus ursinus. The sequence goes on along the minus strand of NW_020954590.1, from coordinate 8,401,026 downwards.
ACAACTATCTTTGGACATGGTATCTCATAAAACTAAGTTGTAAAGGAGATTTTGACATTGATTTCTGTAGGATGTATACATTGTTGGTGAAAATAAAGATCTTTTGAAGTATAGTCAGCTAGGTGACAGTGAATAGAGTCAGGCACACCTTAGTTCAAATCTTAACTCAAACATTTACTAGCTGTGTGATCCTAATCAAGTCACTCTCTAAGCCCCAGTTTCCTAATCTGTAAAATAGAAATAACAATATCTACTTCCTAGGGTTGTTGTGAGGACTAAATGAGATTACATATATATATATATATATATATACATATATATATATATATTTATAACATCTGGGAAATCTTAAAGCATCATATAAATGCTTGCTATAATAGTAGTGATTATCATCATCATTATTAATATTATTTTTAATATTGCTAAAGGTTCTAGCTTCACGTAACACCTTCCCCAAAGGTGATCAACATATTTTACAAGTGTCTCACTAATTTATCCATATTAGTCAGAATGGCATAATGGGAAGACTTAAAAAAGGCACTAATCAATGTAATGGCCAATCATAATTCCAGAGGACTCATGATAAAGCATCATGCCCACTTCCTGACAGAGAGGTGATGGACTCAGTGTGAAAAAGAGACATTGCTTTTTAAAATGGTTATACCAATTTACAGATTTATCAACATTGCATTAGTATGTCTTTTTCCTCATTACCCCTTGAACACTGATTATTCCCATTTTTGTTGTCTTTGCTATGTTTGCTTGCTCATCTTCAAATTTGAGTTACATTGGTTTTGTTTGCACTAAAACTTAAATTAAAATTTAATTTTAATTAATTTAATTTAATAATTATTTTTTAATAAAAAGCTTAAAAATTAAATTTTATGCAATCAAAATCATTCATTTTACCTTTTGTGATACTCTCTGTGCCTTGTTTGATCATGAACTCTAAATGCAGATCTGACAGATAAGTTCTTCCCTGTTCTCCTAATTTGTTTATGATGTTCCCCTTTATGTCTGAGTTTTGTATCCATTTGGAGCTTATCTTAGTATACCTTGGGAGTTTGTTCTATTTTTAGTTTCTACTTGACTTGAACTCATTATCTTCTCCTACAAATATATCTCTCTTCCAAACTTTCTTTTTTCTATGGAAGCATTGCCATCCTTCCAGTCTTCCTGTTTCAAAATCTCAGTGTTATCCTTGACTAGTTGTCTGTCCTTCATTTTTTTTTTTTTGGGCCAGGCAATGGGGTTAAGTGACTTGCCCAGGGTCACACAGCTAGTGTGTGTTATGTGTCTGAGGCCGGATTTGAACTCAGATGTTTCTGACACCAGGGCCGGCGCTCTATCCACTGCGCCACCTAGCCGCTCCTGTTCTTCATTTTTGAAGAGGACTAATGACATCACGGGTGAGGGCAGATAGCTATATAGCGTAATTATATTGCACTATATAGTGCTAGAGCTACAATCAGGAAGCCCTGTGTGCAAATGCTGCTCTAGCAGTGAGCCTGTATGAGCCACCTAACCTCTCTCAGTTTCAGCTGAATATGATAATAGCACCTCCCTCACAGAGTGGTCATGAGAATCAATTGACATTATATGTAAAGCACTGGGCAAAACCTAAGACATTATATAAGTGTTAGCTATTGTGATGACATTACGCCCATCAGTTGGCAAATCTTGCAATTGCTCCACAACATCTCGTGCACTCAGACTTTACTCTCTACTCACATAGCTACCACCTTACCTCCGGTCCCCAAGGCCAAGGATCATGTCAGCTGTTTGTTGAAGATATTAGAGTTACTGAATTCAACCAAATGACGTTAAGTACTTTCTATGTGTGAAGGACTCTGCTAGATAGGGAAGGAGGCAAACAGGTCAGGAGTTTAACAAATACATCAGTGAAATAAGCTAAACATTTTTAGTATAAGCATTCAATGAATTCAGTGAATTTAATAATAATAACACTAGCATTTATATGGTGCTTCAAGATTTGCAAAGTGCTTTACACCTATTATTTCCTTGATTCATAGGTGTGCTATTCTTATCCCCATTTTACAGATGAAGAAAATGAGACTGAATGAGGTTAAGTGACTTGCCTAGAGTCACAGAGCTGGTAAGTGTCTGAGGCAGAAATTTTGACTCCAGGTCCTGTGCTCTAGCCACTGCACTAATCTAACTCTCCCTAAATTTGGCTGGAGGATGCGTAGTGAGGCTGTTATGTTGCGGGGTAAGGGTCAGCCACAAAGCAGAATAAGTTCTGACCTATATGATAGGATTTGATGGAGGCTGAGAATCTTCCTCAACTTTCTGTCACTGTGTCTGAAAGTATTCCCAATTTCTTTGAGTTAAACAGTTCTCATTTAAGATGAGATGTTATCCAGAAGAGATAATGAATTAAGCTCTAATTAGTCACTAATACTTTAACGTGGGTTTATTTATCAGTCTTAGTTTTTTCCATAGCAGGAGACTGATACCACATAAAATCCACTGGGTACTTGGAAAAAGGCAAAAAAATGTTCAGTGAGAATTGAAAGAAGGAGATAGAAGGATGGAAGTTTATTCACTTTAAAGTCTTCCAAGATGTTGGGATTCCTTATTAGGACAATGTAGGCAATCCAACTAGGAAGAGATGGGTCTCTAGGTGGAACAATGAAGCTGCCTAATTTCATCAAAATTAGGGGCAGCTGGATGGCTCAGTTGACAGAATGCTGAGGCTGGAGTCAGAAAGACCCGAGTTCAAAATCTGGCCTTAGACATTTACTAGCTATGTGGCCCTGGGCAGGTCACTTAACTTCTGTCTGCTTTGATCCAGTGGAGATGGAAATGGCAAACCAATCCAGTATCTTTGTCATGAAAACCTCGTGGCCAGAAGTGGCATGCTATGGTCCACAGGATCACAAAGAGTTGGCCAGGACTCAACAACAGCAACAGCAATTTCCATTGAAGGTGGGTTGTCCCAAAAATGTGGAATCATTTGAATTCTTCATTTTATAAATGAGGAAACTGAGGCCCAGGGATATTAAATGACTAGTCCATGGTCACACAGCTGGTAGAGATAGGATTTCAATTCAGGTACTCTGACCTCAGAGTCATTGCTCTTTCCTTGACACTAGGGGTGGGGAACCTGCGGCCTGGAGGCCACATGTGGCCCTCTAGGCCCTCAGATGGGGCCCTTTGACTGAATCCAAACTTGCTTCGTTCTGTGAAGTTTGGATTCAGTCAAAGGACCACACCTGAGAACCTAGAGGGCCACATGTGGACTCCAGGCTGCAGGTTCCCCACCCCTGCTGCCTTGTTGGGAGTTAAGGATTGCCAAAAGATGGATAAGAACAGAAGCTGGCAGCTGGCAGCTGACAGGTACAGACAGGGTTAGTCAGCTATTAGACCAAATATTCAAGTTAAAATTGCTAAGAACAGGACTAGATAAGACTGACTGGCTGCCAGAAGGATGAGAAGGAAGAATGACCATGATAGGCATTAGAAACAGAGATTCCTAGGACAAATGTAAGGATGGAGCCACAGGGCCTAGAGACAACATGCAAGTGTGTGTTGTTATCAGGTTGTAGTTGCATCGAAAGTGCTTCTCTGTCAATTGAGTCTTTTCAGAGGGACTTTCCATGGAAAGGTCCCCCAGGATCAGCAAGAGATATCCCTTTTCAGCTCAAAGAGGAAATGATGCATTTCAGAGCCTTGGATTGGGTTGGAGTCTCACAGGGCTGAGTCTTTCCTTAATAACTAAAGAAAGTCGGGTGAAATACCAAAGGCTTCACAGAAGTTCTCGTCTTCTGGGTCAGAAGGTTAGAGCAGCATGTCCTCAGGACCAAGGAGAAAGGGTACCACTCATGGTTCTAGTTATTTACTGGAGAAAAGATCATGGAGAAAAAGAGATGACTAACCTTGAAGAAGGTGGGGGTTTTGGGGTGCTTCTAGATGTACAGAGGCACCCTCTGATCATGGGAAAAAAGCCCAGATTGTGGCGCGGATCTGCCTGAATGAATTCAACTCAGATCTTCTTCCAGCCAGAGAAAAAGTTTATTAAAGATAAGCATATAGGCCAGACTCCAAAGGAACCCAAACATCAGTGATCTAAATGGGGGTTAGGGTGGTCAGGTGACGCTCTTAAGGACGAGCAGCATGAGGCAGTCTAGAAAGCTCAGCATCTGAGTTGGGGCTGGGGCTAAGGTGGTCAGGCCAGGTGACGCCTGTCACAGGTGGGCATGGGGTCTCATCCTCTAGGGGCATGAGAAATTCCCAGCATCTGAATGGGGGCTGGGGTGAAACCTAAGTACAGAAAGACTGGGGGAGGGGTCTACTAGGAGTGGCCAAGCAGTTTGGAGTGAGGGGAGGCAGGGCCTAGGGAGATCTGGATGGGGGTGGCCAGCAAGCTGGGGCAAACGGAAGCCTGGGTCCCCGACCTTGTGGTGCCTAGCTAGGATTAAGGGTGAGAATGGCCAAGAAGGCAAAACAATGGGAAAGACAGTTGATGGGGGAGGTGGTTGGAAAAAGAAAGGGTCCAGGTGAGAATTTCCTTTTGGAATGTCTGAGTGATTTGAATAGACAATGAGAATAGATAATGAAGGGAGCTGGAAGGGGAAGTTTGCTTTCAAAGGGCTTTTAAAGGCAAATAAGGCAGCTTCCAAAACTTCAAGGTTTTCCTGGGACAGTAGACAACTGAAGCCAGGTTCTTTTTGGAGCCAGGGAAGAAAGATGCATTTGAATAAGCTTTCAAATTGAGAGAGATAAAGTGAGTCTACAAGGAATCTAAAAGTTTTAAGGTTTTTCTGGGAGCCAAATTCCTTTCGCTCCTTTAGCAAAGGTAAATCTCTTCAACCTTAGTTAGATGTAATTAATACTCCTACATAATATGTGAAAGCTTCCTCTAAGAGGGAAGAATCTAGAAATTTTTTGAACTTTAGGAGATGAATGGCTTATTAGTTTGGATATCAATGAGTTGGGGGAAGACCTAAGCAAAAGTAAGGCTTGTACATGGAAGTAGGAGTTGAATGATGGGATAGAAGAGATGGTATCTTAGTAATGACCCTAAATCTTGTAACTCTTCAGGACTTTCTGCCTCCAATTCTCAGGTTAGAACTTTCACATCAACCATTTTTTTTCTGGAATAGCCTCGTAGATCATCATAGAAGATGCTTTAGAGATCATTTAGCCCAATCTCTTCATTTTATAGATGAGGAACCTCAGGCTCAGAAGGTGAATCTCTTCATCCGTGGTTTTTTGGTGTCGCATTGTTTCAGTCATGTCCAACTCTTTGTGACCCTGTTTGGGTTTTTCTTGGCAAAGATACTGGGGTGGTTTGTCATTTCCTTCTCCAGTTCATTTTACAGATGAGGAAACAGAGACAAACAGGATTAAGTGATGTGCCCAAGGTCACACAGCCAGAAAGTGCCTAGCTCTTAAGAAACAAAGACAGGATTGAATTCAAATCTAGGCCCAGATATCTATTTCACCACAGCATGCAATTCAACTTTGCATAGTTTTCTTTTGCTGAGTTACCTGGTTAGAATGAATTGAGCAAAATGAATGATCAGAACCATGTGGATGAAGTCTCAGTCTATAGCTATGTTAAGCAATTGAAACTTGAATATAAACATCAGGGAAGAGGAGATCTAGTGTCTTAGGGCTTGTTGACATTGTGAATTGGATCCAACTCCCTTGCATTTATTATTTCTTAACTTATTCAGTCTGGAACAATGGGGGTGTTCTCTTCACAAAACCTGGATGTAGTATGGGTGTCTGGAGTGAATGTCTTCTGAACTTATTTTATTTCAATATTCTTTTAGGCAATTTATTTGCAATACAAAACTTTTCCTAGATCAAAAAAAAAATCTTTATCTTGGTCTGGACTGAAATACTGATTCTAGGATGTAGCTGCAAAATCAAAGTTGAAATAAATAGACAATTGGAGTTGGGCAGATGTGCTTTTGTATGCAAGAGTCTCTATTTCCTGAAATGAAAGGAATTTCTTCTGAATGGGTTTAATTTAGCATGGAAATGCCCACAACTTTGCAAGGGAAATCCTTTGCATATGCTAAAATCACAGAGGATGGTCTTTTAAAGCATTGCTTTTATCCTGGGCATTTTGAGGTCTATTTGATCATAAAAATGGACACATTGAAATGGAGGCTTCAGAGCTACACAGCCAAGTAAATGGGACTCTACTCCCCAGCTGTCAACTTTAAATTTTTCATTTTATTGAGGAAAAAATGGGGTGGAGAGGGTATAAACTTTTGATTTTCCTTGGAAAACACACATTCCAGCCAAAATTGCAAAGGGGCCAACTGTCTTCTGAATTCCATGAGCCCAGCTTTCTTTTTGTAGATCTGGATTTAGACATATTGTTCCTTTTACTTTTGAACAATGATTATGAAGCCGTGTCTCAATGATCAGTGCTAAGAGGTAAGGAGGCAACTGGAATAATTGAAATTCTGAGATAATTCCCAGACTATTATTTTGAACACACTCCTTCTCAAGAAAGTATCTTCCTGGAGCTATTAAAATAGAGCCAAGTTGACATTTCGTCTTTTTTCCCCCTTTCTATTTTGTAGTGGGAGGATACCAACAAACCAAAGCAGACAAAATCTGGAAATCAGTTGGAAGAAAAAAGAATTCAAGATAACTCACTAATTCAATGAGAGTTAATTGTATGGCCAAGGATTTCTTTTATTAGTAATTATTCATCTATGTACCCTTAGAAAGACTATTACCTGGCTTTTAGGTAAGTCCATCTGTGTTTGTATCCAATGACTTGTGTGACATTGGGCAAGTCAACTGGCCTCCCTGTGCCTCAGTTTCATCATTTATAAAATGAGTATAATAATAGCACCTATCTCCCATGGTTATTGTGACAATCAAATGAGATAATAATTATAAAGCACTAAGGAAACCTTAAAGTGCTATATAGATGTTATTGTTGTTGTTGCTGTTATCATAGTCGTTGAATTAGGGTGATAAAAACATTCAAGGATTTCCATATTAACTGGTCACTGGCCACTATCATTAATTTACACAATCACATTAGCAAAACACTTATGAAGTCTTCTACCATGCCTGTATGGATAAAATGAAGGAACAGGGGTCAGCCCTGATAATATTATTTATGAATTTATGGCTGGTTGAACTATTTTTCAAAAAGCACACTGATTAATGACTGACTTTCTTGCTTTCTTGGATAACACTCCCCATCATCCACATAGCAGTCAAACTGGGCTACTTGCTACTCTTCGAAGTCAACTTTTGGCTTCTCCCCTTTTATTTACATGCTCTATTCCTAGTGCATAAAATGTACTTTTTGTCTTAACCCTACCTGTCAGAATCCTAGTCTTCCTGCAAGGGTCTGCTCTTTCCTTCTCTTACACAAAGACTTTTCCTATTCTTTTCAGATGTTAGTGCTCTTTCATTTCTTCAAATTACTTTGTGCTTCTCAGAAAGACAGCTTAATTATTTCGCTTGTATCCTCAAATTGTCAGGAGAAAGAGAGGAAGGCCTCTAGTATGCTGGGTGGACTCCTGTGGCAATCCTGTCAGAAGACATGGACAAGAAGTGCCTAAGATGGGCAAACATGGATAAGTTGCAATCTGTATCATTGCAGAGAATACCTAAAGTGATGAGATGTGAGAACCATAGCTTTATAAATATTTTTTCCTTCCAGCAGAGTGAAAGCTTTTTAATGGTAGGGGCTATTTTTGTCTTTGAATTTCCAAGGCCTGCTTCTATGAAGTCCTATAGTCATGGAGAAGTTTGTAAGAAGGGGGCAAGTTTTGTGCAGAAGATGAGTTCTGTTTTGAATGTACTGAGCCGAAGACCTGAATAGGACATTTTGGAGGAGATAGCCAACAAGAAGTTGAAATTTGTGATTGATATTCAGAAACTAGATACAGAATTGGGAATAATCTATGTAGAGATGCCGTGTGAACTTATGGGTCCTTGATGGGATTTCCAAATGAGAAAGTGTGGAAGTACAATAGAGGATGGCAGAAAATCCCTTTTCTAAAACTAACAGAAAGATACCTGAATTTTCATGAGGGGTAACAAAAGAATTTTGAATGCATTACAGGCATTTATGAAAAATGATCTAAGTCAAAATTAGAATGATTTTTACCTAAGGCTGAAGATGAAAAGCCTGTCAACATCTGAATATCATTAAATCATTTTAAACATTTGTAACATAAATTTAGTTTTCTTGCTTTTAATCTCCCTATAAACTTGCACTTGCAGTATTTGTCTTGATTAATTATTAATAGATTTATTTGATTTTCTGTATCAACTCCTTTTGCTCAGAATATGCTTTTCAATTACATTTTGTTTTTTTTCTGATGAAATAACATTTAGATCTATACAAAGTCACATTTTACTTCTGAACTCAATAATCAACATTTACTGTATTCCTTGAAAACAGCAAGGTGGCAATAATTTGTGAAGAACAGTATACTCTTTGGGCTTATCATGAAGTTTTCCCCTGAGGTCTAATGATGGGTATCCAGAGTTTAGATGACTAAGTCTCATTTTTAAAAAGTATGACTAAAATCGTGTCACAAGTGAGAATAACTAAGTGGATAGCCTAAAATGCAATAAGATGTTTGCTTGTAGGAAGACTAGAAGGAAGTATTCAGGTAACAAAACAAAAATAATCTTCTGAGTAGAATGGCAGTAAATTTTATAGTAAGGACAGAAAAATAATCTCAAAAGATTGAGTAAGAATTTACACTAAATTGGTATCCATGCAATGAAAGAATATGATTAAGTTGTGATCTGTACTGTCAGGAAGAGTACAAATATCAGTGAGGTCACAGATTCATTTACATACACATACATCATTTTTCATGACTTAAGTTGCTGAAAGAAACAGTGCAATAACTTCCAGAGAACAAATGGGGGGAAGATGGGCTATTAAATATGTTGAACACATCAATTTTAAGGTATGGACAGGACAGTTAGGCAGCTAAAAATATGAGACTGGATCTCTGGAGAGAGTTTGGAATTGGGGTTGAACATTTTAGAGTTTTTCCCATAGAGATGGCAAATTTTAGACAGAAAATTCATGATGGCATAAGTATTAACATTCACCTTGTGAAGGTAGGATGAATCCTAATTTGTGTATTGAACAGTTTGAGGTTTAATGGAGCAGCGAGCAAGAGCTTTTATTTGTTAAAAGTTAAAAAAAATAAATATGAGTACAAAGAAACAGTTTAAGTACACTAAGTGGAATGATGAGTCGTGCTGAGGAGTACTGAAGAGCTGCAGGACATTATGATTCCATAGTCCCTTTGCATTTAACTATTTTATGACTGAAGAGGATAAAACCAAAAACATAAGAAATCATATATATTTGGAAATGCATGGTGATTTAAAAAGCACTATTGGTTTTTTAGGAGGAATTTGGGAAATAATTACCATTTAACTGATAGCTGACTCACTGAAGGATAAGAACCTTTGCTTTAAGCCAATGAAAGATTTAGGAGGTAGAGGAGATGGAAGAGATTGAAGCTGAAGATTGAAGAATCTGACAGAAGGGGAAAATGGTAGTGGTAGTGGTGGTGATGGTGGTCTGGAAAGTAGTTTGTTGAAGCCCTTTGGAGTGACCAACAACAAGTCAGATAACAAGAAGGCGTCTTTGTCTGCTAATTCCTGATGGGCTGAAGAAAGATTGTGGTTTCAGCTATTAACCTATAGCACCACCTAAAGCTTAAAAATAATGAAGTTTCTCAGAAATGTACATTGCCCTTTTCTGCTCCACTATGGTATGAGAGAAAAGAAGAAAAGGAAAAGCAGGAGGTGGAAAAACAGGTACTGCTGCTGCTTTGCTGTATAAGAGTTGTCTAGGCTGATTTCCCTTGCCCAGAGAGTTCATTCAAGATATTTACTGTTTGCTGAACTTTTTTATGTGAGTTTTGTTCTGATAAGATAATATAGCATATGGATGAGTAAATAACTCACTACCCTGGTCTGTGTAGCCCAGAAAAAGCTATTCTGATGTGTTTTACAGTGCCCTACTTAAGTACATTTCTGATTATAATTTAGTTGACAGTCTTATTGAGAGTCTCTAAAGAGATAGGAAAGAGATTAATGAAAACAAAACAAAAAAGTGAAAAGATAAGAGTTCTATAAAGCATCAATGTACATACTTGATCTTAACTTGAGTTCTGTTACCTTCTAGTATGACCTGGCTGAGAGGAAGAAAATATCATATCCATTGCCTGAGTGGGCTGTATAGTAAGAATTGGGGAGAGCTCCAGAGTCTTTGCCTGAGAAAGCTAAGGATAACTATAGCTTTCTATAGAGGGCATAGACTACTAGTCACAGCACTTCCTATAAATGGACAATATGATTTCAAGTAGTTCTGAAGATGTCATTTTAGCTGAGGAGAATTGGAGGTTGAAAGAGCTATAGCCCTCCGTGCAGGGGAAAAATTTATTAACCATGGCATTCCCCAGTGAATGGCTGAGGTAGCTGAAAGAACTGTTAGTCATAACTTAAGCCTTCCCTATAGTGGGGAGGCTTACTAATCACAACATTCCTGCTGCATCTTGAACAGAGCATTATGTGAGCTTTAATATGTATATAGTTGAAGGCATTTTGGAATTTAAGTATGATTCATTGTAAGAAGCAGAAGATATATTCAGAAGGTAGCAGCTACAATGCAGTGCCTGGTGGGGACCATTGGAATGCCAGATATATGAGATAATCTTCTACAAATGTGCTCAGTCACACATATTATCTACATGTGTGACTCTTCTTTTGGTTATGTGGTCACATATGTACCCTCTTCCTCCAATCTCTATGCAGGTGGAACTCTTTCCATTGAGCACATGTTCGATTGCAGAAGAGTGAGCTCACAGTTTGTGAGAGAAATCTTTTCTAAGTTTTTTTTAATAGTAATGAGCAACAGAAATGAAATCAATACGAAGCACAATAATTTCATCTAGAAATTTAAAGATATAAAATTAATTGTCATAACAAGAAGACAAAAGAACCCATAAAGTACTTTAGTCAGTAAGCATCTGACTGGTTTGCCAAATGGAGACATAGTTGACAAAAGCAACTCAGGGCTAGTGCATAAATTCATCTGAAAATCTTATGAAAATCTTGCAATTATGAGCAATACCATTTCAAAAAGGAGACAGGAGCAGTGGAAGGAAAATAAAATGTTTAAAGCCTGGTAAGATATTCAATTAGCCAAAGTCATTCCAAGGGCATTCAGGGATGAAAAGGAAAGGACCATGAATGAAAGAAAAATGGAAAATATTTAGAAATGGCTTTTTAAAAAGTTATATTATCCATCAAAGATAGTGGAATCACCACACTTGGACCCTAATATAAGTCCCTGGGGTCCTCATTAAGGAAGTAGAAATGACACTAAAGAGATAAAGATGGGAAAAGAAGCTAGATTGGATCAAGTATATGTAGAGAACTGTATTAGAGGCAATACTGTTGATGAACTCTTTTTAAAGCATATAAAGAAGTTATTAAAGGTGTGGAAAATTTTTTAGGACTTTATTAATACTGAGAACGCTAAGCAAAAGAACTGCAATAACTACTGGCTTACATGCTTACCTTCTCATTTGTACAAAATCTTTATGAGAGTCATCTATACACAAGTCAAGGGCATTTTTGATGAGTGCATTAGTAGGAATAAACAAGCAATATTCAGTAGTGGACCACCTCTTTACTACCTCATAGTTAATAGAAAGATGTAGTAATTATGAGATCTGATTGTTCTTTGCTTATAAAGAGGGCATTTGACTTGGTAGAACAAAATTCCACCTTACAGACTCTTTTTGTAGCTAGGTCTCCCCTCTATATATTACAATTATTTAAGATTCCACAGAAGGTATAACAGCATAAATAACCTGATTCACTGACCGTCTGACAATAAACAATAGTTAAGAGATAAAACAAGGAGATATTAGTCAGTCAATAAACATTTGTTAAGTGCCTCCTCTGTGTTAGGCACCATGTTAGGTGCTGGATGCTCACTAATTATATGTGCTAACTAAAGGTATTCAACACCGTAATGGAAATTTAGTGCATAGTTCAGATTGAAGAGGAATTCCCTGTGAATTGTGTGGTTCTCCAGATGCTCTTGTTTGCAGATGATGTGAAGCACCAAGACATTGGAGAGCCTCCAGGAAGAGATTTGTAGTCATCCAAAGGAATGATATGACTTGTCTATTCACACAGAAAAGACCAAGTAGATAAACAATATCCATTGCCCCAATCTAAACATATATTTGGATAGACACCCTATAGAACTTGCTCAGCAGTATGGATATCTGAGACTTATAGTAGAGATGGACAATGAATTGGACTTATAATTAATCTCTTATCCAATCTATTGTAAAGGCCTATCAATTTACTTTCATTTTTGCAATATTTCTCCAATATGCTACCTTCTCTTTTCTGACACTATCACCACTCTGGTTCAAGCCCTCATCACTTCATGCTTGGATCATTGCAATTGCCTGTTGATGGGTTTGCTGCCTCAACTCTGTCTTCACTCCAATTCATTCTCAATTCAGCCATTAAAGTGATTTTCCTAAAGTACAGGTCAAATTGTGTCATCCCCCTAGTTAATAAACTCCAGTGGCTCACTATTGCCTCCAGGATCAAATAGTAAATATTCTGGCATTCAAATCCCTTCATAACCTAGCCACAGACCCTACTTTTCCAGTTTTCTTAAACTTTTCTTCCTAATACATACTCTTGGATCCAGGGACATTTACCTTCTGTCTGTTCCACAAATAAAACACTCCATCTCTTGGCTCTAGGAATTCCTCAATGCTGGGAATGCTCTCCCTCCTCCTCTCTGACTATTGACCTCTTGTGCTTCTTTTAAGTCCCAACTAAAATCCTAACTTTTACTGGAAGCCTTCCCCAACCCTCTTAATTCTCATCATTTCCCTCTTTTAATTATTTCCTATTCATCCTGTATATAACTTGCTTTGAATTTATTTGTATTTATTTGTCTAATCTTGTCTCTCCCATTAGATTATAAGGTCCTTGAGTGCAGGGACCACCTTTTGCCTCTTTTTATATTACTTGCACTTAGCACAGTACCTGACCCATAGTAGTTGCTTAATAAGTGTTAATTGGTATATTGATTAATCTAAAAAACTCTAGATCTGGAATGAATTTGGGGAAGAGCAGAAGACATGCACTTGTCTCAAGAACAGACAAAAAAGCAGCTAGTGAGCAAAATGAAATATGGCTGGAGCTGGACCAAATATAGTGGGCCATGTGATGTACTCACCAATAAGGGCAATGGGGGATGAGGATGGGAGTTTTGTAGATGAAGTATGTCAATTGGCAGACTCGCAAAAGTAATCAGATTAGTGAATATTCATGAACTATGGTTTGGAGAAGATTCTGAACCACAAAGTAACTAGAACCTGAGATAGCTAAGGTAAGGGGGAGGAGGAGAACTGGGTGTTCCATATAGTTATCTATTCAATTTAAAAAGTTATTATTGAGGAGAGGGATTGCTTTGTTATGACTTATCAGTCAGCCAGTCCCTAACAATAGAGAAAGGAGATAAAGCTTATGAACGACAGCTCAAGTTATTTGGCTGGGTTGAAAATGGTGGAATCTTCAATTTTTTTGGTGGGCAAAATAGTGGTTGGGAGTTTTGGTCAAGGCTAATTTTAAACATTTAAGGCCTCAGTGACTAGTGAATTACTGCATTACTGGTTTTTTTTTTAACTTTCAAACTTTTTAGGCTGACATAAATATGAGAGGCAATGAAGTATAGTGAATGGAAAACTGGCCTTGGAATCTGGAAGCCCTGGGTTCAAGAAGTACCTCTGACTTGTTGTTAATGCTGGCATCTAATGCTGACAGTGTGACCATGGGCAAGTCATTTAACTTTGTAGTATCCTAGGCAACTCTCTAAGACTATAAATGGGAGAATCTTTGTAAATCTCATAAAGTAGGAGTGTCTTCAGTCACAGCTCTCTACATAGGTGAAATTAAAGGTCCAGAGGAAAAATAAAACTACAAAATTGTAACTATAATCAGTATTAAATGGAAGCTATACTTGCTTTATTATATAAATAAAACTTCATTGGGAACTTGAAGCTTTTCTTTTCAATTCCAAGGGTTAAGCCAAGAAAAAAAAGGAACGGTACCAAGTTTAAAAAGACAAAGTTTAACTATATATTTTAAGTTGTTTGTGATAACAACTGGGACTCATTTCTGGAGCTTAAAGTTCATTTATCTTTTGATTTGACATCCCTGTACCATGTGAAGCCATGCTATTAAATTAGCAATAATGTTATCTGCTTCTGTCTTTGTATAAGTTGCGCCAACCAGATGGAACAGATATCCAAAAAGCCTTTTGAGAATAAAGAATCCACAGGATATACTGCAGTCTAATGTTGCATTTCACCCTTGCTCTATTTAGTTTTAAATTGTCTTTCAATTGAATGTATCTGGTATGAAGGGCAGAGCCCAATGATAAATGTGGCAGACAGCTGGATTTCCAAGGATAGAAGAAAGATATGATACCCAGCTCTAGACATTGTTCAGTTTTCTCCATGGCAGGAACCTAAGAAGCTATGGAGAATGTGACTCATTACCTATTAGAAATAAGGCAGATCAGGAGGATGTAATTATATGGAAAAGAGTTGTAAAAATGGGTTAAAATTGACTTTTCAAGTTCACCTTTAGTTTGATATATCTACTAGTCCCACAAGTTTATGTACTTTTTTTTCCTGCTATAAATTTCTATTGATTTAATAATATCCTGTGTAATGAACACTTGAACTTATAATGATAATAATGGATAACATTTACAGAGCACTTAAAAACTTTCAAAGTTATATATATATTAATTAATTTGATCCTCACAACAATTCTTTGCAGTAGGTGCCATTATTATCCCCATTTTACAGATGAAGGAACGGAGGCACAGAGCCAGTAAGTAACTTGCCTGTGATTTCTCAACTAGGGAGTATCTGTAGCAGGATTCAAACTCAGGTTCACTTCAGGTTTTCCTTACTTGAAATCCTGCACTTTAAACACTGTGCCACCTGTGACACCTTTACTTATGCTGACTACTACTACTACTACTACTACTACTACTACTACTACTAATACAATTATCATTTATATAGTGCTTTAAGGGTTTCAAAGAACTGTTTCTGTAATACTCACAATAACTCTGTGAAATAGGTGCCATTATCATTCCCATTTTATAGATGAGAAAACTGAGGCTGAGACAGCTGTAACTTGCCCAGGATTACACTGCTAGTAAAGGCTAGACTGGAATTCATGTCTCCATGACTTCACACCTAGCACTTTTACCCATTATGCCCCAAGCATATGATGTTGCAAATTCAAAGAGGGAAATATTCCTTGCCTACTATGTAATTTACTGATCCCAGAATGTGGCTTGCATAAAAAAGACTAATAACAATGAACATTTTTTAACTCCCTGCTGTGTGTATTAATCTGGCAGTTTGCAGAGCACTATGCTAGGCATACAGACAAATGGAAAATTTATAACAGACACCATAGATATTTTCAAAAAGTTTTCAATCTACTAGTGGGATAAAACAGAATTCCTCATAACTGTATTCCATAATATTAACTGATAATAAATTGGAAAGTTATAAGACAAAGTTTTCTGAGCAGTTGGAGTGCAGATTAACTGACAGAAGTATCTGACTTAAATCACTCAATTCCTTTTTTCTCTATCAAACTGATGTTTTACGCTATAAATATTTTTGTACATGTGGGTCCTTTTCCTTTTTTTTATGATCTCTGGGATACAGAACTAATGGTGGTATTGATTGATCAAAGGGTATGCATAATTTGATTGCCCTTTGGCCATAGTTCCAAATTGCTCTCCAGAATGGTTGGATCAATTCACAACTCCACTGACAATGCATTAATGTTCCAGTTTTTCCACATTTTCTCCAACATCCATCATTTTCCTTTTCTGTCATATTAGCCAATCTGATGAGTGGGAGATGGTATCTCAGAGTTGTTTTAATTTTCATTTCTCTAATCAATTGTGATTTAGAGCATTTTTTTACATATGACTATAGATAGCTTTAATTTCTTCATCTGAAAACTGCCTGTTCATATCCTTTGACCAATTGGAGAAGGACTTATATTCTTATAAATTTGACTCAGTTCTTTTTATATTTAGAAATGATGCCTTTTTCTGAAACATTGGCTGTAAAACATTGGCTGTATTTCCCAACTTTCTGCTTTCCTTCTAATCTTGGATGTTTTGTTTGTGCAAAACCTTTTTAATTTAATGTAATCAAAATTACCCATTTTGCATTTCATAATATTTTCTGTCTCTTGTTTGGTCATAAATTCTTCTCTTCTCCTTAGATCTGACAGGTAAACTATTCCTTGCTCTCTTAACTTGCTTATGATATCACCCTTTATGTCCAAATCAGAGGTTCCCAAACTAATTTGGCCTAATGTCTTCTTAAAAAAAAATTACTCAGCACCCCCCCGGAAATCTACTTTCTTTAACCCGTTAGTGGTTTTTTTTAATTCATGTTATTTCAAAACAGTATAATTTTTTAAAATATATCTTAAATTTGATATTTTATTGTAAATTTGTTTCTTTCTGCATTGAAATTTTGATGACATGATATTACTTAATGTAACCATATAATATCATATTGTAGACAAGTCATTACATGCACATATTCCTGCTGATGCATGCTGGACTTCCCACTAATGCATGACACGCTCACCTGCCAACACTTGTTTGTTAAGACCTGTCAGTGGACTTGACCACTGATTGGTTATAACTTGCATTTTGTGTGTTTATTTGGAAAATAACATAATAACTATGGCTTTAACTCTGTTACAGAACATATGAAACATGTATGAGTGATTTTTCAAAATTTTATCTTCTCTTATTTCCTTATGTTTCCTCCATCCCCTTATTTTTATTCAATGCCCCCCAATTACACCTGTGGCTACTGCTATCCCTCTGGATCATTCCATCACCCACCATAGGGTGTTATTGCCCATTTTGGGAACCTATGAATCATGGACCCATTTTGACCTTATCTTGGTGTACCATGTGAGATATTGGTCCATGCCTAGTTTCTGCCATACTATTTCCCAGTTTTCCCAGCAGTTTTTTTTTTTTATCAAACAGTGAGTTCTTTTCCCAAAAGCTAGAGTCTTTGGGTTTATCAAACAGTAGATTACTATAGTAATTTACTACTGTCTTTTGTACCTATTCTATTCCTCTGGTCCACCAATCTATTTCTTAGCTAATACCAAAGTTTTGAAGATTGTCACTTTATAATATAGTTTTCGATCTGGTACACCTAAGCCACCTTCCTTTGCATTTTTTTTCATTAATTCCAATGATATTCTTGACCTTTTGTTCTTCCAGATGAATTTTGTTATTATTTTTTCTAGCTCTATAAAATAAATTTTTGGTAGTTTGATTGACATGTCACTAAATAAGTAAATTAATTTAGGCATAATTGTCATTTTTTATTATATTAGCTCGGCCTACCCATGGGCAATTGATAATTTTCCAATTGTTTAGATCTCACTTTCTTTGTGTGAAAAGCATTTTGTAATTGTGATCATGTAGTTCCTGGATTTGTTTTGGCAGGTAGACCCCCAAATATTTTATATTGTGTATAGTAATTTTTAATGGAATTTTTCTTTCTATTTCTTGCTGCTGGGCTTTGTTGGCAATTTTTAGAAATGATGATGATTTATGTGGGTTTATTTTATATCCTGCAAATTTGCTTAAGTTGTTAATTATTTCAAGTAGCTTTTTAGTTGATTCTCCAGGATTCTCTAAATATACCATCATATTATCTGTAAAGAGTGATAGTTTTGTTTCCTCATTGCCTATTCTAATCCTTTCAATTTCTTTTTCTTCTCTTATTGCTAAAACTAACATTTCTAGTACAATGTTGAATAACAGTGGTTATAATGGGCATGTTTGTTTCATCCCTGATCTTATTGTGAAAGCTTCTAACTCATCCTCATTTCAAAGAATGCTTGCTGATGGTTTTATTTAGATATCATTTTAAGAAAAACTCCATTTATTCCTATCTCTCTAGTGTTTTTAATAGGAATGGGTGCTATATATTGCTAAAAGCTTTTTCTGCACCTACTGAGATAATGATATGATTTCTGCTATTTTTGATATTGATATGGTCAGCTATGCTGATAGTTTTCCTGATATTGAACCAGTCCTACATTTCTGGTATAAATCCCACCGTATGATAAATTGCTGTAATCTCTTGGTAATATTTTATTGGAAATTTATGCATCAATATTTGTTAGGGAAATTGGTTTATAATTTTCTCTCTCTGTTTTGGCTCTTCCTGTTATAGGATTCAGCACCATATTTGTGGCATAAAGGGAATTTAGCAGGACACCTTCTTCACCTATTTTCCCAGTTTATGTGGTAATAGAATTAATTGTTCTTTAAATGTTTGGCGGAATTCACTTGTAAAACCATTGGGCCCTGGAGATTTTTTTCTTAGGGAGTTCATTGATGGCTTGTTCAATTTCTTTTTCTAAAAAATGGGGTTCTTTGAATATTTTATTTCCTCTTCTATTAATCTGGGCAATTTATATTTTTTGTAAATATTCATCCATTTCACTTAGGTTGTCTGATTTATTAGCATATAATTGGGCAAAGTAACTCCTCATTATTGCTTTAATTTCCTCATCATTGGTGGTGAATTCACCCTTATCATTTTTGATACTGGTAGTTTGGTTTTCTTCTTTCTTATTTTAAATCAAATTAGCCAAAGGGTATTTTTTTTCATAAAACCAGCTCTTAGTTTTATTTATTAGTTCAATAGTTTTCTTACTTTCAATTTTATTACTCTCTCCTTTGATTTCCAGAATTTCTAATTTGGTATTTAATTGGGGACTTTTAATTTGTTTTTTTTCTAGTTTTTTTTAGTTGCATGCCCAATTTCATTGATTTCCTTTTTCTCTATTTTATTCATGTAATCATTTAGAGATATAAAACTTCCCCTAAGAAGTGCTTTAGTTGCATCCCATAAATTTTATTGTGTTGCTCATTATTGTCATTCTCTTTGATGAAATTATTGATTGTTTCTATGATTTGTTGTTTGACCCACTCATTCTTTAGGATTAAATTATTTTCCAATTAATTTTTAATCTATCTTCCCATGTCCCTTTATTACACATAATTTTGATTGCATCATGATCTGAAAGGGTGCATTTCATATTTCCGCCTTTTGCATTTGATTGCGAGATTTTTATGCCCTGATACATGAACAATTTTTGTGTAGATGCCATGTACCACTGAGAAAAAGGTATATTCCTTTCTGTCCCCATTCAATTTTCTCCAGAGGTCTATCATATCTAACTTTTCTAAAATTCTATTTACCTCCTCAACTTTTTTCTTGTTTATTTTGTGGTTAAATTTATATAGTTCTGAGAGGGGGAGGTTGAAGTCCACCACTAGTATAGGTTTGCTGTCTATTTCTTCCTTTTATCCACTTAAATTCTCCTCTAACAATTTGGATGCTATACCACTTGGCACATATATGTTTAGCACTTACATTACTTCATTGTCTATGGTACCTTTTAACAAGATGTAGATTCCTTCCTTATCTCTTTTAATTAGATCTATTTTTGCTTTGTCTGAGATCAGGATTGCTACCATTGCTTTTTTTGTTTGTTTGTTTTTTTACTTCAGCTGAACTATGATATATCCTACTCCAGCCTTTTATCATTATTATGTGTGTGTCCCTGTGCTTCAAATGTGTTTGTTGTAAACAACATATTGTAGGATTATGATTTTTAATCCACTCTGCTATCTTCTTCTGTTTTATGAGAGATTTCACCCATTAACATTCACAGTTATGATTAGTAACTGTGTTTCCTCCTTCATCCTGTTTTTCCCCATTTATACTTTTTCTTTCCTTTCACCCTGTCCTTCCTCACTAGTGTTTTGCTTCTGACCACCACTTCCCTCAATCTGCCCTCCCTTCTAACAGTGCCCCCCTCCTATTTCTTCCCCCTTTTCCCTTTTCCTTTCCTATAGGGTCAGATACATTTCTATTCCCAACTCAACATATATGTTATTCCCTCTGTGAGCCAAATCCAATGAGAGTAAGGTTCAAACAATACTCACCCCCTCTCTTCTTTCCCTCCACTGTAATAGTTCTTTCATACCTCTCTTCATGTGATATATTTTATCCTATTCTTCTTCCCCCTTTCTTCTTCTCCCAGTACAATCCTTTTTTCATCCTTTTGTTTTTTTTTATATCATCACATCAAAGTCAATTTATACACACAACCTCTGTCTATGTATACTACTTCTAACTGCCCTGGTAGAGATACAGTTCGCAAGAGTTACAAGTATCATGTTCCCATGTAGGGATGTAAACAATTTAACCTTATTGAATAACATGTTTGTTTTTTTCTTTCCTGTTTATCTTTTTATATTTCTCT
Source organism: Vombatus ursinus (assembly GCF_900497805.2). NCBI lineage: Eukaryota > Metazoa > Chordata > Mammalia > Diprotodontia > Vombatidae > Vombatus > Vombatus ursinus. The sequence continues at coordinate 8,380,569 of NW_020954590.1, read as the reverse complement.
TTCCTGATCAAATTTGAAGCTCAAATTTTCTGTTCAGCTCTGGTCTTTTCAATAGGAACGTTTGAAAGTCCCTGTTTCATTGAATGTACATCTTTCCCCCTGAAAGATTATACTCAGTTTTGCTGGCTAGTTGTTTCTTGGTTGTAATCCAAGCTCCTTTGTCTTACAGAATATCGTATTCCAAACCCCCCAATCTTTTAATGTAGAAGCTGCTAAATCCTACGTAATCCTGATTATGGTTCTTTGATGTTTGAATTATTTTTTTCTGACTCCTTGCAATATTTTCTTCTTGGACTGTTAATTCTGGAATTTGGATAAATTATTCCTTGGAGTTTTCATTTTGGGATCTCTTTCAGGAGGAGATGGGTGGATTTTTTAATGACTGTTTTACCCTCTGGTTCTAGGATATTAAGGCAGTTTTCCTTGATAATTTCTTCAAAGATGCTGTCCAGGCTGATTTTTTGAACATGACTTTCAGGTAGTCCAATAATTCTTAAATTTTCTCTCCTGGATCTATCTTTTGCATCAGTTGTTTTTCCAATGAGATATTTTACATTTTCTTCTTTTTTTTGTTCTTTTGATTTTGTTTGACTGATTCTAGATGTCTCCTAGAGTTATTAGCTTCCACTTGTCCAATTCTAATTTCTCAGGAATTATTTCCTTCAGTTATCTTTTGTACCTCCTTTTCCATTTGGACAATTCTACTTTTTAAGGAGTTGTTTTCCTCAATGGATTTATTTTTTTTCCATTTGGCTATTTGCATTTTTAAAGGAATTCTTTTTTTCTTTTCTTTTCTTTTTTTCTTTTTTGGCTAGGCAATGGGGTTAAGTGACTTGTGCAGGGTCACACAGTTAGTAAGTGTCAAGTGTTTGGTCTGAGGCTGTATTTGAACTCAGGTCCTCCTAAATCCAGGGCTGGTGCGCTATCCACTGCACCACCTAGCTGCCCCAAGGAATTCTTTTCTTCAGTCAATTTTTGTTCTTCCTTTTCCAAGCTATCTATTCTTTCTTGCATAACTCTCATTTCTTTTCCCAATTTTCTCCTGTCTCTCCTATTTGATTTTTAAAATCCTATTTGAGCTCCCCTAAGAAGGCTTTTTGGGTTTAAGACCAATTCATCTTCCCCTTTGAGGCTTTATATGTAGGCATTTTGAAATTGTTGTCCTTTTCTGGATTTATGTTTTGATCTTCCCTGTCACCACAGTAGTTTTCTATGGTCAGAACTTTTTTTCTGTTTGTGTGTGTGTGTGTGTGTGTGCTAATTTTTAAATCTATTTTGTGACTTTTAAAGTTGAGCTCTGCTCCTGGGGTACAGGGGTCACTGTCCCAAGCTTCTTGAGTTGGGGGCCAGGGATCTGGTCACTGGTTTTCTTTGCTGGCAGCTTGCCCACTGCACTGGTGTGGCCTGGCCTAGTCGTGCCTGTTGTGCCTTCTGCTCTGGGGCTGGAGGTCTCAAATATGACCTGCTGTACCCCTGAACTGTTGAGCCAGGACCAAGGGACCTTGGCTGCTGATCTGTGCTGTTGCTAAGAGCCTTCCTATGGCTTACCCACATACCATCTGCACTGGGCTACACTCCCCTTTTTACCCAAGTGAGATAGACCTTTCCTGAAGCCTTTCTAAGTTACATTAAGCTAGAAAAATATCTCACTCCATTTTTTATGTTGGATCTGTCACTCCAGAACCTGTTTAGAGGCTTGATTTAACAGTTTTTTTTCCTGAGGGAAACTAGAGTGAGCTCAGAAAACTTCATGGCTTTTCTCCACCATCTTGGCTTTGCTTCCCTGAGCTAAGTCTGAAAGGAAACCAGGGAAACTGAGAGGCAGAGGTGAGGGGATAGAGATGGAAAATGACCACCAAAGGCAATGACATGCAATGAGGAGTGCCATGTGTGAAGAACATCAAGTAAGCCAGTGTCACAGGACTCTAGAGTGCACAGAGTAGAGTAAGTGTTAAGAAGACTGAAAAGGTAGGAAGGGTCCTGGTACTGAGAGGCTTTCTATTTGGTTCTAGAGGTAATAGGAAGCCACTGGAACCTAGTGATCAGGAGAGTGCCATGATCATACCTACATTTTAGAAAAATCACCCTATCACTTGAGTGGAGAATGGACTAGAGTAGGGAGAGACTTGAGAAAGGGAGAACAGTTGGAAGACCATTGCAATAGTACTAGCAAGAGGGGATAAAGTCCTGAACTATGGTGGTGGTTGCATGAATGGAGAAAAGGTAATAGATATAAGCAAAGGTTATGAAGGTAGGAACACCCAGGATGAAAATAATTTGAAATATATTCATAGTGTAGGGCTTAGCAATGTATCTGGGTACATTTCATTGGGGATTATGAATTTCCTTTACTAAAGAAAGCTGAGTAAGTAAGTCTATGACTAGACTGGTAAAGAAAATCTTCAGACCATGGAAAGATAGAGAAGCAACAGGGAAAGCACATTTTACAGCTGGAAGACTTTATGGTCTCTGCTTTTCCTTTCTCCTCATTCACATCAGTACTGTAATTGGATTCAGTGTCAGAAATAACTTGGATATTCTTTGAGGCCATAGTTAGCTACAGCTTTGACCTTTGCACCTGAGATGGAACAAAATAAAGATGGTTTCTAAGTTCTACCCATTGATTGTCATCCAGGAATGAGAAAGTGAGAGGGTACACATTGAACTACATGTTCTCAAAGGTACCTCACAGATCTAAGATTGTGACAAAAAGGTATACACTCTAGAATTGCAAAGGATCTTAGTTTAACCCTCTAATTTCACATATGAGAAAATTAGGTCAAAGAAGTTAAATGACTTGGCCAAGGTCACGGGTAATATGGGGAAACAACAGGATTTGAAAACAGGTCTTCTAATTTTCAATAGAACTCCTTTTGCTATCAATGTGATGTAGCAGATATGTTCTCTCATTAACTAGTCTCCTAAAGAAGCAATTATTATCTCCATATTAATTCTGTACTCCTTGGATCTTTGTACTTATAGCATTGGGCCAGAAAGAGTGAGCTAAATAATACTGTATCTAGATAATATTGATTGTTCAAGAATACTTACAAGGACTTTCAGGTAGCTAGAATGTAAGCAGAATTCTTAGACACTCTCTTGCATTACTCCATGTGTTATGACATTTTTTGAACATCTGCATCAGCAAATGTAAATAGCTATAATAGTGTTATATGCTGGCTATGGCAGAATGGTACTGCTGGTGATGGTGGTTGAGAAGAATGAGCAAAGGGCAGGGTGCAAGTGGACTGATTGTTGCTGTCTAAACAGCTAGGAGGAGATGAGTTGAACTCAGAGTTTGATATTAGCATAGAGTTCTATTCAGGGGAGCAGCTAGGGAGTTGCCTATATCTAGGAACCATTTACCCAGGAAACTCAACCCTGTATATGAACCAGAGAAAAGGAATCTGGGGGTATTTTGGAGCCAGCTCAATCAGCTGGCTCAAGAGCCTATTAAATGTTCAGTGCGACCATTTACACCCTAGAACTCTGTAAACTACACGTTGGGGTTTGATTTATTATTTTGTTGATTGCTAGACTTAAGAAAGTGTTGGCAAAGCAGCTCACACTTTACAAAGTGGGCCACGCGAATACCACTAGAACTATTCAAACAAGGACATGCTAGGGGTGAGGATAATGAAGTATACTATGGCCAAGATTCATGTTTGCTTGAAGAGTTACTGTCTTCAAATAGCTGAAGGGCAGTCTTTTGGGAAGAAATAGATTTACCTGATCTATTGAGCAGAACTTGCACCATAGGTAGAAAGTGCAGGGAGAGGAGATCTGGTTCAATACAAGTAAGAACTATCTAGCCATTAATGCTGTCAAAAACCAAAAGAGGACCCCTGGTAAAACAAGGGGTTTCACTGTCTCTAGAAGCTCTCAATCAGTGATGAGATAGAGTTGATTCCTTCATAGGGTAAGAATTTTGATTAAATCACCTCTAAAGTTCCTTCTAGTTTTGAGTCTATGATATACCTTGTATTTATCCTGCATTTATCTTGCATACATTGTATATATCCTTCATGAATGTGGCTGAAGCAGGTTCTGTGGAGTGCTTAGAGCTTGGTCAGGTATCGAAGACCAAGGTCATCCACTGCATCCTAGGCCATCTCCAGTTGTCTTCACTTTTGTCCTGCAACTAGACTTCTGTGACTCAGGAAGAGAGAGTGAAGCTGACAACTTCGCACAACTCTACCTCACTTAAATCTAATTCACGTGCAAGTCAAGACATCACCTGTGATGTCATTGGTCCTCTTTGAAAATGAAGGACGAACAACAATTTTGTGTATTCCTATATATGTATATATGTGTTATCTCTCCAGTAGAAGCAAGGACTGTCTCATTGTTGTCTCTCTAACCATGGCACCTAACACATTGCCTGGCACATGGTAGGCACTTTATAAATGATTATTGATTGAATGATTATTCATAAAATATTGAAAAAATGATCTTATAGATACATTCTACCAGTGAAATTAGAAAGCAACTACTTATATCCTGAAGGCAGAACACTACAGTCAGAATTATACATGAGCATAACTACTTGCTACAAGAAGATGAAAAGAAATTTTTAAAGGCAAGGATTTTAGGCAGCAACACCCCCACTTTTATTAGCATTTCTCCCTTAGGCCATGTTTTTCCTTCAGTACCTCAGTTCCTTATCAAATATACACCTTCACCTTACCAGTCATTTGAATTGGAGTTAGTCTGTGGAAATAATTTTTGTACCAATAAATTTTGTTCCATTATAAAACAGCTGGTTACCTTCCTATTATTCCACAAACTGGCATGATGATTTACTATAAATACCAAAAAAGGGAACATTCCATTTATGCTAGATACTAGAAAAATGCATTTAATATCAAAGAGTCATTCTAGAAAGAACTATTAGAATCCACTACAAATTACTCCATAAATGTTTTTACCCTTAGAAGTTACTGGATAAATTGAACAAGTTTTTAAGGGAAATTGTGCCTTCACTTCACAAATATATCTACCAAGTTTCAAAGTAATACATTCCAACATTATCATACACTCCATTAAAAGAAGACTAAAAGACAATGAATAGAGAGGATGAATGAGTGATACATATTCATAATAGGTAAAGTTTAATCTCATACTTGTGAATATGGGAGTCAAGCATCTCCACACCAATCTCTGGATTTGAACTCAGGTCCTCCTGACTTCAGGGCCAGTGCTCTATCCACTGTGCCACCTAGCTGCCCCAAGTTTGTATCTTTTCGCTACTAATCCCTGAGAAATCTATGCTCCCACTGACTTCCATATTTTTTTCCCTAAAAAAAAGTTTTAAAATTTCAAATGCTCTACTTAAGTTATCTCTAATAAGTAAACTCTATCAATTCCTCTGGCTCTCATTTTGAGAAATATATAAATCACTTCTTTTTTTTTTCAGACTTGAAGTTGAATTATATTATTCTCTGGGCTGTTTGGCAGCAAATTATTTTCAGGATTTTGTCTCCTAGATTCTCTCCAAGAGGCTTTACAAAAAAAAAAAAAACAACGAAAGTTGTCTCCAATTTCTCTTATTTCTCTCTTTCTCTATCATTCATCTGTTCTCTTAGGCTGTTTCTCCACATATTGATACAGTTCCATGAACTATTCTGACTAACTTTGAGGCAGGGCAGGCAAGCTTGTTTGCTTGTTTTCTTAATTTATGTTGCTTGTCCCAAGTGTAGCATGTGGTATTTGCCCCTGGCAAGATTCCATTTGTGGCTCTAGTTGGTAGTAAGATCAATTATTAGCTTTATGTTGAGTTTGTAGAGTTTTTTTATGTGTAGTTGGAGGCAAACAACCTGCCCAGCAGATATTCTACATCCCCAGAGAGCACTGTGAGAATCCAAGGAGAAAATACATTGGGTCCCTGTAGTGATAGAAGTGTGAATTGCCTTGGTCACATGTGTTCTCCATATCTGTGCCTCCGTACTAGTGTTCCTGTGCACTCATTCTTCCAAATAACATTATGTGTGTTTCTGGAAGAATACAGAATACAGTCTAGGTTTATTGGGAGAAGGGGGAAAGAGTATATTATAGCTACTGTTTTTATGATACAATCTCAATAATTACTTTTATTTTGAGCTAAATGTGCCCTTTGACTATGGAAGGGAAATGAATCTATGGGGACTCGTGAAGTATATTTAGGAGTATAAACCCACAGAATTCTTGGCATAGTTATAACCCCAGAGGACCCAAGCCTTGAGTGAGACTTGGAAGGGTGGTCCAGAGGGGCCCCTACATTTGAATAAACATATAGTTATTCAGCATTAAATAGGGGATAAAATATAAAGCAATTTCATTTTGTCGGAGCTGTTAGTGTGTCTAAGTATTATTGATGGCAAACTGGAAACCACTGGTTATTTTTCTTCATTCACATGACTCACACTGGAATAATAGCTGACATTTTGAAAGTAGAACTTCACATATGGCATAAGTTAAAGTATTCATGCTCTGAATTTTATGACCTCATTAAAGGGAATTAAGACCTCCTCGAAGCTGTAATGCCAAACTCAAAGTATAATTTTAAAAAATTATTTGTGCATGCTTTACAGTTTTTTTCCTTTATGACTAAATGATCATTTGGAATTTCTTTAATTATTCTATATACATAGATTACTTAATAAGAAAAACTGTTTTTGACAAGTTCTGCCATATCTTGGAAATGAGCTCATGGTCCAATTCTGAAAATAATTAGTTTTCGTGCTTTAAGACAACTTTATGGATCATCTTTATTATTTAGTGAGAAACATATTTAGTTAATTATTGTGTCACAATATATATGTTGATGTTTTTCTTAAGTCTATGAAATAGGAAATTCCTGTTTTAAAAAAAAAAAGCTTTAAAAATCCAAAATAGAAGTTTTAAAAATAATCTTTTTAAAGTATACCTTTATTTTATTTTTTTTAATAATTCAGTGGTAATCTTACAGTTAGTCAAGTACTGCCTATATTTAAAAATTTTTAATGATAAATACAATTGGAATAAGGCTGAATCTTTGTCATCATTTTTGTTTTTTCTTTAACTTAATTTTCCATAATTCAGTTTCAAGTGAAAGTTGTTAGCAGATAAAAATGCAGGTCTATAAATTAGCATTATATTTCAATATTATCAGCAGTTAAGTCATATCAGGTCAGTCTTGCCAATATTTTATGGATTGAAATGAAACAGTATTTAGGTTAGCTATCAAATAAGCAATGTTACAATTGAACAGGTAGGGTGGGGGTATAAGCAGGGGTTGGTGCTGGTAGTCACTTGAGGAATGTTCTTATAGGTATGTCCTTTGGTTTTGAAAGCTCTTTTTCATTTTGGCAGTCATAAGTTTTTGTATGTATTTAGATGAACTGATTTCCCTGAAAGGTATGGTCAGAACGATTTCAGGATAAGTAGACATAGAGTCTAGGTCATTGTCCTATTGGTCACATTCGCAGCTCATTCTTAAATACGTGCGATTTCTTGAATGAACTTTGAACCATAAATATGAGACTCCAGATTCACCTGGGGTGGTTCAGGAGAAACAGAGTAGTAGGCAGAAATTGAACCTGACTGCCCCCAAAGGCGCAATGCAATCCATTTCCCATTTCCCCTTTTGAAATACCTATTTCTCTTAGTTTGGTGAATAATCATCCGAGCCCAACATTGCTATGTACTACCATAATTAATACCCTATAAAAACAAAAACAAAGAGAAAAATACTCTAGAGAGGTGAAAAAGTAGTTCTGTGAGTTTTTACAAAGTGATGCTTATTAGCTTGAGCAAACCATTTTCTGCCAAGTGAAAACAGTCCCACCTATAAATTCAGGAGGCTAAGGGTTTCCAGCCCTCTTCATTCCCTGGAACACAAGTTAAGAATCCATTAGCAGAATAGTTTGAAACTGCTAATGGACGATATGTGTCTTCTGGAGGATCAAGAGCATTATTACATTAAATAGCGTGTAGTTAGTAATGACTGCAAGAAATCCCTAAAGCAAAATGTCTGGGTGCCCAGGGGTTCAAAGAAAATGACATACTCTGTCACTAAGTATACCTACATATATCATAATTGCTTCTATTTCCCTTGACATGAAAAACAAAATGTTCTCCATATTTTCTTCTGTAGTGTTACCTATGCGTAAGAGAGGATGAGGAGCAGAATGTCTTATACAGAAAGGAAAAGTCAGGAAAAAGGAAAACTTACAGAAAGCAGTATTTGGATGGCACTGTGGATGACCTCCAGGTACTGAAAGTCAATCACACAGCCTGTCACCGAGACATAAGTGTAGTCATCCATCATTCCGTGAGCCGAAGGTGGTAGCACTCTCCGTACACAGCCTGGTCCGTGCTCTCGCCACCAAGATCGGTGCACTGAGATGTTAAATGTCATTAGGTCGGTATCCTGGGTAGTGAAGGGAGAGGGGAAAGATCTTGTTATATTACCATCTCGAATTCAGTTCAGAGCAAGAAATGTAATTTCAGTGTTTAATTAAAAACAGCGGGGGAAAAAGTGAAATGATCAGTTTGGATATGAGTTATTAACAAAAAAACCCTATGCATTCTATGTTTAAGCTATTGAGCTATAGTTATCATTACTCAAACTAATTATTTGAAGGAGAAGTAATAAAATATCAAGATCACAAGAAGTCAGGAATTAAAAGACTAGATCCTCTAGTTGTTTTATTTTAAAAACTGTTTTCTACATGCATATGAATGTTTGTGAAACAGTGCATATGATAGTATATCCACAGTATTGAGATGTATCTTAACAAGCATACTGGAACTGATACATGCAAATAACTCAAACTAACACAGCAGCTAATGGTACAACAACTCTATGAATATGGAAGGACTACTTTTATTATTCCTCCTTTACAGAAGAGGAAATTGAGTTTTTGAGAAGTTAAATTACAAGCCAATAACAAAACCACTGGTGAGTGGTGGAAACTGAATTTGAACCTAGGTCTGAATTGAAATTCAGCCCTCTTCCAACTATTGTTGTTCAGTCCTTTCAGTTGTGTTCAACTCTTTGTGACCCCATTTGGGGTTTTCTTGGCAAAGATACTGGACTGGTTTGTCATTTTCTTCTCCAGTTCATTTTACAGATGAAGAAACTGAAGCAAATAAAAAAGTAGCTTGCTTGGGATCACACAGCTAGCAAGTGCCTGAGGCCAGATTTGAACTCAGGAAGATGAGTCTTCCTGATTCCAGGCCCTTACTCTATCCACTGAGCTACCTACTCTTCCAACTATACCATGACATTAAAAGCCTAAAACTATTTACCCTGGAAGGCTGTATGATGCTCCCATCCTTTATATATATTTTGGCACATAATTCTTCAGAGTTTCTTTCAAAATTTGCATCACAGTGTTCTGAATATTTTCAATGGTAGCAAATACTCCTCTTTTGAACATGGATTTGAATTGGAAACAAACTAAAAAGTACCTGAAGGTGGTGTACTGCTGCATTAATAGAAAATTTCTAGATGAAGAGAATAGTGCAACTATGCTTTGCAATGATTAGATAGTATTTATAGTATTGTGCCCGTTCAAGATATCACATTTAAAAGGGACATTGACAAACTGGAGCACATCCAAAGCATGATGCTTTAGATTGTGCATGTTCAATAAATTATGTCATATGAGAAATGGTTGAGGAAGATGAAGTGTTTAGCCAGAAATCTTGGAGAGCAGTAAGCTCTTCTGCAGGATAAATTTTCTTTAACCATTATAACTTTTGAACAAAGGAACTGGCTGACTTCAGCAGCTTCAGTGGCAAGAGAGAAATTACTAGTTGCTTTGCTTTGTGGTCTAGGTGTTTCTTCATGAGGTGTACAGAAAAAAAATGCCCTCTCCTAGGCGTCTTTGCCTATTTGCTGGTAATCTCCTTGAGGGCAGGACTTTATTTGTCCCTTTATTTGTATCCTCTGCGCCTACCACAGTACCTGGTACTTAATAAATGTTTATTGAATTGAAAATTGAACAAAGGGCAAGTGACTTGCCCAGGATCACACACATAGTAAATATCTAAAGCTAGATTTGAACTTGGGTCTTCTTGATTCCAAGTTCAACCTGATCTTTTGTTTGCTCTCTCAGGTAGGTCTCAGAATAAATTTTATTTTCTCTATAAGGTTCTTTTACTTTAGACTTAGTTGCCCTTAACAGATGGAATGTAGCAGGTCTTTCCCTCTAGCCATTTCCCTAGTGGCAGGGATTCAACAGCAAAATTACTTTGATTCAGCTTAATAGTTCATTATCTGATAAGAATAAGTTTTGTGCTAAAAAAATGCATAAAGAGTAGATTAATACAAAGCAACATTTGGAATGTTTTTGTTTATCTTGTAAGCTACCATCTAAATCTAAATAGAAACATTGAAGGCAATTTGAGACATTACCTGATTTTTAATACAATAGAATATATTCTTTTTTTTTTTTTAGGCAATTGGGATTTAAGTGACTTGCCCAGAGTCACACAGCTACTTAGTGTCAAGCGTTTGGTCTGAGGTTGGATTTGAACTCAGGTCCTCCTGACTTCAGGGCTGGTGCTCTACCCACAACAGAATATACTCTTGTTATTGAATATTTTCCATTTTCACACACTGGGTAATGAAAAATGTGTTGTCTTATCCACTTTTCCTAATCTGCTTCAGAGCATCATTCTCATTAATTATTATGTCACATTAAATATTGTTTTTTTTTCTTAAGTCTGTTTATTAGAGGGGGAGCTAGGTGGCATAGTGGATAGAGCTCTGGTCTTGGAGTCAGGAAGGCCTGAGTTCAAATTTGGACTTTGACACTTACTACTTACTGGCTGTGTGACCCTGGGCAAGTCATTTAACCCCTATTGCCTCAACAAAAAAGAAAAAAAATCTGTATATTAGAGAATAAAAAAATTAAAAATTAAAAAAAAACTTTAAGAGTCAAAGTATAAGTTTTAAAAGTATTTGTTTTATCATAACTTTATTTTATCTTCATGATTTCATGATAATCTTATATCAAATTAAATAATGTTTATGTTTTAAAGTCTTTTAATGAATATTTACCATCTTTTCAACTTGACAATCTGTTTTAAAGTGATGAGAGATAATAGTGATAGCCCGAATAAAGTTCCTTTCTGCAGATTACTTTCCAACCAACTGAGGTAAATGTAGATGGACCCATTGTCTAGTACTTTGTGTTGCAAATAATAGGTATGATCTTCTATCGTTGTGGCAGAAAATTTAGGTAGACCCAGCAATAGTTAGATGCCCTAAGAGGCGTCTTTCATAACCAGGAAGTTTTCCATCTGTAACAATTCTACAAAATCCATATGAACTCTTGACCTAAGTTTTCTGGTCATCTCCCAGCAACAGGTGAACTTTCCTTGCTTATCCTCCTTCTATTCTATTTCAGCCCTTCCTATTCTTCAGCATGGTTTAGACAGAGAGCTTGGTTTACTTGATAGAGTACAAGTCCCTGCTCAGACCTCTTTAAAATGGGGATAACAACAGTATCTGCCTCATAGAATTGTGGTGAACATCAAATGACATACTTTAAGTAGAGCACTTCTATAAATGTTAAAGTGTTATATAAATGTGAAATATTATCATCATCTCTTGTAGCATACATATGATTACGTATACATAATCGGCAGCTAGGTGGCCCAGTGGATAGAGCACAAAGCCTGGGATCCTGTATCCCCAGAACCTAACACTGTGCATGGCACAGAGTAGGCACTCAGTAAATTTTTGATTGACAAGTGTTCATCCTGCTTCTGCTTGAATCAGCACTGAGCAGGGCACTTTTCCCCCAAAGTTAGCATTAATTACATGCATGTGGAAGGGAATAGAATTGAACTGCACTGTACTGCGTTGCACTGAAGACTGGAGATGTTCATGAATTATGTTGAATAACTTGTCATATACTTTACTCTTTGGTAGAGGTGGCAATATTAGAATAAATTTTAAGCTCACAAGACATAGCTTCTAGGCAAGCTTTCCTGACTGGAGGTGCTTAGTTCTCACTGGGATGCTTCCTTGAAGTTCATCTTGGAGGAAAGAAGACTAGAGGATTCGTGTCAGGTTGGAAGACTTCAGGGAGCCCCTTGTGCCCTTTCTTAGGACAAGAAGGATTTCCTAGAGTTTTTTAGGCTCTGGATCTGAGATTTATTCAATTCAGGAGGCAACTGGTCCCACAACAGACAAAGAACTGAGCTTGGAGTCAGGAAGACCCCAGTTCAAATCTGGCCTCAGAAACTTAGCAGTAAGTGATTTGGGCAGCTCACTTAACCTCTGTCTGCCTAATTTTCCTCAGCTATAAATGGGGATCGTAATAGCACCTACCTCACAGGGTTGTTGTGAAGGCCAAACGAAAGAATATTTGTAAAATGCTTAATACAGTGTCTGGCACAAAGTAGGTGCTTAATAAATGTTTATGCCTTTACATCCCCTCAGCAAATATAAAAGTAAAATCAGGAAATACAAATGTAAAGCAATCAACTAGTATTTATTACATATTTATTAGGGGCTAGGCACTATGCGAGGCACTTGGAATACAAAAATAGAAAAAATAGCTCCTTCCCTCAAGGAGCTTATATTCTACTGGGAGCTAAAACACATGCATATATTTCAGTTGTTCAGTCATTTTTCGGTTATGTCCAATTCTCTATGACCCCATTTGGGGTTTTCTTGACAAAGATACTGGAGTGGTTTGCCATTTCCTTCTCCAGCTCATTTTACAGATGAGGAAACTGAGACTTAACTGAAGGTTAATGACTTGCCCAGGGTCACACAGCTAGCAAGTGTCTGAGGCCAGATTTGAACTCAGGAAGATGAGTCTTCCTGACTCCAGGCCCGATACTCTAACCACTGCTCCACCTGGCTGCCATGCATATATAAGAATATAAAAATAAGACACAAGATAAATTCATAGATAAAAGATTTTTTAGTGAGGGGAAAGCATTTGTAGCTAGAGGTTTAGGAAAGATTTTGTATAGGAGATGACATTTAAGCTGATCTTTGAAGGACACTAGGGATTCTTAGAAAGGGAGGTAAGGAAAAAGTATATTTTATGTAGTAGGAAAAGCCCATGCTCAGGCTCAAAGAAGAGAGATGGAACATTACATATGAGAAAGAACAAGAAAGCCACTATGACTAGACCACTAAATATGTGAAGGGGAGCAATATAAGACTGTAAAGGTAGGTTGGAGCCAAGTTGGAAAGTCTTAAATGCTAAACAAAGGAATTTGTAAATATAACCAGATCTGCTTTTAAAGATGTTGCTTAAACATTTTTTTCTGTTGATTTCCCCCATGGATGCCTCACAGGTATATTTTGAAAAGAACGCATTTTAGAGACATGATTGCATTATCTACTAAATTTAGCTTAACTTACAGTGATTTACTCCAAACAAACTTCATTTAGTTTCATTGCAAGAGCCCTCTTTTCTGGCAATCAAATTTAATTCCTACCAGCCACTCCTGATCACTACAGGGAAGGCATCATTCTCCATATTTGCAGACTTCATTAGTTTTTAGAATGAACCAATATGATCTACTAAAATTCATCAGTGATTTCTGTTTTGTAAGTGTTCTCTCATGGTAACTTTTTCTGCTTCAGAAAGACAAGTCTTTCAATATAGCTTTGATTCAAATTTATATTATCAATATAAAATGGGTGAATTTATGAGCTAATAATACAGATCTGTTAGGTTCATAAAAACTCTTCACCATGATTCTCCCTTAATTCAGAAGTATGAGAGATGGCAATAGAACCTATTTATAAACTCCAGCTCTCTTGGAAATGGCTGAAATAAAATATGAAAATGACATCAGTTGCGGCAAAGTAAATGGAAGCTACATCTCTTTGTATATATCCTCTGTGAAATTATATAACAAGATTGGATATGAGTCAATCCTCTCAATAGAAACTATATAAATATACATGGATCCAAACATTCTCACTCTCTTTTAAATCATAAGAGCAGCTACAACAATTTAGTTTCCTACATGGGACAAAAGAAAGAAAAATATAATACATATACCCATTATTTTTCTTTAGAGGAACATATAAGCACATGAGTCCATGCAGTTTTGTGTCTCGCTGCTACTTCAGTGGTCACAGGAGTGCTAAACACCACTCTATACACTAAGCTATGGACAGATATGCGTAGCCTGAAAAATTAGTCATCTGCCGGAGCCCAACTTTCACCTTGGAAATGGCACAAGATGTCAGAATTTAAGAACACTGTCAACTGCAGAGCAAGGTGTTGGGTTCAGAAGCATATCATTGTAATGAAAAGATGAAATGAACTCCAAGGTCTCTTCCAACTTGAATGAATTTTAAGATCTTATGATTCTTGGTGCAGTGGATAGAGTGCTGGGATTAAAGTCAAGAAGACCTGAATTGAAATCAGGCCTCAGACACTTCCTAGCTGTGTGACCCTGGGCAAGTCACTTAACTCTATTTGCCTCAGTTTCTTCATCTGTAAAATAAGCTGGAGGAGGAAATGGCAAATCACTCCAGTATCTTTGCCAAGAAAACTCCAAATGGGGTCATGGAGAGTAGAATATGATTGAAACGATTGAACAACATCAAAATTTGAAATACTGTATATTTTGCTATTTTTTTTTCCTTCCTGAACCTCATGGTATAGTGCAGCTTCCAGTAAAGGTGCAGAATGCTAGTTTCCCTACAAATTGTAATCTTAGAGAATTTCCTGGGGTCACTGAGAAACCACCAGTATATGTAAAGATTTTGAGCACAAGTTTTTCTAAGACAGGTTTTTATCCATTATGTCTTCCTGTTTCTTTCTGAATTTTACATAGGTGAGTGTGTGCCCTTTTTATTGATGTTGTTCAGCCCTTTCAGTCATGTCTGACTCTTTATGACATTTGGGTTTTTCTTGACAATGATACTGGAGTAGTTTGCCATGTCCTCCTCCAGTTCTTTTTACAGATGAGGAAACTGATGCAAACAGAGTTAAGTGACTTGTCCAGGGTCACAGAGCTAGTAAATGCTTGAGCCTGGATTTGAATTCAGGTCTTCCTGACTCCAGGCTAGTGCTCTATCCACTACATCATCTGTGCCCTGTTTAGACCTTACTGAAGTTGAAGGTCATAAAGGGCAAAGGAGAGACACTGAAATGAACAGGAGAAGCTCTTTAAGATATAAAGAAAGCATTTTATACCTTGGAAGGGGTTTCAGGCTAATGGGCTCAACTGAAGTTAGTGAAGACAATGAATTTGCCCAGGGACTCACACTGCCTGTGTATCTTTGTTCCCCGCCACTCATCTGCATTAGACCTCATCAGGAATTTGGGAAATATAACTAGGCTTGTCACCATCAAGAAAGGTGGGATCCCTCTTCGAAATACCTAATATGCCACACAGCATAGGCTAGATCTCTCTCTACCTCCTTCCTGGATGCAACAAACTTCAGAGGTGAGGCCCTGCAGGGAATCAAAGAAGAAAGACCTCTGGCAATACTTGGATAAAGTCCACTGCTCTTGCCGAAGGAACATGGTAATATTTCACCTGAAAATATAGAGCACTGTAACACACCTGATAAAAAGAGAACAGAAAGACCCGCTGAGCCAGAGGCTAGAGACAGCAGAGACTGCAGAAGCCCACTGAAGAGGGAACACAGAGAGTCCATTAGATGGACCAGAGACACTGTGGTCTTTGTAGAGCCCACTCTAGTAAGAACCTAATGGTTGAGTGACCACCTTTCACGCTTCCTAGACCAGTGGCATACAGTTGCCTTCATCAACTGAACAACTTGTTAGTGTTCAGTCCCCCAACACAGCAGGCTAACTGAAACATATGAATTGGTGCTCATTCGTACCAAGGAATGGGAAGTGAAAAAAAAATCCTCCAAGCCATAAAGTTGGGACAACAGTAGGTTTTGTAGGTTGACCCAAAGTTAAGGTAGAAGGAGCCAGATTTTGGCTTTTGCACATAATATAACTTGTATGTATGTGTGTGTGTGTGTGTGTATGAGAGAGAGAGAGACAGAAAGAGAGAGAGAGACAAAAAGAGAAAGAGAGAGAGAGAGGAAGGGGAGGAGAAACAGATATGGAAAATCAGAGAGACAGAGACAGAAAAATAGAGACAGAGACAAAGACAGAGAGATAGAGAGAAATAGAGGCAGAGATATGGAAACAAAGAGATACATACCAAGGCAAAGATGCAGAGAGACACACAAAGAAAGACAAGAGACAGAGAGATAGAATATATACAGTAATGTGTAACACTACTGATGTGGAAATACTCTATACTAACAAACAGGCAATTGGTATGTAATTATAAAAGGAGTCTAAGAGAGTTGTTTGGGGACATGGAGAGGCTAAATAACTTGCCTACCTTCACAAAGCCCTGGTCAGGCCACATCTGAACTACTGTGTTCATTATTAGGTAGCACATTTTAGAGAGGGCTTTGAAAACCTGAAGAACATCTAGGATAGTGAAGGGTCTCAAGTTTATGACATATGAGAATATACTGAAGAAAATGGGAATGTTTATTTTAGAGAGAAGACTTTGTTGTGGGTGGAGATAGTGGTGGGCCATAGGATATAATCCCATGTCATCTTGAGTTCAAGGAGGTTTTCTAGCACTATTTATTATATCACAGTACCTCTCAAATGTACTATATATACCTGTCAAATATATGTATTTGCATACATATGTACATATATCCACCTATGCATGCATGTAAATGAAACAATGAAGACTTTTAAAGGAAAAAAAATTTAGCAGCCATATATCAACTATCCATCCTATAAAGTTTCATCCAAAGGCTGCAGATTTTTCTTTATTAAATTTTTCTTTCCACTTTTTTTACTCCATTGTTCTGAATCTCAAACCTGCTGGCATGTTTTTAATATAGCAAATACCAAAATTTATATAAAATGGGTTTTAAAAACATCCTGTGTTTCTGAAAATTTATGATCTATATTTGTATGTCAGTATAACTTGGAAAATATGACTAAATTTTTCCAGGCAGTTTGTTGTAGGGTTCAAGACCCACCAGATTGGGCATAAGAAGATCTGGGGTATACTTCTCTTTCTGCTATTAACTACTTCTCTCATATAGTGGAATTATTTAGGTTTCAGACTTAATTTCCCCACCTGTAAAATGAGCGAGAATTGGACTAAGATGATCTCATCTTCCTTCCACCTCTAAAATTCTAAGAATCTATGACTGTGGTACATAGAGTACATTAGAAAAAATGGATACTCACATCTACATAGTATGCCAATTTGCAATTTCTCATAAATCAAAGACCCAATCTGCTTTTATGCACTTTGTTTTTAGCACCACCTTCACTTTGGGGTTTAATTTAACTGTAGCTAATCCACTTTCTTGCCAGAAATGGTCTTCCTATTGCAGATAATAAAATCCTATTTTATGCTTCTCCTTATTTGCTGCTCAAAAGGTCATTAAAATCCATTTTGTACAGTGTTCCCCACTTTCTTTGTCTTTTCATTTTCTTTTATCAGAATCTATCCCATTCAAAAGTGAAAATGGCATTCTGCTATAAATGTGACCTTGGAGAAGGAGGTCTCCTTCAGCCAAAGAACTAGATTATGTTCAATCTCAGACAGTTACCTTTGGGTAACTGTAACAGATTCAGGCCAGTTACAATTTCTTAAAACCTTTGAATTTTCTAGTTGCCTTTTCAAAGTCAATTCAGAGATGATTAATTCCTGAATATTAATTTGGAAGATTAGATGACCACTGCTCCTTTCTCAAGTATTTTAGTCACAGTAGGCACTGGAACATCCATGATGATAATATCAATTCCATGAAATAAAAGTTAAGTATCAGGCTGGGGTGGAAAATATAGGATTGTAGAACACATAGCAAAAGAAATGTTACTAAAATCCTTCTCTTTCATTAAGGCTTACCTTAGTTGTGACCTTTTCCATGAAGTCTTACCCAGTTTTGTCAGTTTAAGATGATCTCTCCTTAAATTTTTGGAAAGCATTTTGTCTGAATCTCTTCTATGCCCCATCTCATTTTGCTTATTATCATAATTGCTTGGGTAGATGTTGTCTCAATCAACAAATCAAGAAGGATTTAATAAGTACCTACTTTTCCAGGCACTGGGTTGGGCATTGGAGATAAAAATGTAATGAATGAAACACTCCCTACTCACAAGTAGCTTACACTTTAATGGGGAGAGAGCAAAGATCTGTATGTGTATATACATATAAATATGATAATATGTTTATATATGTATATATGTGTCATGTATATAATTACATATACATAACAAAAGAGTTATTAGTTAACACAAAGTAGTTACATAACTGTAAATTAGAATATAAATTCCACAAATGGAGGGACTGTATCACTTATTACCTTTGCATCATAGGCATGTGGCACGTTGCCTTGAACATAGCAGATATTTAACAGTTGCTTGCTGAACAAGATGGATTAGTTAGATGGCAAGGCTGAGGAATGACAGCTGCAGTGCTCCACTTTCAGCCTCACAATGTAAAGGGAAATCAAGGAAGGACTCTAGCAAGTTGGTTGGACCCCCTGAGGCAAATTTATGAATGGGCATTACCAATAACTGACAGCCAGGATGGGCAGATATGGGTCATCATTATTGGAGGAAATATCCTGATTGGTAAAATCATAGTTTCATTAGCCTATCTGAGAATTTGAAATTATAAAGATGATGATGATGATATTTCTTTTAAGGTACTAACCTAGATTCACTAAAAATATGAATTTCAAATGAATCCCATTTTCTTTTTTGATATGTTTGCATGACTCTTATAGGCTAGATCAAAGAAATGATGTAAATACTGTCTAATTAGATTTCAGTGAGGCATTTGAAAAAGCCTGTCAAGCTAATCTTGTATATGATGTAGAGAAATGCATTAAAATATAGTACCATTGTTATCTTCGGTGACCGAAATAAATATATCAGAGGCAGCTTTTGAGTTATAATACTGAATAGACCAGCAAACTCTGTGGGAGTTTACACTCAAGGAAAGGAAAATGATAGGACATGAGTTCATAGAACTATAGTCTAGCACAATGGCTAGCCAAGCACCGTGCAGTTTTGGCCACAGGGCTAGTGATCCATTCTTGTCCCTTCCCTTTAATGGTCCTCGTGATTTACTCAGATTCAGTTTGGTGAGACTGACCTATCTGCCAGAGAACAAACTACTTCCCCTCTCCCCCCAACAATTTTAACAGTTATTGGCTCACACTCCCACAATGACTACTCTGCAAGAAATTGTTAGTTGTAGAAATGATTATGGGTTCAAAGTCTACAGATTCCTCCCAATATCCCAAAGGGAGAAACCAGGAAGTATCTGATATGCAACATAAGACAGGTAAAGAACAGGTAGATAGTGCCCCTTTCTCTAATGTAGAGGCTTCTGCTTAGATATTCTAAGGTGATTAGTGAAAGTTCATGATAAATGTTCACATGTCTTCACCACCCCTATTCCCATCCCCAGCAGTGGCAGGCACAAGGCTGCTAACAAGGAGTGGGATTGGTGCTTCAAATAGAGGGCAAAATTTGAGTTTAGGCTTGATAATACCCTCAGTGCTTCAGAAATAAATGGATCAGAGGCAGTTCTTAGGTTTTCAATATCTCTCACATCTATCTCTTCCTTTTTTTTTTTCTCCACTACTGCCACCAGGGTTCATGTTCTCATCACTACCACCTGGACTATCACAATAGCCTTCTTATAGGTATTCCTCTCTCCACTTATTTTGGGCAGGGGGAGGGGAGCTGCATTTGTGATTTCATTAGTCTAGGGGACTCCCAATGAAAGATCTCCCTCTACTAAGGTAGGTTGGCATCTGCTATGAAACTTGTACTTTTATAGAATTCCCTAGGGCACTGACAGATTGAATGAATTGCAGCATTGAGCGAAGTGCATATATATATATATGCACATACATATATGTATAAATATATACACACATATGTATATGTGTATACACACATACACATATATATTTTGCTTAAATGAAGTAGTAGTCTAGATTCACTACTGTAGCAATTAATATGGTATGTATATTGTGAAATATTTACTAAAATATGAATTTTAAAACTGAGATAGATATGAAATAATATTTAAGATTTTTATTTTATTCAGAAGTGGTAAAAAACCCTTTTTGCTGTCAGTAAATATTATTGCAAATAATATTTAAATTAGAGTAATTTGAGTAAACATGCCTTATTACTTCTGAAAACTTTGGTTTAGCACTTCGCATTGCAACAATTTGAAGATGTTTCCAAATTAAGTTTATTTTGATACTTGGCCCTAATGATTATCTTTTACAACTGTAAAAGGTACTTCACAAAGAAGTGCAGATCCAAATGGAAGAAGGCCATCATTGGCTTTATTTACTAAGTCATAATGTTTGCTTTTCAGTCCCATCCCCCAATTATGAATAGGTTTTTTTGGTTGAAATTTTGCTAGTAAATTTCATCCTTCCATGATATCATTTGTTCATTCAATTTTTCTTGCAAATTAATCAGAAGTTGCTGTAGTTTCATATTTTTAACAAAACCTTCTGAAACTCATTGTTTGGAAGCTTTTTAAAAGCAGGGTAGGAAATTCTACTTCAAAATTTTTTAAAGTGTGTGGATTTGAAAGTTTTTATCCGTAATGTCATTTTCAGCAACAAAATCATATCCTCTGAAAAATCCATTTAAAGATTTTTATAGCAGAAGTTTCTTTAGAAAAACAATTCCTTTGTCAGGGTTAAAATCTCATGTATGTCTTCAAGAGCCAGAAAGGACATATGTGTATATGTGTTTTTCCTGAAAATATGTTTTATGTAGCATACTCCTAATAGCCGCCAGTATTCTCTGAAAAGATCAGCTAATTAGGAACATTTGTCTTTTTGTTTAAAAAAATGTGTAACTCATTTTCAAGTTCAACAAGAATCTTGCCATGATATAAATGGCAAAATCCTGCATGGTGCAAAAGATTTTCATGGTCATTCACCATTAAACATCTTGTCAAAACTGATTAAATCACTACTTTTTAGCTCCATGTTGCTAATGGAAAAGACTCACATACTCAAAATAGGACAAGTAGAAGTACCATCATTACATTTTTGTTCATTTGTGCTCTTATTAGAATTATATTAAAATCTTTTTCCTTATAGAAATCTTTTAAAGCTATGAGTCCATTTCATGAAGATTAGTTTATTTAAACTGGATAGATCTATCTAATCCAAATGGTCAGGTATAAAAGTGTCATTGGTATATCAATTTTTTTTATTTGGCACATCGATCATTCATCAATAAACTAGATATTAGTAAAGCTTAATTTCTTTTTGATACAAGCAAATATAATTAATACATATATGTTAAAATTCTATTTTCTTCCCACACAGTATCTGACACAGAATAAGTGCTTAATAATATTGTAGATTGACACCCCATCTAATAGTCTTACACTATGCTCATGGTGTGGCCACACCATTTTTGAAACCACTTCTCTAAGCTACCTCTAGCATGTATTGGGCAACATTGGTCACATCAGCTTTATTATGGTTCTCACTCAAAACCTCCAAGATTCTGTGGAAGGAAAGAAGTTTGTCAAGAAATTAGCTCTATTCCTGAAGTGTATTTAAAAATAAGTCAGACTGGTACAATCCCAGGGTAAAGAAATTCAAAAAAGAAGATCATTTCTCATAATTCCCTACTGTGAATTAAGTCTATATTGGTCACACAACTAAATTGGCAGGAACAAGGCTAAGCATCTCTGGTTCGCTAATGTCTAATCTAAAGGAGTCATTAATCCCCATTAGATACAAATGGGGTATGCTATTGTTAATGAAGCCTACTTTAGCTGCAGGTCTACCCTAGGGTGGTGGTGGGAAGCTTTAGCTGCCTGCTAAGGTCTGCAATTTGCTAATAACCTTTGCTTTTCTGCTCCAATTCATTCTCCCTCTCTCATCTGTTTTCATTTGCAGCTGACCATTCATTCACTAGCTGTCTGTCTTCATTACACTGTCTCAAATTTTTTTAAAGAGTATATCAGGGGATACAGTCTTAGGGGTGTCGTTGTTAAAACTGTGATCCTCTAGAAGATCCAGTCAAAGGACTTGTGGATTCATTGGTAACATCTCAAGTTAGTTTTACCCAGAATAAGAATTTTCTACAAAGCTCCACTTGAAGAGAGGAATACATAGACATCTGCAGTTTTGATATATTAGAACTGCATTGAACATATTGGGCTATACCTGCAAACACAAGCTTTCCTGCATGATTCCAATGTGAGACTGCATCGCTTTTATAGGCTATGAATTTTAAACACCTGTAGTTTTCTCAGATAATTGCCATTCCTATCCAACACATCTGGATCCTGTGTGTTAATCAATAATTATTTGATTACACTGTTATGCCTTTTATGCTAATTAAGCTTTGGAAACAATGTAATTATGTTGCTTCTGAAATAACTTGTTTTTAGTGTATCCTATTTATAACATTGTGAATTCATAATTCATATATGACTATATATTGTATACACAGATCTAATTTGAAAAATTGGATTTTTTCCCAAAATGTATGTTTTTGCCAAGTTCATCATCTAGGAAAACTGAAGTGTTTATTTTATATTTTAAGTAGAAAAATCCTACTATTTGGGAAGGAAGAACCTGATTTGTTTTTGTTGGTAAAAAGGAGAAAAATGTTAGGGATAGCTAATATTTGTGATTAAAGAAGTAGGATCCAAAGTGTTTTTCTGAATTATTCATTTTTGAAGTGTCATGGTCTAGTGGAAAGAGCTATAATTTATGTCAGGACACCTGAGTTGTAGGACTGATTCTGCCTAGCAGCTGTGTGACCTTGGACAAGTCATTTATCCTCCATGTGACTTACTTTCTTGTATAAAATAAGGGATTTAGACTGGATAATTTCTAAGGTCTTTTCTGGTTTAATAATCTGTGAATCATAAGGAACAGACACTTCCTCCAAATCTATAAAGAATACTTGTAATTTACATTTTAAAAAAAGAATAATTTCCTATTCATTAATAACACCAGGCCCAGTATTGATTTTTCTAAAATAAATAAAGTAAATTTTCCCCTTAAGTCCTACTTTGATGCCTCATAATGACATGGTGATAACCCTAAGTTCTCAAAGGTATGCCACTGAAGTGCAAAGTCTGGAAGATCTTACCAACTTGAAAAGACTGCAACCCATCATCTTTTCTTATCCTCTAGCGACCTGCATTTACCAGAAGGTTGACTTGCTGGTGATGATGTCTACCTATTTTTAGCTGTTCCTGGAGGACCTGAGATCCCGCAGTAGTTTCTCCACCTTGGACTGTCAAATGCAAGTAAAAAACAAGGAGGAAGTGAATGGTTGAGGTAGTTTGATCACTCAGGCAGCCCTTGGATTTTAGGGATGAGATATAGAAGGCACTAGCTTCAATCTTGCTATGTAGAGTGGAATGAGGGTCAATCAGAGCCCTGGGAACAAAATGGATGTCTTCAGGGCTTTGGGGACAGGCCTAATGGTTCAGTTTGGAATCCCTGGTGCACAAGGATTTCTGGGCCTGGGGAAGCCAATGGTCATTGCCACTCTTGTAGTTTCAGCTCTATCTAGGTGAGGTAGTAACTGAAATGAACTTTTGGGGAAACTCTTCCATGTTTGATGTTTGTTTGAAGATATTCCAAAAATGAAGCAAATATAACATGACTATTGTTTTATCAAAAACTTTTTTTCCCATTAAAATCCTGATGTCTCTGTGATTGGTCAAAATTTCCAAGAGAGATATTTAGATGGAAATTGAGCACTCCCAATTCACCTCAGAGTTAACTTTCCTCCTAGAGCAAAGGTTCTTTTCTGGAGTTCTGTTAACTTAAAAAATAAGTCATAATTATTTGAATATACAGCTATCCTTTCTATATCACAGGGGTTAAGGGCTCTGCACCCCTGTGATCTAGAAAATTCACATAAAATTGTTTGGCCCTCCATTTGAACCAGAGAAGAAGCCTGAATTTTCTTTTTCTTTTATAGGGTGTTTACAGTACCTTATAAAATTTGGGTGAAGTATTTGGTCAGAGGCTCTGCGTCATCTGGCCTTCACAGGTCATCTGCAGCTTCCACCAACCTCCCCCCAAAATTCCCATTTAATTTTTTGTGCTGACCCATGATATATCAAAACCACCATGGGGAAAGTCATGATATGGA
Source organism: Vombatus ursinus (assembly GCF_900497805.2). NCBI lineage: Eukaryota > Metazoa > Chordata > Mammalia > Diprotodontia > Vombatidae > Vombatus > Vombatus ursinus. The sequence goes on along the minus strand of NW_020954590.1, from coordinate 8,356,420 downwards.
TAACTGTAATTGGTTATTTTTGTAATATTTCTTTTTATGTATTTAGAAAGACTTTTCTGAGGAGGGGACCATAGACTTTACCAGACTGCCCAAGGAGGCCAAGACACACTAAATGGTAAAAAAAACCTTTGTTCTAGAGTTATTGTGACTCAGACTTATGAAGCCTACGATTCATTGCTATATGCAGCTATGTAGTGCAGTGGATAGAGTGCTGGGTCTGGAATCTGGAAGACCTGATTTGAAAACGAGGCTCAAACATTATCTGTGGATGCTGGACAAGTGGCTTAACCTCTGTTTGCATCAGTACCTTCATCTATAAAATGGGGATAATAATAGCACCTACCTCGCAGGGTTGTTGTGAGGTTAAAATGAAATAAATGACTATTTTGGAGGCAATCAGGGTTAAGTGACTTGGCCTGAGTCACACAGCTAGTCAGTATCTGAAAGCAGATTTGAACTCAGATTCTCCTGACTTCAGGACTCTATCCACTGTGCCATCTAGCTGCTCCAAGTAAATAGTTATAAAGCACTTAGCATAGTACCTGCAACACAATAGGTGCTATATAAATGCTAGCTATTAATCATCATTTGGTTCTGTGTCTATTACGTTGTACTTCACTATTTCAGGACCCAAGATCCTACAGTGCTTTCTCCACCTCAGGCTGTCAAATGCAAATGAAATACAAGTATGTCAGAGGAAGTGGATGGTTGAGGCAACTTGATGACTCAGGTTGCCCTTGGATTTTAGGGATGAGATACAGAAAGGAAAAAAAATGCTGCTTATTCCAAAGAATGACTGCCTGAGATTAGGAGAAAAGGGAGCTTTGAGGGAGTTATAGACTATCTGGGACCCCAGAAAAGGATCTGTACATTACGTAACATGAACATGCAAGAGTCTAAATTATAAGAATAATTTCACCCATGAACTTTGATAAGTTTTCTATCCTGTTGGTGCCAAAGTAGGAGGTCTTCATTACTTCCTGTGGCTAAAAAAAAATCCATTAGCTGGTGTCTGACCATCTTGTAATGAGTCTCTCTGCATTCAGCCTGGTGTTCACAAGACAGACCAACTCTTTTACCCTTCCCAGCTTGGTAGTACCTGCCAGAGATTGTATACTTCTGACACAGCCTTTGAGAGTCTCAGTCACTTCAACTTATAATTAATTACTTTACTAGGTTAGGAATTTAGTGGAAACAGCTTTTGAAACTAATAGAAAATCAATATGGACATGGGCTCACTAGGTGGCTCAGTGGATAGAGTACTGGGCCTAGAGTCAGGAAAACCTGTGTTCAAATCTGGCCTCGGACACTTACTAGCTATGTGACCCTGGACAAGTCACTTAACCTGATTCCTAGTCTAATTCCATACAATGTTCAATACCCCATTTTATGATAGCTTTAGTTCAGTCTATATGATTTATTTTTGATATCTCTTGACAGAACAAATCTCCTTTTAGGACAGCAACTCAAATGTCATTATTAATTAAGAAAGTGTATATTCTAGTTGAATAGAATACCAGAGTTAGGAAGATCTGGGATCAATTTTGGCTCTGATAATGACCAACTTATGGAACCACAGACAAGCTATCTGACTTTTCTGAGTCCCATTTTTCTTATCTATAAAATGATAATAATACATATAATAGCTCCCTTATGGGTATTATATTGTATGTAAAGCACTTTATAAATTTTAGACCAAACTTTTGATTTTAAGAGTACAAGGAACTCCCAATGAAGAGTCTTTCCACCAATGCAGGTGGTGCCTATTTGGCAATTTCTATTTTAAGCTCAGCTTTGAGCACTACAAGATTAAGTGACTTGCCCAGGTAATATAGCTCATGTGTTAGAGGCAGGAATTAAACTGGAGGCTTTTTGGCTGGAATACCAGCTCTTTATCCATTATACTATGCTGTCTCTCAAAATTTAAATTGGTGATGTATGTCAGTCACAGTCAGAGTCACCACCATCATCATTATCATCACATTTCTGTAAAAAATCAGACTATATAACAACCAACAAGGAAAAGCAGACCCAGTCACGGTCATAACCTAGGTATCAGTCGAAACATGATTCCAATATATCATTTATGAAATACCTGATAGGTTTTTCAGAACCATTTGGAAACAAAAATAAAATAGGTGACTAGGAGGTGAATGGACAAGATGATAGCTTACTGTACCACAATGTTGTGGTTGAAGCTGCTTTCATTTATTTCAGGCCTTTTCAGCACTTATCTCTATACTTGATCTTGCAGGTCAGCGTCCCAAGAGTGGCCCAACTGGGTGTAATAAAGAGCAATTGGATGAAAATGGAAAGAAGCAAGGGCAATTTAGGGCTGATGAGCAGGCACCATTTCCTAGTAGGTAGCTTGATAATGTTGGAGAATGGTTCCTTACTGGAAGTGATTGCAGACTCATCATTTGCCTCACTTGCAGCTAGATCAGGCTGTTGCCTGGATGATGGAGAATTGTAGGGAGCCATAGATTAGATGGGCAGAAGGATGAAAAGAATGGCTGAAAATAGATTTACTCCACTTTAAATTTCAGGTTATTTTAAATACATAAAGTTTGGACTTAAACCTAACCTAGGGTTGCCTATGAGGAACATTACATACCCTGACTACCAATAAGAACTTGGGTATTATGTGAGAAGGGAGAGTTAGTGGTGCAGTAGATGGAGAGCTGGGCCTGGAGTCAAGAAGACCTGAGTTCAAATCTGGTTTCAGACACTTACTTGTTCTGTGACCTTGGGCAAATCACCTTCCCTCTGTTTGCCTCAGTTTTCTCATTTGTAAAATGAGGATAATTATAGCATCTACATCATAGTGTTGTTGTGAGGATCAAATGATATAATAATTGTAAAGCACTTAGCATAATGCCTGGCCTATAGCAAGTGTTTAATCAATGACTGACCATCTCTCCAACAATTGGCACTATAATGACTGATCTTCTGTACTATCACTAGCACATCATAAGAACACATATATCCAAGCTAGTTAAAAGATTTTATTCTGAAAATTTTGGAACTTATTTTTAAGGTCTTTCTTTCTTTCTTCAACCTCCCCTCCCCAACCAATATCCATACCAAAAAAGTGTGTTTTTTTATTAGATTTTTAGCCACTGTTTATGCAGCATACAAAAAAGTTATTTGTCAATTATCTGTTTAATTTCATTTGGGCAGCTAAATGGTACAATGGATGGAGTATTGTACTTGGAGTCAAAATACTTGGATTTGAGTGTTGCTTTGATACTTGCTTGCTATGTGACTTTGGAAAACTCACTTAAATTTTCTAAGCCTCAGCTTCCTCTTCTGCAAATGGTGAAAACTACTTATACTTCCCAAAAGATGCCAGGAAAACCAAAGGAAATGATTAGATGAAATGCTCTATAACTGTAAGGTACCATGAAAACAGATTATTAATAATTATATTAATTACAAAAATCCACTTGAATATGAACATTGATAAAATAAAGTAGGTAACTACAAATTCTTCATATTAGTAGATCCTGCGCAGATAACATCACTTAATTACTGTCACAAGTCTAATGTAAATTGGCACGAGGTAAGGATTTAGCAGCCAATGGCCACAGTGGAGGCTGTGGCTGACTGAGAATTCTGGTGGGACATTAGTTCATGTCAAATTCATCAATGACAGATCAAGCAGAGTAGGAAGGAAGCCAGAAACATCAACCAAGTGAACCAGCAGAAGTAGAAATTAAGTGTTAGCCAAGATCTTGAGAGAATCCGATCAAGCCAAGCATGATGGATGAATGGGGGAAAAAAGACAACAAAATGAGGGCCCAAACAGAGGAATAGATGGAGAAAAGTCTATCGAATACCATGGTCCCTGAGAAGATATATCGTTTAATGACAAAAAGTTGTTGATCTGTAACTTTGTTGTAGTAGGGTACAGGGTATCAATGCCACCCAATCTGCCATCTTAAAGAAACCACTTATCATGAAGCTGTTTTCCTGACAGTTGCAATCAAAATGCAATAGACCTAGGTCCTAGTAAAAGTCAGATTCTCAGTCTTGAAAACTATAATCCTCCAGTTTTTGCAAAAGTGAACAACAAAATATAAAATAATATACATTCGATTCCAGAAACATTTCTTGAGCACCTACTGTGTGTAGAGCACCATATTTAGTGGTGATAGAGGTGGGGAGAGGATAATAAATTTAGCTCAGACAAGCCAGGTTATGGAACTTATAGTTTATTCCTTGGGTGGGGAACTTGTGGCCTCGAGGCCACATGTGGTCTTCTAGGTCCTTGGGAGCAGCCTTTTGACTGATTCCAAGTTTTGCAGAACAAATCCCTTTATTAAGGGGATTTGTTCTGTGAAATTTGGATTCAGTCAAAGGGCCACAGGTTCCTCACCATTGGTCTATTCAATGCAATGAGCATTTACTAAATGCCTACTATGTTTCACATACCATTTTAGGCATTGTGAATACAGAAATGAAAATGACACTATCTTTCATGAATGAGGTTATATTCTAATGTGGAAGAAACAAAACATGCATAGAATGCTAAATTAAAATATAAAAAGTAATTTCCAGAGGGAAGACACTAACTTCTGGGTACAAGGGAGAATCAGGATAGGTTTCTTAGAGAAGTTAATAGTTATACTGAGCTTTGAGTTAGAGATTATGTGTTCAACTGAGTCAGAAGAAGCAATACAAGGACACTCTCAAGGTCTCTCTGGAGAACTTTGGAATTGATTGTGTGACATGGGAGACACAGGACCATACGGCATGGCATGCCCTCATCAGAGAAGGTGTGTACTCTATGAGCAAAGCAGAATTGTAGCTCAAAAGAAATGCAAGATGCACAGATTTAGTGAGAGGAAAAGATTTAGAATAAAGAGAAATTTGTTGCCTATGGAAGAGGCATACCAGAGGGCACAGTGGAAAGAGTGGGAGGCATTTGGTTGGAATATTGAGGGTTGAGGGTATGAAGTGGCAAAGGATGGGGAATGGGTTTTGATGATGACCTACAGGGGCTCCAAATCACTGAGATATGAAGGGCATAACTAGATATGAAAATATTCATCATTGAGTGGAAGATGCCATTCTTCTTCTCAGAGAAAGCTGGAGATTGAGTTGGAGAGAAAATAAAAAGCACAAAATGGAAGGCTAGTTGGGAGGCCCAAGTTCAATATTCCTTTTTCCTTCAAAGGTTGGAGATTAGTCAGTAAACTCTGCAGTAAGAGATGAAAGTCCTACTCCCTACCAATTTTATTCTTTCTTTTCTCTCAAGGGAAGGGTACAGTAGGAGATGGAAAGCCTGAATCAAAAGAAAGCTGTTCCTCTTTGCACTAGAGATTCTCCACATTCCATTTGGGATATCAGACTGGCAGCAGGAAATGGAAGTGTCTTGTGCAGATGAAAGTCCCTTAGCTTGGCCCTTGCTGCCTTCCCTTAGGGGACACATGCAGCAGGAGATGGAAGGTGAGTTTCCTTTTCTCACCTGAGGCTGCAGATGAGGTAGATGCAGCAGGTAGTACTCAGGGCAGAGGGAAGTCATCTTGGAGCCTTTGACCAGGTTTTTTGCCATTTTTTTTTCAGAGGACACAAACAGCAGGAGATAGAAGGTACATGATCAGAGGAAGGTTCTGGAAATCTTGTCACCAATGAGGTAATGATGAATTCTGATAAGTATTGCAATATTCTGAGAAGCAGCATTGTTCCTGAATTACAGCCATTCCTAATTGGAGATGTAATACTGAAACATAACCTTGTACCATGCCCATTGTCATGAAAGGTTGAGAAATTTATCTAAGAGATGAAGATAAACATGCTTCATTGACTTCAGAATATGCTCAATTTACATCCCATTGAAAATCCAACTATAATCAAGGCCATGCTTGGAAAAATAGACTCTTTACCAAAGGTAGGGTTAATATCCACAGTAATAAAAATGTGGTTTCATAATGATTGAAAGAATATGTGTCAAAATCTAGTAAATTTAATGACAAGTGGTCTGAATTTAACAGAAGGAGGACACATTGCACAGAAAAAATTTCTAAAGATGTAAAAGGGTGTGAGATTTCTTATATTTCAAGAAATTTCATTATTTAATTTTATTTGCACACTACTGTATGTGGATGACATTTAAAATATAACAGTACACATATTCCTGCTGTAAACAAACATCACTCTAGTACCATTCAAAGACAGCATAAGTGAGTCATTCGATAAGTATTCATCAAGATCTACTATGTGCTAGCAATGTGCAAAGTGCTGGGGATAAAAGGACTAGAAGAAGCCTCCAAAAAATGATGAGTTTTAAGCTAAGGCTTGAAGGAAGGGATACCAGAAGGTGGAAATGAGGAAACAGAGCATTCTAACCATGGGAGACAACCAATAAGATGGAAGGGAGTCTAGAGTTGTGGTGTTATGTGACGGGACCAAAAAGCAAGCCAGTATTTCTGGATCTGAGAGGCCATAGAGAACAGACTGTAAGAAGAACAGAAAGGAAGAAAAGAACCAGGTTTAGAGGGACTTTAAAATGCCAAATAGAAGGCCTTATATTTGATCTTCAAGGTAATAGGAAGTCATCAGATTTTATTGAGGGTATGTGTGTGTGTGTGTGTGAGTGTGTGTGTGTGTGTGTGTGTGTGTGTGTGAGTGACATTATGAGACCTGTATGTTAGGAAAATCATCTTGAATGCTGAGTGGTGGATGGATTGAAATGGAGAGAAAATTGAGGTAGGGACACCAAGGTGGAGACCATTGCAAAATGGCCTTAGTCCAGGAGAGAAGTGATTAAGGCCCAAATCAAGGTTGTATTTGTGTGAGTGGAGAGATGGGGATAGGTACATGTTGTGATATGTTGTGAAAGTAGGAACAACAAGATTTAGAAACAGATTGGATATGTGAGGCTAGTTAGAGTGAAGAGTAGAGGGTGACAGTAAAGTGGAAAGCATAGGTGACTGGGAGGGTGACAACTGACAGGCCTTCCCATTGTATACACATTAACAGTCTATATTTTAAGTCAGTTTCAGATAAAGCTCAAAGCTCGTTTATGATAAAATTCCTTTTCATCGGTGAATAAAGTGCCTATTCCCTTAGAGCAGATGTGGTACAGTGGAAAAGAGTAAGATATTTGGAGTGAAAGGACACATCCTTCTTTTACTACTTACTACCTGTGTAACTTTGGAGAGGTCACTTAACTTCTTTAGGCCTCAGTTTCCTCATCTGTAAGATGGGAATATTGAATTAAACGACCACTTAGGTCCTTTTCAGTTTTGACTTTAGAGACACTCATTAAGTAGAGCTGAAAGTGCAATAATCTAGAGGTCAAATGTAGTCCCCATGTACTTTTAGAATGGAGGATACCCCTTTAATAAAAGGCACTAATTTATAGCCAAACCTCCAGTCGATTTCTTGAAAGATTAATTTGAATACCTAATATCCTCTGAGTTCTTTCCCAGAATTTCTATTGTCAAAGATAGGAAAGCCTACCTATTAATAATAGGATAAAAGCGCTGCAGGCTGATAATGGTCTGTATGCCACCAACTCATGTATTTTTTAAGAGTTCACTCCACTGGATTAAAGGCATATAATGGCCCATTAAGAAACATTACATCCTGATCATTTTTTTAATGTACTTGCTAATATGTGTTAAATAAAGTTGGTCACTTTTGAAGTGAGATATGAGCATCACCATTTTATGGTCCATGTAGCTTCGAACTTTGTGTCCATGTAAGTGCTCATCCCTTGTCCTAGTAAGTATAAGGGAAGCAGAAATTCATTAAGGGAATACAAAAAGATCACAGGTGTCATATGTTTTGATTGCCAATGAAACGTAGACTATATCTATAGGGTGTCTCAAAAGTCTTAGTGCAAGCTATTAAAGCTTGAAATTGCACTAATACTTCTGGGATATCCTGTACATTCTGTGGTGAGATTATTGCTTTGATGGCAAGATGGTTTCTCTAAAATTGTTCCCATCACAACCCTCAGTTGAACTGATGAGCTTTGTGATCTAGTTTCCCAATTCTTCCTCTCAGTGCTACAATTTGTAGCTAATGGGTTTGACTTATTGTTGGGGGGGATCTCTCAGGGAATCATGCAAACACATAGTCTTCTTAGATGGGCAAATTGATACGACAGCCTGTCCTAATTAGTCAATTTGTTAATTATGGAATTGTTTCTTCTTCTTCTTTTCTTCCCTGCAGTTCCATCTTTGGCTGTTTTACTTCTTCTGGACATGACAGAATGGGCAAGAGCATGGACAGGGTCAGGGATGAGCAGAGAAGTTAATTTAATTTTGTTTAGTTCTCAGTGGAAATAAGAAAACACCACCGTCTTAAATGAAGACCTGTGGCAATCTAGGTCTGGGAGGTATCCACAGGACAATTTTCCTCCATTCTTCCCCTTTAAGAACTGGTTTTAGTCAGCCAAGGAACCTGCCTGTGTTTGAAAGTCAAGAGTTAGATCCAGGAGCTTTAGATTTCATTGGATGAAATGAAACCTTTGATTTCATTGTTATAGAGAACTTCCAGGTGAGGAAACTCCCTCTACTAAGTCAGGCTGGCTCCTTTTCTACATTTTATAGTCCTAGAGAGTTGCCTAAATGATTGAGAATTTAAACGACTTGGGCAGGCTCACCCAGCCAGTATGTATGAGGGATACAATTTGAAACCAGATCTTTGTGACTTCATGGCCAAGCAGAAAATAATATGTCAAAAATTGGTAACTTTATGCCTATCTAACTGCTAGTAATTTTACTGCTGAGTTTCATTTAAAATTACGTTAGGTCTTTCTAGGGCCATCTTTGTATTTTTATATGCCTTTTTAGTATGATTTGAAAATAAGTTTTGTCAATAGCAAATGGTAGATTGGAATCCCTAACCCAACTTGATTGTCAGAGTAAAAAAGAAAAGAAAAGTCACTTTTCTTTCCTTTTTTTTTTGGCAATTGGGGTTAAGTGACTTGCCCAGGGTCACACAGCTAGTACATGTCAAGCGTTTGGTCTGAGGCCAGATTTGAACTCAGGTCCTACTGACTTCAGGGCGGATGCTCTATCCACTGTGCCACCTAGCTGCCCTCAAAAATTGCCTTTCTTAAGACGCATATTTTAGGTTAATAGATCTCTTGAGCTCAGTGGTTCTGGGCTGCAGATGGGATGGGATGTCTGCACTGTTTTTTATATTAGTATGGAGAGCCTCTGGGAGTGGGGCAGGGTGGGAGGAGAAATCATGTTGCTTAAGAAGAGGCAAATTGGGGGCAGCTAGGTGGCGCAGTGGATAGAACACCGGCCCTGGAGTCAGGAGGACCTGAGTTCAAATCCGGCCTCAGACCAAACACCTGACACTTACTAGCTGTGTGACCCTGGGCAAGTCACTTAACCCCAATTGCCAAAAAAAAAAAAAAAAAAAAGAAGAAGAGGCAAATTGGTCCAGGTAATAAACAGATAAACAGATCAGGTCAAAGTTCCTGGGTTGGTCAGAGTGGAACCTGGTCTGTGAATGACTCCTGCACTTGCAGCCTAAGGGAAGATAGGAAGATCCAATCGAGAGAAAATGAGGGAGAGAACAAAAGAAAGAGACAGAAAAAAAGAAAGTCTTTTTTATCTTTTTGACTTCTTCTTTTGAAGCCATACCAAGTTCTCCCTCATCTAAACTCCTATGCTTTTGTATTTCTTTTATGTACATTACAGAATTGCATTTGGAGGCCATCTTATTCAATCCTCAACTAAAAGAGAATCCCTCCCGCAACATTTCCAATAGATGCCTACCCAGCATTTACTTATACACTTCAATTTTGAAACTTCATGGATCTTTAATCTCACTGATGTGGGAAAGGCCATGTGATGTCATGAATAGACACCTACACTTGGACTCAGGAAGTCTTAGATTCAAATTTTTCCTGACTCTTCCTAGTTATGTGAACCTTAGGCAAGCAAATAATCTAATAATAATAATAGTTAAGCACTACATAAATATAGTGCTTGCTACTATATATACACTATATATATATATATATATATAGTGTCAGGCACTATGCTAAGTGCTTTATAATTTTTATCTCATTTAATCCTCACAGCAACCTGCAAAGATTTTATAAATGAGGAAACTGAGACAAACAGGGGTTAAATAAGATGCCCAGGCTCACACAGCTATTAAGTTTCTGAGGTTATATTCAAACTCAGATCTTCCTGACTCTAGGCCCAGCACTCTTATCTATTATGCCACCTGGCTGCCCCAGTTTTAACTTCTTTGACACTTAGTTTCCTCTATGATATGTTAAAATGGCACCTACTTCACAAGATGGTTCTGAGGATTAAATGAGATAATATATAGGAAATACTTTGCAAACATTAAAACACAAGACAGCTTATTGCTCCTGCTATATTTGAGCTAAATGCTTGAAGGCAAGGACCATTTTTGTGCCTCTTATCTACGCTTGTATCTCTCTCAGTGCCTTGCATGGAAATGCCAATGCAACAGCCTTTTGCTGTGACTGCCAAGATGCAGATTCCCCCAGAGCACCAGATGTATGGACCATGCAAGTATGTAGTCATCCCAGCAAGCAACTGGACCAGGGCCCACCAATCAGCTAGCAATAACAGAGCCAGAATGGCACAGCTTGCATAGCTGTAGAGGATTAAGGGCAATATAAAAGCAGCCTGGCACGTGGGTCCGTTATCATCATAGCTTCCATCCCTGCCGTAAGTCACTACTTTGGGGCTATATCAAACATCACTGGAGAATGAACTGGAATCGTATTGATACGACTATGATCCGTTCCAGTTCTTAGTTCCCATTTCACTGGAATGAGAATCTTGTGTGACACTATAATTAAGACAGTCTTGTAGAGGACAATCTTGTGGGACCTCACAGAATAGGGGTCCTTATCCTTTTTAATGTCATGGACCCCTTGTCTAGTCTAGTGAAGCCTATGCACCCTTTTTATGAATAATGTTCTTAAAGCATTAAAATGAAACACATATGATTACAGAGGACAATTATATTGACATACAATTATCAAATTTATGGACCCCAGGTTAAGAAACCCTATTATAGAATCAGGAGATTTTCCCTTCTATTCCCACAGGACTCTGTCAATTTGCCTTTTAGGTATATCTTTTTAGGTCAGTCTTAGGCATTAGCACAAGGCGGATGGGTCCTGTCCTTGTATTTCTAGTTGATTGATGGCATTAGGCAGTGGGTGGTGAAGGTAGGGTGAGTCTGTGACCATCAAGAGTGGCAAAAAGAGTTCAAGAAACTCTTCTGAGCTGATTAGGCTTCCAGGAAAGGCAGCTACATTCAACTAACTGGGCTTATTTAAAACTGGGACTTTGAGGTTTTCTATCTCTAATATCAAGAGGAAAAATTACTGGGGAAGAAAATAGCCTTTAAGTAGTTGGAATGAAAAAAAATTGTTGAATGTTACTGGAAGATTCCAACATTTCTAATTCTCTCCTCCATTCTTTACACTAGAGTGGAGCTTATCATTGGCAGCAATAATGGACTGAAGGCATGCTTAAAAAAAAAAAAAAACAGCTGTCAGTCGACTGAGGTACTTTCTAAATTATATCTAAATGAGATAACATGTGGGTCACAGATTTGTGTCATTAAACAAAACACTTTGTTGTTTTCCTAAAAGTTAATCTAATTACTGCTTTTTTTAGAAAAATTTCAAAAGCTGTCACCTTATTACCTTTAAATCCACAGTGCATGCATGCATGCATACATACAGACATGCATACACACATCCACAAAGTGGCCAAAAAGTTTTACTGCAAAGTTAAACCATTAAAGCTTATTTAAGCTATTACAGTTTAAAACTCCATAAAAGATTTTTGGGACACCCTGTGTATATAGAAAAACTCTTCAGTTTGCCTTTGCTGGGAATGAGAACACTTCTGAATTAATGCCCAGGAGCCAGAAGAATCTCATTAAGAAGTCGGTTAATTCCTCTTGTACTATAATTTGTAAATCATTGCGAAATCATTAAAACCATTTTCATCCTTGTTGCCTTTCTGTTTTCAAATCAGATGAAATTGAACATGTTATTTGATTTTAAAAATTAAAATAAAATACCTGATACACATTTAAAAAAAAAGAATGGATGCTTGTTATCACAGCAAATATAAAAATTTAACCTTCAATAAACTTGTCTGACTCAGGTATAGATCTGTTAAGATGAGATTTTTGTTTACTGACAAAACTGTCACAGGCTCACAACTCTAACTGGCACACGGCAGAGGATATTTTATTGGACAAGTAACTGGCTGGTTTCTAAAAAGAAAAATAGAAACATATAAGGCATATTATATTGTTTACTGGCTCATAAACTTGTATGGATTCAAATTCCAAGCACAAAAGTTAAATGTCTCAGCTTGCTCCACTTTGGAAATATTCTATGCTCTAAATTCACTGAAATCTCTGAGTTGCTAAACATTGGTGCTTTAGTTCCAGTCTTACTAAAAAGAAATATCAATAACAGCAACCGACTTTCACACCAAACTCAGATTCTAATCTTGTTTGACCCTCTATTTTTTGCCTTATGAAGGATTCTTCTTATTTTTTCTTATGGTAACTGAAATATGAACCTGCTTTATTTTCTTGGTCGACCTCAGCCACAAGGGGTGAAGTTTTGCACACCATATCGGAAGTTGATCTAATGAGCAAAATGTATATCAACCATGGACCTGTTAGTTTTGGTGTGTTCACAATCCCACCTCTCTCTCTCTCTCTCCTCTCTCTCTCTTTTCTAATGATGTATTAAGATTCTTTAGAAGAAATACATCAAATTCACTCTTGATAAGTCATGAACTCTCCACTGGCACTATAGGCAAGATGTGTGTAGTTTGGATTATTTTTCTTTCACTTTCCCATTTGAATAAGCAGAGAGAATAAAGTTTGTGTCAAAGAGTATGCATAGTAATAGGTGGGACTGGTAAGGAAGGGTGAATAAAAAGAGAATGAATAAGAGAGACAGATAAGTCACCTATGGAAAGAAAAAGTAAAGATGAGGAAATACACAGAAGATGGAAATGAGGGCAGCCAAAAGGGGTGAATGGAAGTGTGGCATAATCCTTTTAAGAACATTGTTAAGAGTGCTTAAGCTCTGAATGAATTGAGTCTGGAATGAAAGCTGAAGATAACAAAAAACAACAATATTTCTTCCTTTTTAGGCTAGGGAAATAAGAGAGATCAAAGCAGACATATATCTGTCATAAATATTTTCATATATCTATCATAAATGCTTTCATTAAGAAGATAAACAGATGACATACAGAGAGATAGATGGATAGAGCATTTATTAAGCACTTACTTGATTCCAGGAACTGTGCTGAGTACTGGGGATACAAATACAAGCATGCAAGATGGTCCCTGGCCTTAAGGAGCTTATATTCTAACTAGGAAGAAAATTTATAAAGATCACTAGAAAGGCAAGAGGGAAGGTACTTGTAGTGGCTCAGCGTAGACATGGCCAGGAAATGGTGTGGATGCCTGTACCCTGGCAAAATAAGGAAAGGCTCACCTATCAGAGGTGGAGATGGTGAAGAAAGTTGAGAAAAAATGAAATTGATATGATCTAAACAGACAGGAAATTACTAATTACTGTTTTGGGCATCATTTCCAAATCTCCTTTTTTTGTGTAAAGTTTGACCATGAGCTAGTTAGAGTAAAAATAAAGTCAATGCCAAATTAGAGGAAAGAATAAAAATGAAAAGATAATATAGCATGTGATTTAAACAGCTCCAAAGTAGCTTATATAAACAAACTATTAATTCCTAAAAATGTGAAAGAGGCAGCTAGTTGGCACAATGAATCCAGTACTGGTTTTGGAGTTAGCAAGACCTGAATTCAAATCCAGCCTTAGATACTTACTACCTGTGTGACTTTGTGACTACTGTGGGAAAGTCAGTTTTCTCAACTATCAAATGGAGATAAAGATAGCATATCTTCCCAGGGTTGTTGTGAGTCAAAAGGAGATAATATGTGTAAAGTGTTTAGCACAGTTTTCTGACACGTATTAGGTGCCACATGAATTCTAGCAATAATAATATGTGTTATTATTATAAATTAACAGATACATGAACTATTTTTTCCTAAGAAAAATAAACGTATTGAAATAATCACAACAACATGGTAACAAAAGGAGCCTGGAAAATGTCTCAGCCACTGAATGTATTATCAACCATATGTAGCACCAGTTAACAATATAGAATCATTTGTAAAATCTTACAGGGGAGAATGGAAGATTATGAGCAGTATCCCTATTGGATAAAGTAGATTTTTATACCCAAATGAGTATGTACATATATTCTTCCTTCTTTGAACCAGCCCAGATGAGGTGTAGTTCAAGCACTACCTGTCCCCTTCCATTTTCCCCTCCACTGTGAAAGCCCTTCCTTGTGCATCTCTTTTGTGTGAGATAATTTACCCCATTCTTTTTCTCCCTTCCCCTTTCTCCCAGTGAATTTCTCTTTCTTACCCCTTCATTTATTCTGAGGTCATCCCAACACAATCAACTCACATCCATGCCTTGTTTCTATATAGAAAAGTTTTTCAGAGTTACGTATATCATCTTCCCATATAAGATTGTAAACAGTTTAACGTTAAGTCCCTTATGATTTCTCTTTCATGTTTGTCTTTTTATGCTTCTCTTGAGTTGTTTGAATGTCAAATTTTCTATTCAGCTGTGGTCTTTTAATCAAGGATTCTTGAAAGTCCTCTATTTCATTAAATAAATTCTCTTCCCCCTCCCCCAAAGGATTATACTAACTTTTGTTGGGCAGATTATTACTTAGCTCGTTTGCTTTTTGGAATATCATATTCTAAGCCCATTTCTTTTACCTGATAGCTGCTAACTCTTGTGTGATTCTGCCTATGGCTCCACAATATTTGTGTGTTTTCTTTCTGACTGTTTGCAAAATTTTCTCCTTGACCCAAGACTCTGGAATTTGGCTATACTATTCCTGTGAGTTTTCATTTTAGGATCTCTTTCAGGAAGTAATCAGTGGCTTCTTTCAATCTCTATTTGACCCCCTGGTTCTAAGATATTGAGGCAGTTTTCCTCTATAATTCTTGAAATATGATGTCTAGACTATTTTTTTTAATCATAGCTTTCAGATAGTCCTATAATTCTTAAAGTTTCTTTTTTCAATCTATTTTTTAGGTCACTTGTTTTTCCCATTAGATGTTTCACATTTTGTCCTACTTTTTCATTCTTTTGATTTGATTTTACTGTTTCTTGATGTGTCATGGAGTCATTAACTTCCACTTGCCCAAATCTAATTTTTAAGAAGTTGTTTTCATTAGAGAAGTTTAGTACCTCTTTTATCATTTAGTCAATTCTGTTTTTTAAGGTGTTATTTTATTCAATATTTTCGTGTACTTTTTTTACAAAGATGTTAATTTTTTTCATAATTTTTTTGCATCTTTCTCATTTCTTTTCCCCATTTTCCCTTTACCACTCTGATTTGATTTTAAAATCTTTTTTTTTTTTGCTTTTTCTGTAGCTTTTTAAGGAATTCTTGTTGGGCTTTCGTTCAATCTGCATTTTTTTCTTTGAAACTTTGCTTGTATCTGTCTTCTCATCATTGTCTTCTTCTGAGTTTGTGTCTTGATCTTCCCTGTCACCATTGTATCTTTTTATGGTTAGGTTCGTTTTTGTCATTTGCCCATTTTCCCAGCCTATTTCTTGACTTTGAACTTTATATTATAGTTGGGCTCTGCTCACCTGAGTGTGTGTGTGTGTGTGTGTGTGTGTGTGTGTGTGTGTGGTGGGGGGAGGTCACTGTCTCATGCTTCAGGCTTTTTTGTACTGCTTTTTTCATAGCTAGTTCTGGGGGCTTGTAAGTTTTTGGTGCTTCCAAGGTGATATGATCTGGGGAAAGGTGTGCTCACTGTTCTCCTGTTCTCAGCTCTGGTCCTCACAAGGAAAGGCCCTTTCTCCCTTGTAGTCACAAGTACCATCACTCCTCTTTGCCCTGGAACTGCAACTGGGCCCTGATTTCCTCATGATCACAAATACTCCTCTCTGCCCTGGTTCTGTGACTTGGGATTGGGTAGGGCCAGTGGAATTGCCAAATAACACCTATTTGTGCATTCAGTGCTAGTACAGTGGTGCCCTATAATTTCCTTCTCACCAGTTGTACAATTTCCTGACTGTCTTTGGGCTGAAAATTCCCAATGCTGTTGCCACTGATACTATTGAAGCTGCTACCTTCAATACCCACAGCTGGTGTTGCTGCCATATGCATTCTGGGCCAGTGCTGACTTCAGTGCCATAGACCTTTTTTTCCAAACTCTTGAGTTGACTTTGAGTTGAAAAATGTCTCAGCTCAAACTTTTGTTGGCTATACCACTCCAGAATTCAACTCGAGGCATTATTTCAAAGTTGTTTGAGTGCAATGTTGAGAGAGCTCATTGCAAAGCTCCCTCTACTTCTCCATCTTAGCTCTGCCTAGTCAATATTTTTAATGACCTCCAAATTTCTTGCTGAAACACTGAGCCATCTTTTAAATGTCAATCTTTTTTATCATAATACTATATGTTTGGAAAGCATGGAACATCATAATGTCCAAACAACTGAAGTAGAATTTCTTCCAAAGGGCGATGGAAAGCCACATGTTAGGCATGAATAGACTTCATCATATTACCATTGTAGAACCATTCAGGAGAAATATTTAATTTAAAAGATATTTCATAGATACTACATTGTAATAAGGGGTCTCCTAATAGAATTCAATTCCCTTAAGGGAAGGGAACATTTTTTTTCTTTGTATCACTAGAACTTTGCATGGTGTCTAACACATAGTATGATAACTTTTAAGTGGCATTTTTTTTTCTTTCAAATGATTTTTAATATCACCAAACAGTAAGCATAGTGATATCTAATATTCTCTCTCCCTTACATTTAGTTGTGTGACTATAAACATATGTTCTGGTAGAATATAATTTGTGAAAGGCTGTTTTTTTTTCCTTTCTTTTAACTTCATCAAAGATGTCTTTAATATGTATTTTTATCAATATAAGCAAATAGTGATTTCAGAGAAATGGCTACCTATCTAAGGTGGTAGGCTGGCCATACAGTGAGAGTGAGTGATAACTAACAAACAACCTATATCCTACATTGGTACCCATGCAGTATCAAAAGACCCCTTCTCACATGGAAAATTATTGCTTATGAGATTTTGTACCTATTGATACAGAAGGTGACTGCTTCCAAAAAGCTAGAAGCATAGAAGCTGACATTCCATCTGGTTTCTGTGAATAAGAAAAATAGAGTGGTATATTTGGAAAAGCCCAAATGTGGAGCAAAAAGATTAAAGTTTGAGACGTACCCCTTGTCACTTGCTAGCTATGTAGCTTTGGGTCAGTCATTTTAACTTGATTACCTCAGTCCCCTTGTCTTTAAAATTTGGGTAATAATAACACTCATATTACCTACCTCATAGGGTTGTTGTGAGGACACTGTGAGATAATGTATACAAAGTGCTTTGTAACCATAAAGTACAACATAAATGTTGGCTATTAATAAAGTTTATCCATTAGCTTACAGTTTCATTTTAGTGGAGAGCCCAAAGCCAGAATCAGAAAGTTGTTTGCATGGGTTCTTGAATTAGAGCCATAAAGATGAACTTTATGCCAATTTAAAATTGCATTCTTAGTCTGAATTTTGCCATTGGGTAATGTTGGAGAGTAAACAAAACTCAACAAGAATCTCTATATGAGACACCATGCTAAAGTATCTTAGTGACTCTGGATGAATGGTCTGTGTTTTTAAAAATCCAAACTATAAAAGTGATATTACGAAATGATGATCGGCTTTGGATAACACCCAGTGAAAAACGACCAAAATCATTGGAAATTGCAAGTGGATTACTTACTTAACTGTGAATTTAGACAATAAGTATGTATGTATGTGTGCATATAAATATATAACAATCTTTATGTATATATGTTATACATATACATGTATAAACAAACATACATAAATATTGCTATGTATTTATATATGTTATATATACATACACAAATATGGCTATACATTTATACGTACATATAATTTAATGAATACACATATATATGTATATATGAGTGTATACATATCTATATCTATACATATCCTGTAGAGAAGCAATTAATTTTAGCAACACTGTCATGGAACAATACCTCCTTCCCTTCATAATGAATTCTTCTGGAATATATTTCCTAATGGAGCTTGTTCTCATGATGCTATACAATGAAAGGAATGAAATATTGGTGCAAATGGAGGCAATCATTAATGCTGACATTCTGATTAATGGTAGCATAATTCTGTCTTTTATTCATGTATCATTATATGA
Source organism: Vombatus ursinus (assembly GCF_900497805.2). NCBI lineage: Eukaryota > Metazoa > Chordata > Mammalia > Diprotodontia > Vombatidae > Vombatus > Vombatus ursinus. Next base: position 8,338,103 of record NW_020954590.1, on the reverse strand, counting down.
CTTCATTAAAGTTCACATCTGCGTGTTGTGGGGCATACACATTTTCTTCAGGAGCACTTTTCAATTGACTTGGGGATCACAATTAAATAACTGAAACACAATTCCCTAGAACCAAATGATAACAACAAGATGCTATATGATGTTAAACGTGATCCTTAAAAATTGACACTTCCAAAAGATAAGTTCAGACTGGAGTTAGGCTCAAATTTTTCAAATGCATCTTTGAGGGCTGATAGATAGTTGTAGATATAATTTAAAAGGGTAGTTAAAGTATGTTACTGGCCCCCACCCAAACCCTGGTTCAATATATAAATCAGGACAAAGATAGGAGTAGCATGTAGTCACTTAGTGGCATACATCCTTGAAAACACAAACAATTTTAAATTTCCTTAGGAAACTCATTTCCCACAGAGTATTTGGTAATTCTTCGTTAGGCATTATTTCTATAAATATTTTGCAAGGCACTTAAAACAAACATTTATTTAAAGTATTAGGGTTTAAAAAAACATCCAATTAGTGCATGTTGATTTTAAGCTTTTTATACTTCAGTATATTTCTGTTTTATGCTGTCAATTCTTATATTTTTGTGTGCTTCCAATTTATGGATTCCTATCTGGAAATTGAATAATTAGGTAAACTGTAAAAATAGCATCTTCACTTTTGGAACATCTGCTGTCATGTGTATCTCATTCACCAAAATTCTTAGAACAAGACTTGAATCAGAATTGTGCTATAATGGTGAACTTGCCACTGAACTCAGTCATTAAGAGCATGCACAGAGTGCTCTGATGTAATTCACCAGATAAAAGAGTCTGGGGACTAGCTTCTAGGAGAGGCAAGATGATATGTGATGGAAATACCTTGCACAGACTATGGAGCCTATGTAGATATTCTGTAAATGGTCCCAGTCTTTTAACCATGTGTTGAATAAGAACCTTTTTTGATTAGTTGGGGGGTGTATTCAAAAGGCACTAGTTGAATACAGCCTTCTCCTCTTCTCTTGGTTTTTGTTCTTTTCTTGGCGAGAATCCTTCCTAGATCATAACGTTTAATGTGAGACAATGTTATGGGGGGAAAGCTGTGGACCCTTTCCACATCGGGAGCTGCCCTAGGACACTCTCCCCATATGAGCCTGACATGTGGACCAATGAATAAGGGCTCTAGGTCTTTGCTAAGGCACTTGTTCTTTCCTTGTAGGTGAAGGAATTTGGAAGCTCTGATCTTGTAAGGTTGGGAGAGAGAGAGGGAGGGAGGAGGAGAGAGAGGGAGGGAGAGAAAGACAGACAGGAGAGAGAGAGAGAGAGAGAGAGAGAGAGAGAGAGAGAGAGAGAGAGCACTAAGGTCTATGATACCAATAGCTAAATCCATGTTGAGCTTTGCAGCTACTCCAATATCGATGCCCTGGGGATGCAGGAGCTATCTTCAGAATCCAGCAGTAGTAGTAGTTGATACAAGGTTTCATCGAGCAGTGATGCTACATTTGGATGTGAACTTAGTGAGACTAATATTATGTTGAAAATGCGTTAAGTTTAGGACTAATGTGGTAAAGGGAAAAAATGTGACCCTGAGGAAATGTTTACTTCTATTCTTGTTATTTCTTGGAAGCAAATATCCCTATGTAAAAGTGAATTGATATTAGTTCGTTAGACGGAATTGAAGCATTAGTCACCAGAAGCTAACAGTGAGGGAAACACATCCAGAATGTGGGATCAAGTCAATAATATTAGTGGAGACATCCCCAAGTCCTCAGGAATTTAGGCCCATTTCTAAAATACACAGATTTGCTGTGTTCCAAATTCATGGTTTACTCTGAATCATAGGTTCCCCCTGGGGGGGCAGTGCTAGAATGATCCAGGGGGTGGTAGTAGTAGCCTCGGGTGCAACTGAGGGGTATTGAATAAAAATAAGGGGGCAGTAGGCCATATAAGTTTGGGAACCTCTGCTCTGAACCATCTCCAAAGTTATATAAGTAGCAAAGCTTCAGAAAGATATCTGCAAGATCATCTTAATGAGCTGCTGCTCCAACCCATCAAATGTTTTATCTACCAACATTCTCCTGCCATTGTGCAGCTCTAAGTTTAGAGCCAAGTGGTTCTCCCAAATACAAAACACAATAATTTCTTTGACTTCATCACATAGTCCTCTAAGGAGAATGGGAAAGTCACAGTTCTATATGTGCTTTGACATAATCTATTTTTAACTGCTCCCAGTGTTTTTCAGCATTCTGTCCAACTGAAGGACCCCCTGTGTTTCTTCAGTTCATAAAACTTCTAGTGACTTTTGAGAATTTCTAATCGAGAATTACAAAGCATGACAAAAGTACACGGGGTCATATTATATCATCAGTTACACACTGGGCATCTTTGCAATCTGGCTTGCAATATACATTAAAGAGGTAAAGCACTAGACTGTTCCAAACTGGGGCTTAGTTGGTAGGGTGCCATGTTCTAAAATGCCCAGATGTCTCAATCCCAACACCCGCCACATTATAGCTAGCAGTTTTATGAAACTGAGGGGAAAGGGTTTGGAGTCAAAAGCTTTTAGAACAATGAAAAACCTTACAGCAAGCTATTTTGAGCTAGCTATGTGATTTCTTTGGGGATTTAGAACTCCTTCCACTAATGCCCCCCAGCACCTTGTGCCCAGCTTCATACAGTCCTAGAGTTACCTGGGAGCACAGAAAGGTTAGGTGACTTGCACAGGGTCACAAAGCCAGCATGTGCCAGAAGGGGACCCTATGTAAGTCTGAAGCTCTGGAGCTTCCTGGCTGTGAGGTTAGTTCTCCAAACGCTGTGCCATGCTGCCTTTCAAACAACATTATGAAGGTTTATCGAAGGTAAATCTGACCTTAGCTGAAACCATTTACTTTTCAGCAATCACTCGGGTGTCTACAGGAAAGCAATTTGGCTACATGTAGTTTTTACACCTAAATAAAGAATCCAAGTGTGAATATGATATGCAAGAACGTTATGGGATTTCATAACAGCCGTTCAGAGCTTCTAAGGTCCATAAAATAATGAATTGATGACAAGGGTACATAAAATATCACATTGGCTCCTTTGGCAGATATAATCTTGTTCTAAACTCTTTTATGTTTCATAAAAAGTAGAATTTTACCACTCTTCAACTCATCATTCAAGTACTAAAAACAGAGTGAGAGCAAAATGTTTGTTCCTTTGAAGTATCAACAAGCTAATTGGGTAAACAAAACATTTAATTGGATTTCTTTAAGAATGTCTGTTTCTACATAAGTTTCCTTTATACAGGAGTGAGACTGTCCTTTACACAAAGTCACGTGCTTTGATTTTTCACATAGCACCTGACACCCACATCTTTCTAGGTCCTTTACCAAGTTTGGTGGTCACTATGATGATCATAAATTACATTTCATAGGTAGAGTGAACACAGAGCAGGAATAACGGAACTACTAAATTAAACTACTAAATTAAACATTTTGACACAATAATACTACTTGACATTTGCATAATGATAAATTATGCAAGTGTAACAGCTTTATATGAAAGTTCAATTAAGAGTTTTTATTCCTTAAGCACAATGATAGTCACTTAAAACATAGACACTTTCTGGAGAATCATTTTCCTAAACCATTCAATCAGATCAAACGCAGAGATAGGTAATAATTATGATTAAAGTTTTCCCACTCTAAGTCTAGTTACCAACAGTGATACATTTTCTGTGAGCCTTGGGTTCCTTCTATCACTTTGATCTTGCTTCCTCTCATAAGGTGGCTAGGCTAAGGTAAGAATAACTTCACTCATTACATTCATTAGAATCAATAGGGTGGCACATGAATAGCAGAAGAGCAGATAAGAACTCTTGGATATTATTTATAAGTTAATAAGGCTTGGTAAAATTAACTGAGTGCTATTTCCCAGGACCATGGCCATGGGGACTGAAATTGAGCTTCCTGATCTTTCAACTTTACTGTGATAGATCACTTGAAAAAGCATTGGGATAAAAAAAAATATAGTATCAAAGTACTTGTATCTGTAAACACATTCACAGGTTATCATCAAACAGTACATATTTGGTGCTCATTAAATGCATGATATCATGTACTGTGATGAGAAACAGATTCCAGAAACAAGCATTTTTTGATCACCTGCTCATGCCAAACACTGTGCTAGGTCCTGAGCAATAAAAAAGCAAAAATAAGACAGGTCTTCCCTCACACATATACACATGTTATTTTTCCCAAGCAGAATATAATTTTCTTGAGGGCTGGGCCTGTTTCATATGTGTATATACATATGTAAATGTATATGTGTGTACATGTGTATACACACATATACATATACATGTATATTATACACATGCATGTATGTGTGTATATATATATAAACATAAAATATATAAAAGTAATTCCTGAGGGAAGTCACACATGTCTAATATGAAGAGCAGTATATTAATAATAGGATTTAATAGATAGGGATTTATGAGGGCAGTGGGGAAGATTAGAATAAAGTGGTATGGGGACATAGGACGAATGGGATTGACATATTCAGGTATGAAGATGGGGGAAAGGATAATTATTTGACTTAGGTGGCCTATCACTCAGAACCATTGGTATATAAAGCAATAAGTCCACTGTCATCTACTTCACAGAAGCAATGGTAATGTCGATTTGAGTAGGACATAAAAAGCCCTAGAAAGCAACCCCTGCTTTGACCACCAGTCAGGACCAGGGGGTCATCTGCCATCATTGTCATCATCATCCTCCTCCTCCTCCTTTACTTCTTCTTCTTCTTCTTCTTCTTCTTCTTCTTCCTTGAAGACCTCTCCTTTGCTATCATAACAATATATGGGAAAACATTGTCATCAACACCAATTCCAGGGGCAGCTGGGTGGTGCAGTGGATAGAGCACTGGCTCTGGAGTTAGGAGGACCTGAATTCAAATCCAACCTCAGACACTTAACATTTATTAGCTGTGTGACCCTGGGCAAGTCACTTAACCCCATTGCCTAGCAAAAACAAACAAAACAAAAAGGGTAAACACCAATTCCATCATTTGGGTGAGAGGATCTCAGTAAGCAGTATTCTAGTCATCATTGAAATTCTCTTTTGTGGTCTGGATCATAAACTACAAATAGGTCAAATTCCCTATTGAATACTTATTTTCTGGTTAGGCTTATAGTCCAGTAACCTCTTGGTGAACTCACTGAGAAACACAAAGAAATACAAAAACAACGCCCACGCAGAATTATAAATGTACTCAGAAATGTAAAGAAAGCGACAATTTTGGTAAATGTGGGCTATCTAAGCCAAATATTCCTTCCCTGGACCACTTCTTTCTCCATCATACCTCTCCATGTCAGACCCATTCATTCCATGTTGCCTCTCCAGTCATCTATCCTACCATGGGTGGCTAAAGCATCATTGTTATATTTTTGACTCTGTACATTGATCACTCGATTCACTATACTCCTGTATCACCCCTCCCCTTTTAGACAACTCATAATATGTACAATACATATGTATCATTGATGGTTTTTTTTTTTCAGCTATGTCCATAACATTACACCTCCACTTTGGCCATCATCCAGTCTGCTTCAGGAACATTGAATTCTATGCTCTGGAACCATCTTGGGTTCTAATGTTTGAGCTTTAATGTTATCTTTCCCAGAACCAAGCCTCCATACCACTTCCCTGACATTTTTACACAATGCTGCCTATACCTCTCCCATCCATCTCCTCTTTGTATGTTGTCTTTTTAAATTTGAATGTAAGCTCCTTGAAGGCAAGTAGTGCGTTACTTGTATTTTTATTCTCATTGTTTACCACAGTGTCTGGAATATAGTAACCACTTAATAATTATATTATTTCTCTCTCTCTCTCTCTGTCTCTCTCTCTCTCTCTCTCTCTCTCTCTCTCTCTCTCCCTCTCTCTCTTTCTCTCCCCTAATTATCTTATTTACCTAACCTTCAGATGTATTTTTTTTCTGACATATTTGACACATACATGTCAGGCAGACATCCCCTGCACAAAATCTGCCAATCAACAAATATCTCTTGAGTACTTGCTATGTTATACTGTGTCATGATTTAGAGGATATAAAAGAAGCATAAAGTATGGGACAGGAATTTTATTGAAATAGATTCTTGTATCTTTTCACCTCCACTTTCCAACCTCTCCTTCATGCCAATTCCAGACTAATTTTCTGTATGACTAGATCTGGTTATGTCATTCTTGCTCAAAATTCCTCTTTGGCTCCCTATTGCTTAGCCAATAAAGTTCAATCCCCACCCCAACATCTAATGACCTGCACTGTTTGTTCTCAGGTTTCCATCCATTCCATGTACTCCATACTCTAGCCAAACTGGGCTGCTCTGTCCCTTGAACACATTCTCCATTTTTATTTCTTGATGTCTTTGTTCATGTAGCTCCTGGTGCCTGGAGAATCTTGCATTCTTTGCCTCTTTGAATTCCAACCTATTCTTTTAAATCCCAACTCAAATGTTGCTTTCTCTGCTGTACCCAGGCAATAATGATCCTTTTCTCAGTCTTCATATTTTAATTTATCATGTACCTATATTACAGCGATCATTATGCATTATATTCATCTATGTTTTTTCTTATATCTTATACTATGGACTTCATCAAGAGAGGGATTATGACTTCTTTAAACTTTAATTCTTCCTTGGTATCCAGTAACATGCTCTCCTCTCAGCAAGAACTCAGTAAATATTTTCTGAATTCGATCTAGTTAATGTCTAGTTAAAAAATAACTCCAAAAGTATGATAGATACATTTATTACTTAGTAATAGCACCAAATTATGATTAAGTCAAAAGTGCTGCTATTGTTGTTGTTGTTTCAGTCATGCCCAACTCTCCGTGACCCCATTTGGGGTTTTCTTGACAAAGAGATGTAAATTCTGGGGATGAAAGTGTTAAAACATTTAGGGAGTGGCCCCTAGTCCAGGTGGCTTGGTTGGCTGATGAGTCAGAGTAGGTCTGAAGTAATTTGTTCCCAGAGTAGGAATATGATACAAAGTGGACCACCATTGGTAAGGAAGAGTGTAGTCTAAGGTTCCTGGGGTTTCCCTCCCCTGATGTGGGGTTGTTTCAGTATCTCTTCTTTGATAAGCCAACCAACAGGGAGGCAGCTAAGGGAAAGTCTATTAACACACATCCCTACCCTGGGATATCTCTTTGTGGTAACATCTGTTTCAAACTTCGGGTGAGAGTTAAGGTAAAATATAAATCTGTGATGATAAGACCTTTCAGTGACAACTTGCTTGCATTTCTTCTGAGGTGTTAATTCCGATTCTGGAACTCTGCCCCATCAACTTACAGTATTTTAGAGCCCAAACTTAAAACCTGTTAAGGGTAGGTGAAAATATTTTAGACAAAGATGATTTTTTCAGGAAGAGTAGAATCTCAAACTCCTATGAATTCAGTAGGGGGTTGAGACTGGTAGGAGGCATCTCTAGTGGAATACATGTCAAATGTTGGCTGTTGAAGATCTGTTTATGGAAGCTGTATCTTAAGAATCATATAGAAAGCTAGTGCTCCTTGAATGACTGAAAAGAACCTTTTGTAAAAGAACTGGACCTTAATGTCACATTTTGGGGAAATGAGTCCATCAAGATATTGAGTGGGACACAAAAGGGGATGGAAATATAACCATTGCTCAGGTACACTCATGGATGAAGGAGGCTGAAGAAGAATGATCTTTTAGATTGGAGGATTCTCCTGCCCCAAAGACTCCGTAGGTTCTAGTGAGGATACAAATTATCAGGCTGGTGATTGCTAAAGAAGTTAATATATGCTAATAGTTTTACCTATTTTTAGAAGAATGTCATGGGCTGACTGAGGGCCAGGTCATGAATGATAATGGAAAAAGGAAATAATCAAAATAATAATAATAAGTTGGCATTTATATGGGACTTTAAGGTTTACAAAGGAGTTTACATTTTATCTTATTTCATCTTTATAACAATCCTTTGAGATAAATGCTGTAATTATTCCTATTTTACAGATAAGGAAACTGAGGGTGAGAGAGGTTAAGTGATTTGCCCAGGGTTGCCCAGTTAATGTTAGAGGCAAGATCTGAACCCAAGTCTTTCTGACTCCAAGTCCAACAATATATCCACAGCATCATTTTGAAGGTTTCTCACACTATATGGCATTTCTGCAGTATTCAAAAAATTAAAATGAATTTGTAGCAAACATTGGCACTCTCCTTTGGTAGGCTAAATATTGAGTAGCATATAAAGCAATGGCGATTGTTTATATTCTGAACCATTCAAGTTGCTCTGAATCTTACTGTCCATGTCAACAGGCAGGGACTATGTGGAAAGAGCTAACAGTATGCTTTAGCCTTTCACCTCCTGTTCCCACTTCCCTAATCTCCTTCTCACCTGAATAATTTTTGGGGTGCTCATTAAGTAGCTTCTTTCATTGTAATGCAAAGGGGAGAACACTTTTTGTAGGAATCACCTACTAAACTAGAGCAAACTACAGAGATCGATGAACTTTGGGCTCACAAAAGAAGAATTCATTCAATGTTTATCAAAGAATGGGTGCCTTCCAAACCTGAAAAAACCAGGTGATTCTTCTGTGCAGTCTGCTCTCAACAGTATATATTCCATTATATGTGTGTGTCTGAATAAACACATAAACACACAAGCACATAATCACATATAGACATTTCTTACTTAGATTTTTGGATTTGGATTTGGATTTTTGTCTAAAATTTATGCTTCTTCAATTTATGGTTCTTCTATAAGTTATTCTTTTAATCTTCCTGACTGGTAATTATAAAATTTACTCAGTAGAGGATTGATGGATTTACAGCATGGACAGTGTCCTCCCTTCCCTCTAAAATAGCCAGCATACAATGAAACAATCATCCCCTCCTCTGCTAGCTCTCATTTCGGGTTTTCTATAAGTTATCCTTTGGAGAGAAGCAAACTAGAAGAAACAAAAGATATTCTCAGGTAACATGCCCTCCTTTTAAGGCCATCTTGAGAAATCTCAGTGAGTAAAATATCTCAGATGGCCCTATAGTCCTAAGCTCTGTAAGGACAGCTGTTTCTATTCTTATGTTTTCAATGGTGAGAGTGAGGTAATAGTATATATGTGTATGTATGTATATATGTATACGTGTATGTATATGTTTATGTGTATGTGTGTGTATGTATGTGTGTATGTATGTATACATATATAAAAGCAATATTAGTGTTGAGTTTTATCACTCTACATAAGAAACATTTGAAAATCTACTTGAAACTCTACCATCATTTGAGGATAAAACATGCGGCATAGCATTCTGAAGTTATTCACCAAGTCTAAGATAAGTGGCATTTTTGAAAGGCTCCTTGTAAGCTAGATAACATGCTCCAGCATTGCAGATGACAAAGATGCTGGCAGTTGTTTCTTTGGGGGCTTTACATCAAGGAAATAATCTCCTTCTCTTCATAATAAGATCTGTGGCTTCTAGTCAGGACATACATTGTCAGGTGGCACAACGGAGATTGGTGAAACAGTTAACAAACACAATGTCACCATCCACCTGCATGAGGAACAATAAAAGTAGCAATTGCTTTTGTATCATTCACTTCCTTATGCTGAGCAGCACAGCCCACAACTTTTCATATTATCCCAGAATGTGGCTCATTCAGACAAACTCGGGCCACCATCACATCAATGGGAACATTTTGCTAGTGTGAAATGTGCACAGCTGTCTGGGAAAATCTTAACAGCACCGGAAATTGAGAGACTGGATGGAAGTGCTTCCACTCAAATGCTCATATTCCTACCTGCCTCGCTTGTGGACAACTGGGTGCATCTTCTGTGCAGCCAATAATACGGAGGGAGAGAAGAGGGAGGGAACTCCTGTGGAGTATTGAATGCTGAACTCCTCATGTTTTTTAATGATGAACTTGGAGAATGTCCCAGATTGTACATCTGCCCAAGCATAATAGCTTGCACTTCAGAGAATGAGCCTTACAAAGGAGGCAGTGAGAACAACTACACTGATTCACAGTGGGTGGACGGCATTTTCTCTTCTTTCTGTGAGAAGGATCTATCTGTGTTACCCTCTGTCCCCTGCCAATTTAGCTTCTGGCAAATGTTTGCAGTCAGGAGGTATACTAGTTGGCACATATGCTCAGCTGGTGGAATGCCATGACTGGAACTCTGTGGAATTCACCATCAAGAAATTGCTTGACTCAGGGCAGGCTGAGGTAGAGGGGTCGAAGGGCCACAGAGGGAAAGAAGTGCATCTTGCTCTTACCTAATCTCCTGAGCCTCTCTTCTTCCATTCTGGTGCTATAGACAAAGTGTCAAATGCTAATGAGAGATATCTGGCACCATCCCAGATCCCAGAGAGTAAGTAGGAAGTGTATCATTATTTTCCTTAGGGAATGTAATTCCCTGAGCTTTTTTTTTCTTTTAACCTGGTCAGTATGATCTGCACTCTGTACATCTCTTTGCTAAAAATGCAACGGTTTGTTGAAGTATCTGAGTCACTGTTCCCATTCATTTGGACACAACACAGATAATACAGCTCTGACCCATGTGACCCATGTGTCATAAGTGACTTATTTCAGGGTAAAAACATCTGGGACTTAGATAGTCAGAGATAACAGATCATAGACTTTCAGAGCTGGAAGGAAGCTTAAAGATTAGTCCAACCACTTCAGTCTGCAGATGAGGAAAGCAAAATGTGATTTGCCAAAGTCATGTTAGTATCTAGTGATAGAACAGGGACTGGAACTCAGGCCTCCTGGTTTCCTAACCTATTGCTCTGCCCACTGTACTATGAAACAAAATGGAATGTCATATGTAAAGCACTTTGCAAACCTTAAAAATGCTAGCTGGTACTAGTTATCATTATTACAATCGAAGAGAATAAATTTGTGTTTGGTCAGTCCCAGGAAAAGAAAAGCTGAATTAACAACAACTACCACAATAAACAACCTTTATTAAGTGCTTACTATATGCAGTACACTATGCTAGACCTTCAAGAACAAAAATAGCCCTTCCCCTCAGGGTCCTCATTTCACCAGAGACATAGGCATATCTTAGAGAACATTTGGATAAATGAGTAGTATTAAAGACAATGTTGACAGCTAGGTGGTGCTATAGTGCTTAGAGTGCTGGTCCTGGAGTCAGAAAGACTCCTTCCTGAGTTCAAATCTGGCCTCAGACATTTACTAGCTGTGTGAGACTGGACAAGTCACTTAACCTTTTTTGCCTCAGTTTCCTCACCTGTAAAATGAGCTGGAGAAGGAAATGGCAAACCAATCCAGTAGCTTTACTAGGGAAACTCCAAATGCAGTTGCAAAGAGACAGATGTGACTGAACAACAAATTAGAGAAGACATTTTAAATTTCTTGACAAGGTACACTTCTTAGGTAGCAGCTTACTGAGCTAAAAGGCAATTCACTTCACAAAGAAAAAGAGATATTTTGGGAACAGGATGGCTCATTTTTAAAGAGGATTTGAAACTGAGTTGCTCAAGGATATATTGACTAGCACATAAAATGAAGTACTCTGGGGAAAGAAGTGAACTTCAATAACAGCTTTCAATAATAGCTAGCATTTGGTATAGATCTTTAGGGTTTGCAAAGCACTTTACAAATATTATCTCATTTTATCTTCCCAACCACACTGGGAGGTAGCATTTATATAGTACTTTAAGGTTTGCAAAAATTTTTACAAATATAATCTCATTTGATCCTTACAATAACCCTGTAAGGTAGGTGCTATTATTATCCCAATTTTACAGATGAGGAAATTGAGGTAGACAGAGGTCAAATGACCTGCCTATGGTCACAAAGCCAGTAAATGTTTAAGCATGTATTTAAACTCAAATCTTCTGATTCCCAATCTGATATTCTATCCATTATACCACCAGCTGCCTTCTAGATCCTTCCGTACTTCAGTGGACCTATGTTATCCTCGATGCGGTCATTCTCTTAAATATTAGATAATAATCCATTCTCACCTTTGTATTATGTACTATATTAAATGATAGCCTTTTATAAATTCTCCATGGAAGTATTGTATGGGTACCAATGGAGTTATAGTAGGAGTAGTATCTACCTAAATACATCAGATTAGTTTCCTTTCAAGAAGATTTTCTCACAATTTGGTTAATATATAGTACTAAGGTGTTAATTCATTGTCATTTGAAGCATGAAGAGTGGTCATGGGGTATTGGTGTTCCTAAAGATGGGGAGAGTTATTTTGCAGGAAATCTTTCTGACAGAGCATTACCACACTAGAGACAGATAGGAGCAGTGTCTATGTAAGTTCCGGTTTGTGTGTGTGTGTGTGTATCTGTGTGTATGTGTGTGTGTGTGTGTGTGTGTGTGTGTGTTAATCTGAACTAGGTCTGGTTCAGAATACAGAGCATGTGATTCATCTGCTGTATCCCTTGCTCTTGCTATGTGAATGGCTCCTGTTCCTGTAAACCATTTTTATTCAGACAGGTTAGAACAGGGTCCTTTTGCCAAGAGGTGAAGTAGCACATCAAATAAAGAGATTTAGTGACTGATGTCTTCTCATGAGTGCAGACCTTGATTCCAAAGGAATTCTGCACTAGGTCTTATCACTTTCCTCAAATTTGGCACATTTAAAATGAGGCTACAGTTTCCTTCATTTGCCTTTGAGAGAAATAATTATTAATGAACAATGATTTGGGGAGACCCAGAGTTTCCCTTTTTCCTATAGTACTCATTTAAAAGTTCAGTCTTTTAGAGGATATTATTGATAATGAGACTGAATTAATCTCCTCAGTCTTGGTCAGACCCCATTCAATCTTACAAGGAATTTAATCCCATTACGCTCTACTCAGGTTTGGGTGGGTATAAATTCTTTGATTAGATTTCTCAAGCTAGGGGTAATTTAGAAGTAAATGACATATCAATGTTCATTAGCATAGACCCACCTCCTCATTGTAATATTCATTGTCTCTCTTTACTTGTTAACCAGAGTTGTTTACCGTCCTCTGGAACATCCACTTTTCTTTCTTTCTTTCTTTCTTTTTTGGCTAGGATATGGGGTTAAGTGACTTGCCCAGGGTCACACAGCTAGTAAGTGTTATGTGTCTGAGGCTGGGTTTGAACTCAGGTTCTCCTGAATCCAGGGCTGGTGCTCTATCCACTCTGACACCTAGCTGCCCCTGGAACACCCACTTTTCCAAGGTTGTATAAGCCTTGAGCCCACAGCCATGAGGGTCTTTAGTATTCGAGAGTGCCATTGACCTCTTTTATTAAAATGCTAGCATTATTAATAAAGTGACTAATTACTCAGCAATTATGTCTCTTGAACTTTTTAAATGGCATATTTGCTATAAAAGCTCCCAGCCCTGTAATACTGTGGGTCACTCAGAAACATTTAGCTGCCTTGACTGAGCTAGTTATCTGTAACCTTGCTTCTCTGAACTAGGTGAAAGGGGACTCCTGAGAATGATAGTAAAGGGAAGATCACAAACATCTGGTGACCATTTTTAATTGGGAAAGTGTTTTGCTAATGACTTAAATGCCACTAATTAATTAGTATTGCAGTCAGATTAAGGTGGTTTTGGCTGCCTCTATGGTCCTTGGATTCCTTGAATGCTTTGATGATGTCCGATTGCATCATGCTTTTCCTACACCATTCTTTGTCAGTAATATTCCAGGGAGAACTCATGCCCACACCACTCATGCCATGACCCTTTCCATAACTCTTGGGGAGTTCCATAACTGCATCTTTTAATTCTTTGGACACTTTTTATATTCTATGATTTCCAGTCACATGTTAAATAATTTCCAGCCATATGAAAAATATTAGAGTTAAAAAGTTGGGCCTTTATTTCAGGACAAAGCTTGGGGTCATTAAAAACTCTGCACAATATCTAAAATGCAGTTCTTTTCAATTCTAGGCTCAGTTCATTGACCAATTCTCTCCTCAGTCCACTCTAGAATCTGTTTAATTCATTTGTACTGATTGATCAGTTCTATGGTCCTTTTGCGTATCATAATCTGTGCACCAAGCAAAGTATTCTGTGAAATTTTGATCATGTTAAGATGAGATCAGAGAAAAAAAATGAGTAAGAAAAAAGAAAACACCTTCCTAAATTGTGCAAACACATGTAAAGGATACAGGAAATAAATGGAAAAAAAACTTGTAGTCTTTGATAAAGTAAGTGAAATAAGATGAAACATTTCCATGAAATGTTTGTCTATCATCTTTCGCTGGGAGTGGGAAAGAGAAGTGGTCTGTGCCGTGGGAAAAGAAACATAGATTTAAGGGTTCTTAGATGTTATCTAGTTTAACATGTACCTGAAGTATAGACTATACATAAAATTATTCCATTTGATTCAATTCCACGAATTTCTATTAAATACCTACCATAATAGAGTTACAGCATAGATGAATGTAACTTACGTGAATTCAACTACGTATGGTTGGTGAAGAGAAAGTAAGTGGGTGAGGGTAGGAGGAATGAGAGAAGTAGAAAGATAACAATTTAGACTGGGTCATATTTCCTGCCCTTCCACTCCATGAAGAAATGCTCCCAGATTGAGTGTGAGATAAGAAACTATAATTTGCTGTTTCTTCAGTCAGTCTCACAGAATCACAAAATTTGAGAGTTGGAAGAGACCAAATGATCCCTTCCAACAAATTGGATGGAAAGAATCTCCATGGTGACATGCCAGACAAGTGGTCACCCAACTTCTACATGAAAACAACCAAGAGGTGGGTAGCAAGATACTTCTCCAGGTGGCCCATTTCACTCTGATTGTTACCAGGGGCATCTAGGTAGTGCAGTGTTTAAAGCACCTAGCCCAGAGTCAGAAAGACTCATCTTTGTGAATTCAAATCTGGCCTCAGGCACTTCCTAGCTGTGTGACCCTAGTCAAGTCACTTAATCCTGTTTGCCTCAGTTTCCTTATCTGTAAAATGAGCTGGAGAAGGAAATGACAAACCACTCCGGCATCTTTGCCAAGAAAACTCCAAGTGGGGTTATGAAGAGTCGAACTAGACTGAAATTGTTAGGAAGTTTTTCCTAACATCAAGTCTAAATTTGCCTCTTTTCAACTTCTACCCATTGTTTCTGGTTTTGCCTCTAAGAGCTGAACAGAACAAATCTAGCGTCCTTTCCACATGATGGCTCTTCTAATACTTGAGCAAAGTTATCACGTCCCTCTCAGGTCTTCTTTTCTATAGTCTAAACCAGGGCTGGCAAACTATGACCTGTGGGCAAATTTGGCCAGTCCATTTTTATACCACTAGGGAACTAAGAATGGTTTTTAAATTTTAAAAATAAAGTTTTATTGTATTTAAAAATGCTAAAACAGTTTTTAGTTCAAGCTCCACACAAAAACAGGCTGTGGTCCAGATTTTATCCTTGGCCCATAGTTTAACAGTCATTGGTCTAAATTTATCTAGTTTTTTTTTCAAATGATCCTTATATGACATAGACATTCAAAGCCTTTTGCAGTCATACTTAGCCTCTTCTGGACATTCTCCAGTTTATCAATGTCTTCTTCAAAATATGAAGCTCATAACAGAACACAGTACTTCAGATGAGGTCTGACAACAGTAGATCATGGTAGGCCTAGCATCTCCCTATTCCTGAAAGCATGGTTCAAATCCTACCATGTAGCATGTACTTACCGTGTACCATACATTGTACTAGGCACGAGGCACAAAAATGAAACCATCCCTGCCCTCAAGAATCTTAAATTCTGTTGATGGAGATAATATAGACACATATAAGTATAAGCAAATAAGTATATGTAAAATAAATAAAATAAATAAATATGTAAAATAAACAAATACCAAGAAAGTTTTAGGGGAAGGAATTAGAAATTGAGAGGATCAAGAAGGGCTCATATAGGAGGAGGAGGAAGCACTCAAGCTGAGCTTTGACAGAAACTAGGGATTCTAAGCAGTGGAGATGAGGAAAAGAGCCCATTGCAAACAGAGCTCAGCCAAGCCAAAGGCACAGGGATAGAAGACGGAATGTCATGTGTGAGGAGCAACAAGAAAGTCAGTTTGGCTAGACTATGGAGTATATATCAAATTGGGGACAGATAATGAAAGGTTTTAACATCAAACAGGAGTTAATATTTTAACCTGGAAGGGGCAGGGAACCATTGTCATATTTTATGGGCAGGGAAGTGACATGGTCTGACTGGGGCTTTAGAAATATCATTTTGACAGTATTGTGGTAGATGGATTGGAGAAGGTGGAAATTCGAGACAGGAAAAGCCACTAAGGGGCTATTGTACTAGTCCAGGTGCGAAGGAATGAAAACTTCAACTAGAGTGGTAGCTGACAGAGTAAAGACAAGCATAGCTATTTGATAAAGGCCTGCATAATGTATAAGGCATGATCACTTAGGTCAACTTGCAAAATCAAATTTGACTTGGGATTTGATTTTTGTTATTGTTGGGCTGTTTTTCAGTCATGTCTGACTCTTTGTGACACCTTTTGAGGTGTTCTTGGCAAAGATACTGGAGTAGCTTACCATTCCCTTCTACAGCTCATTTTATAGATGAGGAAACTGAGGCAAAGAGGGTTAAGTTACTTGCCCAAGGTCACACAGCTAATAAATGTATGAGGTTGGATTTGAACTGAGGAAGTGGAATCTTCCTTATTCCAGACCTGGTATTCTATCCACTGTGCCACCTAGTTGCCCCCTGTGATTTGATAGTGAAGGAAAAACCTATCCAGCCATGTCTTGGGGTGTGGTGTGGGTGGGAGAGCTACATAATACTAACTGCTGACAAGTTATACTGTTACACTGTATAGGCAATTATATATTTTATAGGAATTAATCATGAAACTTAGATTTGGAAAAGGATCTTAGAGGTCATTTAACCCAACTCCTAGTTGGATTAAGAATCTTTTCTCCATCATCCTTAGTAACAGAATCTCCATCTAGTAACAACATTTAGTCTTTATTTGAAGACTTCTAGGGATGGAAAACTTACCATATCACAAGGCCTTCCAATCTATTGTTGAAAAGCCCTAATTGTTAGGAAACCATCCCTTCTTTTAGACCAAAATTTTTCTAGCTGTAACTTCCGCCCATCATTCTCCAAGCATCACTGTTTCTTTTCTCTAATCTCTGGGAGGATGTAGAACAAGTTCTAAACTTAGTCAATTCAATTCAATTCAACAAGGATTTTAAGCATCTACTGTTGCTGAGGAGCAGTAGTAGGCCCTAGAACAGGGATGGAGAACCTGCAGCCTCATGTGGCCCTCTAGGTCCTCAAGTGTAGCCCTATTTGGTCAAAGGGCTGCACTTGGGGACCTAGAAGGCCATACAGGGCCTCGAGGCTGCAGGTTCCCCACCCCTGCCCTAGAAGGTCCATGATCAATGATTTAAACACATAAAATTCTCAAACAAAATTACATAATTCTGAATTCTTAAGGCCTCTGTCTGGAGGGGGTAATCTTTAACAGATTCTAGCAACCTGGAAGAGTTTTGAATAAACATCTGGTGACATGCAATGCCTGTTTTCCAAAGACTGGTCTAGCTAATTTGGTAGAAGTCCATCAACAGAAAGATGTATATCAGGTAAGCAATTTATTTTTGGTCATAGCTTGGGAAAAGCTTTGAGTTTGAAGTCAGGAGATCTGGCATCAAATCCTGACTGGGCTACTTTCTAGGTAAGTGAGTGACTTCGGGAAAGTCTCCTTTTTCTGGGACTTAGGAAACTTGTACTAGATGATATCTAAGGTCCTGTTCTCCTCTGAAAACACTGATCTTACTCGTTAAGACCACCTACTAAGGCATGGAGGAAATATTATCTGCATTGGTGGAGGAAGGCCCATATGGATAAAATGATGCACCTTAAAAATTTTGTAGATGTTGAAAGTGAATGGAAATGCACATAGGCATATCCTCTTCAATAACAAGGCAACTATGTGCATAGACCTGGAATTGGGAAGATCTGAGTTCAGATCCCTCCTCAGATGTTTACTTAGCTTTGTAACCCTGGGCAAGTAATTTAACCTCTGTCTCAGGTTCCTCATCAGTAAAACGGGGATAACAACAATACCTGTTTTTCAGGGTTGTCGTAAAACTCAAGTGAGTTAATATTTGTAAAGTGTTTTGCAAGCCTTAAGATTTACAAATATAAATGCCAGCTATGATTGTTGCTATAGCTCCTGATCTAGCAATCGGTCTGTATTTATATTTATTAAGCCCTTACTACGTGGTAACTGAACTAAGTGCTAAGAATACAAAAAGATGGAAAAGACAGCCCCTGCCCTCAAGGAGGTTATAATCTAACTGGGAAAGCAACTTGCAAACAAATATATGCAAAGCAAGCTATATACAGGATAAATAGGAAACAACATAGAGAAGGCACTAGAATTAAGGGGGATGGGGAAAAGCTTACAGTAGAAACTAGGTGGGAATTAAAGGAAGCCAGGGAGATCAGTATTTGGAGTGGAGAAGGGAGAGTCTTCCAGTCATGGAGGACAGTCAGAGAAAATGCATGGAACTGAGAGAGTATCTTATTTGTGGAACAGCCAAGAGATCAATGTCTTTGGATCAAAGAGTAAGGGGGGGTGTAAGAAGACTGGAAAGGTAGGAGGTAGATAGGTTATGAAAGGCTTTGAATACCAAACAGAGCATTTTGTATTTGATCCTGGGGGCAACAGAGAACCACTGAAATGTATTGAGTGGGGCAGGGCCAGACCAAGTAGTGTGAGATGTTGTTGGACCTTGCTGTTTTCCAGTCCTTCAGTTATGTCCAATTCTTCATGACCCATGGATCATACTGTCTGTGGGGTTTTCTTAGCACAGATACTGGAGTGGTTTGCTATTTCTTTCTCTAGTGGATTAAGGGAAAACCAAGATTAAGTGACTTGTCTAGGGTCACACAGCTAGTAAGTGTCTGAGGCAGGTCTTCCTGATTCTAGGCCTAGTGCTCTATCCACTGAGCCATATAGCTGCTGCATTGGACCTATCCTTTAGGAAAATAAGGAGCATGGATTGGAGTAGGGAGAGACTTGAGGCAGGCAGATGCACCAGCTGGCTATTACAATAGTCTGGATATGAAGTGATGAGACCCTTCATGAGAGTGGTGGACATGTCAGAGGAGACAAGGGGTTGTATAAAGAGATGTTGCAACAGACTGGATATGGGGGTGGTGAGAGACAGTGAGGAGTCAAGGACAACTCTTAGGTTGGGAACCTGAGGGATAGGGACAATGGTGTTGGGTTTTGTCCTATACAGAAATAAGGAAGGTAGGAGTCAGGGAGGCTCAGGGGAAAAAATAATGAGTTCTATTTTGGACATATCGAATTTAAGATGTCTATTGGACATCCACTTTAAGATGTTTAAGAGGTAGTTGGAGATGCATGATTGGATGCCATCAGAGAGGCTGGCATAGGATAGATTTGAGAATTATTAGCACAGAGATGGCAATTAAACACTAAGTCCTTAGTCTGAGGCCAGATTTTATCAGGATTGCTTTCCTGGAAATTTAGTCAGCTCCAGACCAATTCTAAAGTCTCTCCTCACCTCACTGTAGGCAGATATAGGGTAGTGGATACCAGCAGGGATGGATTCCCAAAGATTCAAATGATAAGACATCTCCATTGGAAGTAAATTTAAGTCAGTCAACAAGCATTTATTAAGCATTTGCTATGTGCTTGGCATTGTTAAGTATGTAGGAAACAATAAAAAGTAGAAGACATTCTCTGCTCGCAAGGAGCTCACAGTCTAATGGGGGAGACAACATGAAAACACATATTTAAAAATGTTTTGATAAATGCAGGATAAATTGGAGATAATCATAGAAGAAAGGCACTGACATTAATGGGGATCAGGGAAAGCTTCTTATAGAAGATAGGAATTTAGGTGGGATTTGAAAGGAGCTAGAAGACAGATGAGAATTCCAAGTATGGGGAATAGGCATCAAATATGTGTGGACTGGACATAGAGTCAAATAACTTATGTTTGAAATATGACTTTGACTTTTGCTACTTTCTGTGAGGCCATGGAGAAGTTGCTTAACCTCCCTCAGCCTCAGTTCCCTCTTCTGTAAAGAGAGATGTTACTTTTAACTACCTAACTCAGAGTTCTTGTGGAGAAGTGCTTTGTAAAGTTTAATGTAAGCTTTTGTTGTTGTTCAGTCATGTCTGACTCCTCGTGACCCCATGGACATGTGGCATGTGAGGCCCTTCTATCCTCTACTATCTCCCAAAGTCTTTCCAAGTTCATGTTCATTGCTTCCATGACACTATTTATCTAATCTCCTGCTGTCCCCTTTTCCTTTTGCCTTCAATCTTTCCCAACATCAGGGTCTTTTCCAGTGAGTCCTGTCTTCTCATAATGTGGCCAAAGCATGTAAGCTTCAGCTTCAGTATTTG
Organism: Vombatus ursinus; assembly: GCF_900497805.2. NCBI lineage: Eukaryota > Metazoa > Chordata > Mammalia > Diprotodontia > Vombatidae > Vombatus > Vombatus ursinus. The sequence continues at coordinate 8,317,749 of NW_020954590.1, read as the reverse complement.
ACCTTCCAGTAAATAGTCTGAATCAATTTCTTTAAGTATTAACCTATTTGATCTTCTTATTGTCCAAGGGACTCTCAAAAGTCTTTTCCAGTACCACAATTTAAAAGCATCGATTGTACAGTATTCAGCTCTCCTTATGGTACAACTCTGACAGTCATACCACAGGAAAAACCATAGCTTTGATTAAAAGGACCTTTGTCAGTAAGGTGATGTTTCTGCTTTTTAGTGTGCTGTCCAGGTTTGCCATAGCTTTCCTTCCAAGGAGCAGTCATCATCTACAGTGACCTTTGAGCCTAAGAATATAAAATCTGTCATGTTTTCCATTTCTTTTCCCTTTATTTGCTAAAAAGTTATGGGACCACAGTTACCAAGATCTTAGGTTTTTGTTTTTGTTTGTTTGTTTTTTGTTTTGTTTTTATGTTAAGCTTCAAGCCAGCTTTTACACTCTCCTCTTTCACGTGCATCAAGAGACTACACAAATCTTCTTTCTGCCATCAGAGTGGTATCATCTGCATATCTGAGATTGTTGAAAATTCTCCTGGCAACCTTAACTTCAGCTTTTGATTCATACAACCTGGAATTTCACATGATGTAGTCTGCATACAAGTTAAATAAATAAGGTAACAATATATAGACTTGTACTGCTTTTCCAATCCTACAACAATCAGTTGTTCCATGTTCAGTTCTAACTATTGCTTCTTGGCCCTTACACAGGTCCCTTAGGAGACAAGTAAGATGACTTGGTATTCCAATCTCTTTGAGGACTTGCCACATTTTGTTGTGATCCACACAGTCAAAGCCTTTAGTGTAATCATTGAAGCAGAAGTAGATTTTGTTTGTTTGTTTTTTTCTGGAACTCCTTTGCTTTCTTCATAAATCCAGTGAATGTTGGCAATTTGGTCTCTAGTTTCTCTGCCTCTTCAAAAACCAGCCTGCACTTCTGGTAATTCTTGGCTCATATATCATTAAAGCCTAGCTTGTACAAGAAAATATAGCCTTACTGGTGTGTGAAATGAATGCAATTGTTTGGTAATTTGAACATTCTTTGGCATTGTCTTTTTTTCAGGATTGGGACACAAATTGATCTTTTCTTATCCAGTGGCCACTGTTGAGTTTTCCAAATTTGCCAGCATACTGAGTACAGTAGTTTAACAGCATCATCTTTTAAGAGTTTAAACAGCTCAGCTGGAATTCCATCACCTCCACTAGCCTTATTGTTTTTTTTTACTAATTTATTTTGATCTATCATCAATCACTTCCACAAGCTTTTGAGTTTTAAATATTTCTCCACCTCTCTCCCGCCCTGCCCAAGATGGCACTCAATCTGATATAGGCTATACATATACATTCTTGTTAAACATTAGTCATGTTGTAAGGAAGAATTAGAACCAATAGGAGGAACCACCAGAAAGAGGAAATGAAACAAAACAGAAGAAAAAAAGAGCAAATAGTATGCTTCCATCTGCATTCAAACTCCATAGTTCTTTCTTTGGATGTGGATAGCATTTTCCATCTTGAGACCTTTGGAGATGTCTTAGATCCTTGCATTGTTGAGAAGAGTTAAGTCTATAAATGTTAGTCATCATACAACATGGCTGTTACTGTGTACAACACTCTCCTGGTTCTGCTCACTTCACTCAGCATCAGCCCATACAAGTCTTTCCAGGTTTTTCTGAAGTCTGCCTGCTCATGATTTCTTATAGCACAATAGTATTCCATTACATTCATATACTATAACTTGTTTAGCCATTCCTCAATTGATGGGCATCCCTTCAATTTCCAATTCTTTGCCACCACAAAAAGAGCTGCCATATTTTTGTACATGTGGGTCCTTTTCCCATTTATATGATCTCTTTGAGATACAGCCCTAGAAGTGCCATTGCTGGGTCAAAGGGTATGCACATTTTTATAGCCCTTTGGGCGTAGTTCCAAATTGCTCTCCAAAATGGTTGGATCATTTCACAACTCCACCAACAATGCATTAGTGTTCCAGTTTTCCCACATCTTCTCTAAATTTATCATTTTCCTGTTTTGTCATGTTGGCCAATCTGATTGATATGATGTGGTACCTCAGAGTTGTTTTGATTTGCATTTCTCTAGTCAACAGTGATTTAGAGCATTTTTTCATATGACTATAGATGGCTTTAATTGTTTCATCCGAGAACTGCCTATTCATATCCTTTGACCATTTATCAATTGGGGAATGACTTGTATTCTTATAAATTTGACTTAATTCTCTACATATTTTACAAATGAGGCCCTTATCAGAGACACTGGCTATAAAAATTCTTTCCCAGTTTTGTACTTCCCTCCTAATCTTGATTGCATTGGCTTTGTTTGTGCAAAAACTTTTCAATTTAATGTAGTCAAAATTATCCATTTTACATTTCATAATGATCTCTATCTCCTATTTGGTCATGAATTCATCAATAACTTCATTCAAAGAATGACAATAATGAGACAATATACCAAAACTTATAGGATGCAGTGAAAGCAGTTCTTAGGGGAAGTTTTATATCTCTAAAGGCTTACATGACTAAAATAGAAAAAGAGGAGATCAATGAATTGGGCATTCAAGTAAAAAAAAAAACTAGAAAAAGAACAAAAGAAAAATCCTCAATTAAACACCAAATTATAAATACTGAAAACCAAAGGAGAGATTAATAAAATTGAAGTTAAGAAACAAATAAAACTAAGACTTGATTTTATGAAAAAAATACCAATAACATAGATAAACCTTTGTTGATTTAATTAAAAAAAAGAAAGAAGAAAACCAAATTACCAGTATCAAAAATGAAAAGGATGAATCCACCACCAAGGAAGAGGAATTTAAAACAATAATTAGGAACGGTTTTGCCCAACTGTATGCCAATAAATTTGACAATCTCAGTGAAATGGAAGAATATTTACAAAAATATAAATTGCCCAGATTAACAGAAGAGAAAGTAAAATACTTAAATAACCCCATCTCAGAAAAAGAAATTGAACTAGCTATTGATGAACTCCCTAGGAAAAAATCTCCAGAGCCAGATGGGTTTACAAGCAAATTCTATCAAACATTTAAAAAACAAATAATTCCAGTACCATACAGACTATTTGGGAAAATAGCTGAAGAAGGAGTCTTACCTAAATTCTTTTTACAATACAAGTATGGTGTTGATGACTAAACTGGGAAGAGTCAAAACAGAAAAAGAAAATTATAGATCAATTTCCCTAATGAATGTAGATGCAAAAATTTAAATAAGATATTAGCAAATAGATTACAGAAAATTATCACAAGAATAATACACTATGACTAGGTAGGACTTATACCAAGAATGTAGGTCAGGTTCAATATTAGGAAAACTGTCGGTATAATTGATCATATCAACAACAAAACTAACAGAAACCACATGATCATCTCAATAGATGCAGAAAAAGCTTTTGACAAAATACAACACTCATTCCTATTAAAAACACTAGAGAGTATAGGAATAAATGGAGTCTTCCTTAAAATAATAAGTAGCATCTACCTAAAACCTTCAGCAAGCATCATAGGGACAAGCTAGGAGCACTTCCAATAAGATCAGTGGTGAAACAAGGATGTCCATTATCACCGCTGTTGTTCAATATGATACTGGAAATGTTAGCTTTAGCAATAAGAGAAGAAAAAGAAATTGGAGGTATTAGAATAGGCAAGAAGAAACAAACTATCACTCTTTGCAGATGATATGATGATATACTTAAAGAATCCTAGAGAATGAAGTAAAAAACTACTTGAAATAATGAACAAATTTAGCCAAGTTGCAGGCTATAAAATAAACCCACATAAATCATTGGCATTTCTATATATTACCAACAAAGCCCAACAGCAAGAGATAGAAAGAGAAATTCCATTTAAAGTCACTGTAGGCATTATAAAATACTTAGGAGTCTACCTACCAAAACAAACCCAGAAACTATATGAACATAATTACAAAACACTTTTACACAAATAAAGACAGATCTAAATAATTAGAAAAACATCAGTTGCTCATGGGTAGGCTGAGCTAATATAATAAAAATGACAATTCTACCTAAGATAATTCACTTATTTAGTGTCATACCAATCAAGCTACCAAAAATATTTTATAGAGCTAGAAAAAAAATGACAAGATTCATTTGGAATAACAAAAAGTCTAGAATATCAAGGGAAATAATGAAAAGAAATGCAGGGGAAGGTGGCCTAGCCATTCCAGATCTTGAATTGTATTAAATTAAATTAAATGGCATAAAGCAGCAATTATCAAAACTACTTGTGGAATAGGTTAGGTATGCAAGACACAGTAGTGAATGACTATAGTAATCTATTATTTGATAAACCCAAAGACCCCAGCTTCTGGGATAAGAACTCATTATTTGACAAAAATTGCTGGGAAACCTGGAAAAGAGTATGGCAAAAACTAGGCATAAACCAAAATCTCACACCATATACCAAAATAAAGTCAAAATGGGTTCATGATTTAGATATAAAGGCTGATCCTATAAGCAAACTGGGAGACCAAGAAATAGTTTACCTGTCAGATTTATGGAGAACACTAGCGTTATTGTTAACAATGTTTCCTAAGGTTCCCTTGACTTCATTCTCCAGGATGTCTGGTTCTAGATCATTAACCGCACAATAATGGTGATATTAAGATCTTTCTTGTTTAATTCTTCTGTTTATTCTTGCCACCTCTTCTTAATCTCTTCTACTTCTGTGAAGTTTTTACCTTTTTGTATTTTATCATGCTGATTTTTGCATGAAATGCTCCTTTGATAACTCCAATTTTCTTGGAAGTTCCCATTCTATTGTTTTCTTCTATTTCTCTGCATTGCTTCTTATCTCTCCTTGCTTTCTGTGCAATTCTATATTCAGCTGGGTATATCTTTCCCTTTCTCTTTTCCCTTTCCCTTTCCTTCTTTCCTCAACTATTTGTAAAGCTTCATCAGACAGTCTTTTTGTTTTCTTACTCTTTTTTCTTTGGGATATGTATATATATGTATATATATATATATATATATGCACACATATGCATATATATATATATTTATATAGTTGTTGTTGCTGCTGCTGCTTCCTGTACAATATTGTGAACCTCTGTCCATAGTTCTTCAGGCATTCTGTCTACCAGTTCTAATTACTTAAATCTATTCATCACTTCTACTTCATATTCATCAGAGATGTAATTTAGGTCATACCTATATAGTCTAATAGTTTTCTGCACTTTTTTCAATTTAAATCTGAATTTTGCAGTAAGAAGCTCATGATCTGAGTCACAGTCAGCTCCAGGTTTTGTTTTAACTGACTGTTTAGAGCTTCTCCAACTTTGGTTGCAAAGTGTGTAGACAGTCAGATTTCAATATTGACTATCTGGTAATGTCCATGTGTGTCCAAATGTGACTCACCTTTTGGGTTGTTCAAAAAGATTATTTGCTATGATTAGAAAGTTATCTTGATAAAAGTTTACTATTTTCTTCCCTGCTTCATTTTGTACTCCAAGGACAAACTTCCCTGTTTTTCTAATTATCTTTCAGTTTCTTACTTCTGCATTACAATATCCTATGACTAATGAATGTGATTTTTTTTTTGGTGTTATTTCTAGAAGATGTTGTAGGTTTTCATTGATATCAACTTTGAATTCTTTGGCATCAGTGGTTAGAGCATCACATTGTATTACTCTGATGTTGAACAGTTTGCCTTGTTATCATCATGTCATTTTTGAGATTATACTCCAGTACTGCTTTTCTCACTATGAGGGCTACCCTTCTAAGAGATTCTTGCCCACAGTAGTATATGAAATGATCACCTAAATTAAATTCACCCATTCCTGTCCATTTAAGTTCACCGACACTCAAGATGTTGATGTTGAATCTTTCTGTCTGTTTGACCACATCCAGCTTATCTTGGATCATAGATCTTACCTTCCAGGTTCCTATGCAATAGTGATCTTTAACTACATTGGACTTTCCTTTTGTCACCAGACTCATCTGCAGCTGAGTTTCCTTTTGCCTTTGGTCCAGCTGCTTCATTCTTTCTAGAATTACTTATAGTTGTCCTCTGCTCTTCCTAATAACATGTTGGATACCTTCCAATCTGAAGGGCTCATCTTCTGATGCCATATCTTTTATCATTTTAATACTGTCCATGAGGTTTTCTTTGCAAAAATACTGGAGTAGTTTGCAATTTCCTTCTCCAGTGGATCACCTTTTGTCAGAACTCTCTACTATGACCTGTCTATCTTGGATAATCCTTCATAGAATAGCTCAGTTACATGGCAAGACCCTCTACCACAACAATGAAGTGATCCAGGAGGAGAACAGAATAAGTTACTATTGGTCTGAGTACAAGTTATATGAGTTTTATGATGGGGGCTATGACAACTCTTTGTTACTGTAAAAGTGATGACAGGGGAAAGAATAGAAGAGTGGGAAAAGGGTAGCTTAAAAAACCCCAAAACCCTATACAATAATTTAGAATATTATTCAAATAATTTACTAGTAACATTGTCATGATTTTTCATTTTATTAATTGGAATTATTATTATATTAATCAGAATTTCCACACCTACCACCAGGTGGAAGTACTAAACTTTTCATATGCATAACTCTGCCAATCTTTTTTTAATAAAGATTCCATCAAAATTTCAATTAAAACTTCTGAGGAGGTTGTTGGAATGCTACTGTGACCATAAATACCAACGAAGCTTAGGGAAAAAAAAATAAAATCTTCCACGTTAAGTGAAAAGCTGAGGAAAAAAAAAAAAAACAATACAAAACTAATGTTCCCCAGCCTTCTTTGTAAAGAGGGAAAAAAATGTAAGAGAAATCTGATTTATTCAGGGGAAGAATGACTATTATTGATTAATTTCCAAAAGAGAATGAACCATGGCAAAGGGTTTTGGAGAAAAGAATTACTGCTTATGATATTCATTTTCCTCAATTGTGAGAAATGGAAAGTTAATGAAATTGAATAAAGCAGAGGGTGCCTCCTCAAGTGAGTGCCTGGAGATGGATACAGCACTTTTCTAATATGACTATTCATAATCAAATAGTAAAATAAGTGAGACTAAAGGGGATTCTCCACCTGAGTATCACACTTTATGAGCCCAATTCTCTGCTTAAGCCTGAGAGGACAAAAAATAGAGAAGACATAAGAGCCTTCAGTAGTGCTAGACCTTGTCTCTAGTGTAGTTTCTTTTTGGGAGAGGGTTTGAGGGAGTTTTTTAATTATCTGCTTTCTAGGCCAAGTATTTGTTTGCCTTTCTTTGTATCTCTAGTATAAGTACACAGTCCTTGGCATCTAGTAAGTGCTTATAAAGGCTTGTTGTTATTGCAAATCTGGAATCTAGAAAATCTCTGCCCTCATTGGTAGGACATCAGTAGTAACTAAGCAATCTGAGGTAAGGAACTAGGATGACATGTTTGGGTGGACTGCAAGCTCAATACACATCAATAATGGGGCATAGCAGCCAAAAAATCAGTCTCTCAAACAATAGGCATTTGTGAGATACCCACTATAGCAATACCTGGCATAGTGCTAAGCACTGGAGATGCCAAGAGAAAAATGTAGCAGTCTCTGTCCTTAATGAGTTTATATTCTACCAAGAGAGACAACACATAACTATAAGACACCATATCATAGACACACGTAGCCTTGAAAGTCACTAATATCAGGGGGAACTTGGAAGACCTCCTGCAGAAGGTGACTCTTAAAGTGAGTCTGGACATAAAGAAGAAATTCCAAGGATTATTCATGAGGAGGTAGAGCATTTCAGGAATGGGAGATAGTCAGTGCAATGGTGTAGCGGTCAGAGATGGAGCATTGAAATGTGAGGAAAAATAAAGTGGGATAGTATACCTGGACTAAAAGGAGCAGGACAAAATGTATAAGAAGCCTAGAAAAGTAGGAAGGGACCAGGTTGTGAAGAACTTTCAGAGCCAGAGAGGGGAATGTATATTTGATCCTAAAGGCAACAGGAGTCACTGGCATTTGTAGAATAGAGGGGTAATGTGTTCAGACCTGTGTTTTAGGAAAATCACATTGGCTTTTGTATGGAGGATGAATAAGATTGTGGAAAGATTTTAGAAAGGAAAACCCACCTGAAGGCTTTTGTACTAGGAGGCAGCTAGGTGGCACAATGGATAGAGAACCAAGCTGGGAATCAGGAAGACCTATCTCCCTGAGTTCAAATCTGGCCTCAAACACTAGCTGTGTGACCCTGGGCATGTCACTTAAACCTCTTTGTCTCAGTTTCCTCATCTGTAAAATGAGTTGGAGAAGGAAATAGCAAACTACTAGTATCTGCCAAGAGTAACATCAAAAAGAGTCGTTATGGAGAGATCACAATTATATGGGCAAAATGGCCAAAACAAGAGTTTCATTATTCTTTGCTCTGATCAGACTGAATCTGAATATTGTATTTAGTAATAGGTGCCATACTTTGGGAAAGACATTGACAAGCTGGAGGATGAGTAAGGGAATGGAAGTTATGCCATATGACAGTCTGGGAAGCACTAAGGGATAGTTAACTTGGAGAAGAGAAGACCTGAGTGTTCATGGGGTAAGGAAAAGTTGTGTAAAATGGGGGCTTCAAGCATTTGAAGAGATTTTATTTCAACTAGAGATTCTCCTTCACCACAGATGGCAGGACTAAGAGCAATTGTTAGAAATATAAGAGAGACACATTTTGATGTAATATAAGGGAAAATTTCCTAACAAATGAAGTCTTGCAAAGGTAACATAGACTGTCTTAGTAGGATATCCCACTTCCTCTCCATGGAAGACCTTCATGTAAAGGTAGACAATTTTTGTCATGGCTAGTATAGCAGAGATTTCTCTTTGGGTAGTGATTAAACTAGCTGACTTCTGGTATATCTATCATCAAACCCCAAGATTCTACAAATCTGATTTCCCCAATTGCTCCCCTATGAGTAGGAACAGTAGATTGAATAACAGCAAGAGGGAGATTTTTGAATTCATCCTAATTGAAAAGAAACTTTGATTTTCTCCATTGTTAGCATGTGTTTTAAAACCAGCCATTTTTTTTCAGAAATTGTTAAATATTAGAAAACATGGACAGATTTTTTTCTTTAAATTATTCCTTTTTTCTCTTTGTCTCTTTTATGCTGGCCCTGCTCCCTTGCCCAAGAAAAGAGTAAAAAGAAGTCTTTTTAGGTGGAATTTTTCTCTAACAGAATTAAAATTACAGACATTCTATAGGAGGCTTGGGGAGATGGATGATAATTTTAGCATATGTTATAACTTAATTGCTTAGGCTTGTATCAGGTTTTTTTTTCCTCTAAATCATACTGTCCATTAAATGTATTTCATTGATAATTTCAGGGTTTAAAAAAGTATATAAATGAGCAATATAGAGATATACAATAATGATGCTCTGGGCTTTACCTTTCCAATTTATAAAATGAGAGAATTGGACTAAGGACAATGTCCAGGTTTCTGGAGGAATATTAGTCAAAAACATGAGCTGTTCACATGCAAAGCAGGCATATGGGGAAACAATGAGAAAAAAAAGTGGAAAGTATGGACACTTTTATCCAAAGATCCCATAGTGTTTCTTGATGGATGTGACTTTTGATAATATTATAAATGCAAATGTGAAGTTCCAAATTGTTTCAAAATGTCATCCTTATTTCAAGGATTCTTAAAATTTCAGAGTTGCAAGGTCACTCAGTGACCATCTAATCTTAAACCCATTTCTAAAAAGGAATCCTCACTGCAACATACTCCAAACATGTTCATCCAACCTTGACTTAATGACTTTCAATGAAGGAGAGCCCACCACCTTCTGAGGAAGCCTGAATGATTTAATATTATCAATGTTTTTTCTTTACATAAATCCACATTTTTGTATTTGTAACTACACATTACTTATAATTCTGTGATCTGCTACCAAACAAAACTAGTTTAATCCCTCTCACACATAGCTCCTGAAATTCTTGAAGATAGTTATCATGTTATTTTCTCAAGGCTAAAAATCCCCAGCTATTTCAATTAGTCTTCATATGGCATGGATTTAAAACCTTTTACCATTTTGGTTCCCATTTTCTCCATACTCTCAAGATTATCAATGTATTTCTGAAAATGTGGTGCATAATACTCCATATGTGATCTGACCAGATCAGAGTAAAGATGGTCTAGATTTCTCTGTTCCTTGAAGTTTTTTCTTTTAATGTAGTCCAAGATTGCATTTTATTTTTTTTTGGCTGACATTCATCCTGATCTTGCAATCCACTAAAATCCTCATTTTTTTTTCACACAAACTATTGACTAACCATGCCTCTCAAATCTTGTTCTCATAAATAAAGCTAATTTCTTGAACCTAGCTTAAATATTTACATTTATTCTGATTTAATTTCATTTTATTAGATTAGGCTCAATATTCTAACCTGTCAATATCCTGTCTTCCAGTGTATTAGCTATATACTATCTTTAAATTTGAAAAACAATGTCACTTATACTTACCTAGATTATTAAAACTTGTCTTAAATAGTACATTGCCAAGCTTATACCCCTGTGGCATTCCACTTTTATCAAATGATTAATGATTGTACTCTGAATCTGGCCCTTCTACCAGTTCTGAATCAATATGATTGTATTATCAACTGACTAATATCTCTCTGTCTTTTGTACCAGGATAGGCCAAGATACTTTATCAAACACCTGCCTAAAATCTAGATAAACTACATCTCCAGCATCCCCTTTATTTACCATCTTTATCTGTAAACAAATGTTGCTTTATATAATACTTCTTTATGTATTTTATGTACTTTATACTATACTATAGACTTGACCAGCCTTGGATACCATTCATTTCCTCTTTTTGTGACCTAACCTCTGACATAGTAATAGATTTTAAAAAAAAGTCATATTTAAACAAATTTTAAAATGTTCATAAACTTAGGATGTTAATATGAAACACATGCTTAAAATCCATAGAAACTTGAACAAGTTTGGTCAATGAGGACTCAATGAGATAAAAGTGACTTCCTTTTACCATTGTTCTCTCATTGACAGATAATTCTGAGTTATTCAATGATGGAGTCTTGGTTTGAGAGCCTTCTTTCAATGCTTGTTCTCACTGGAGAGAAGAATTAGCTGGTTTCCTTTTCAAGATTAAAAATGAAGAAAAGTAGTCAGGATAATTCAAAAGATGTTACCTACATTTTGTCTGAAAGGCATCTTATTAACACCAACACAGCATGATCTTGAAACCATTCTGTGTGAGTGGGCATGAGCCAGGGCTTCCAGTAATTTGAAAACTTGTCATATGGAAGGAACAGTTATATTTATATTGGTAGGTCTTTGAGGGTCTGCTTGAAATTCCTCAAATATAACACATCTCTCATTTCTCTACCTTAGCACTTGCTTTTCTGTAGGACTGTAGTGCTCTGTTGCCTTATTAGTTTCATGATATCCACCTCTCAGTTTGCCTGGCCTTCTTCTGTAGAACTTCTTCCCTTTTCCTCCCAGATGCTAGAACCTTTCCCTTTCCACACCTTCTGTGTATATTTTGTACATACCTAGTTGTTTACATGTTGTCTTTCCCACTGGAATGTATATTTCTTGAGGACAAGAATTATTTTTGCTTTTCTCTGTATTGCTGTTACTGCTGCTGAAAATAGCTAACATTTACATAGTGCTTTACATAATGAAAAGTGCCTTACAAATATTATCTTATTTAATCCTCACAATAATGCTAGGAAATAGAGTGCCTTGAACAACATCTAGCACATAACAAGTGTTTAGTACATGTTTGTTGCCTGATTGACCAACCTACCTCATTTTTGATAGGTACCCTATAAAGCCTATCATAAAATGATCTGGGAACATCCCTATGTTGGATGGACTTCCATTATTTGAAAGACTACCACATGGAAAGAAGGCTTAGAGTTATACTTGTTATTTGAGAGGAGAATTAAGATTAAAGGGTACAAATTGCGTGGAGATATATTTCAGCTCTACATTAAAAACAAAACAAACACATCTTGGGAAATCAAGCTGTACAAAATTGAATGTGCTGCTTCAATGAGTGCTGAATTTCATGTTATGCAAGATCTTTCACAGTAGAATACCAGTACCATTCAAATTTAAAATTCTGCAAGTTTATGATTTTTTCTTTTTTACAGCAAAGATACCTATCAACCAAAGACCCCATTAGTCAGAATTATTATATGATTGGTAAAATCTTATAAGCATTTGTTACAAGATGTTGCTCCTACTGAGAAAGGGATAGTTGTTATGGAGATTTATTTGGTAGTGATGGTATTGAGCTAAAAAGAAGGAATATCAGGGGGTGGAGCCAAGATGGTGGAGTAAAAGCAGTGACTTGCTTGAGCTTTCCCCCAAACCCCTCCAAATACCTATAAAAAGTGGCTCTAAACAAATTCTAAAGCAGCAGAACCTAAAAAAAGACAGAGTGAAACAAATTTCCAGCCAAAGACAGCCTGGATGGTTGATCAGAAAGGTATATCACACCAGGTGTGGAGAGGAGCGCAGTTCAGTACAGGTGCTCAGGCCACAGCAAACTTGGAGCAGGCCTCAGAGGACTGAATCACAGGCAACTGTGGTGGTTTTCAGACTTCTCAACCCAAGAACACCAAAGACAACTTAGAAGGTCAGTGGGAAAAGTCTGTTTCTGCGGTGCAGAGAGAGAAGGATGGTGGGGTTACAACCCCATTCCTGGAGTGTGGCCACTGGGGTGGTGGCTGCCTCCTGAGCTTCTAGCCCACAGACTAAGGGGGAATTGAGTGGCTTATCAGAGGGGTATTGCAGGGATCTCTTTGCTGGTGCAGGATTCTCTTGCTTTGCCTGTGCTTGGATCTGGATCACAGTTCTGGGTGGCAGTCCTGGGGTGAGGAGGAGCACTGGCATGGTGGAGCTTGTAGAGGCTGTGGAGAGGAAATCCTCCTCACAGTTCCAAGACAGAAAAGAGTGCTCATAGACCACAGCACAGGCCAGGAAAGGAGTTAACACCTCATCCTTGATCATAGCACCTTGGAAGAATTTTGAAAATTTACAGGTCCCTGGAAGTATCTCTGAAAACAGCTGCACAAAACCCCTGAAGCTTGGGACAGTACATTCTCCACACTGAAAACAGACTCCTACCTTAACAAAGAGTTTATAACTCAAGTAATTGGCTGGGATCATGAGCAAGGAGTGCAAAAAGAGTCAGACTATATTATCTTACTTTGGTGACAAAGAAGATCAAAACATACAACCAGAAGAAGACAACGAAGCCAAAGCTCCTACATCCAAAGCCCCCCAGAAAAATATGAATTGGTCCTAGGCCATGGAAGAGCTCAAAAAGGATTTTGAGAAGCAAGTAAGGGAAGTAGAGGAAAAACTGAGAGCAATGCTAAAGGAGACCCAAAAAAATATTGAAGAAAATAACACCTTAAAAAATAACCTAACCCAAATGGCATAAGAGGTCCAAAAAGCCAAAGAGGAGAAGAATGCCCTAAAAAGCAAAATCGGCTAAATGGAAAAGGATGTCCAAAAGCTTACTGAAGAAAATACTTCCTTAAAAATTAGAATAGAGAAATTGGAAGCTAGGGACAATTTGAGAAATCAAGGCACTGTAACACTAATCCAAAGGAATGAAAAAATAGAAGAGAATGTGAAATGTCTCATTGGAAAAACAACTGACCTGGAAAATAGATCTAGGAGAGAGAACTTAAAAATTATTGGACTATCTGAAAGCCATGATCAAAAAAAGAGCCTAGACATCATCTTTTAAGAAATTATCAAGGAAAACTGCCCTGATATTTTAGAAGCACAGGGCAAAATAGAAATTGAAAGAATTCACCGATCACCTCCTGAAAGACATCCCCAAAGGAAAACTCCTAGGAATGTTGTAGCCAAATTACAGAATTCCCAGGTCAAGGAGAATATATTGCAAGCAGCCAGAAGAAACAATTCAAGTATTGTGGAAACACAATCAGGGTAACACAAGATTTAGGAGCTTCTACATTAAGGGTCCGGAGGGCATGGGGTATAATATTCCAGAGGGCAAAGGAGATAGGACTACAGCCAAGAATCACCTACCCAGCAAAACTGAGTATAAGCCTTCAGGGTAAAAAATGGTCATTCAATGAAATAGAGGACTTTCAAGCATTCTTGATGAAAAGACCAGAGCTGAATAGAAAATTTGACTTTCAAATACAAGACTCAAGTGAAACATGGAAGAGGTAAACAGGAAAGAGAAATCATAAAAGACTTAGTAAGGTTGAACTATTTACGTTCTTGTAGGGAAAGATGATATTTGTAACTCATGAGTCCTTTGTCAGTATTAGGGTAGTGGGAAGTAAAAAATATATATATGTATAGGTAGATAGAGGGCACAGAGTGAGTTGAAGATGAAGGGGTGATATCTGGAAAATAAAATTAAGGGGTGAGAGAGGATTATAGTGGGAAAAGGAGAAAGAGAGAGGTAGAATGGGGTAAAATATCTCACATGAAACTGACAAGAAAAGGCTTTTACAGTGGAGGGGAAATGGGGGAAGGTGAGAGGGAATGAGTGAATCTGATTCTCATAGGATTTGGCTTGTGGAGGGAATAACATACACAATGGGGTATGGAAATCTATTTTACCCTACAGGAAAATAAGGAGGGAAGGGGACAAGAGAGTAGGGAGTTGATAGAGGGGAGGGCAGATTGGGGGAGGGGATATCAAAAGCAAACACTTCTGAGGAGGGACAAGGTCAAAAGAGAGAATAGAGTAAATGGGGGTAGGATAGGATGAAGGGAAATATACTTAGTTTTTCACAACAGGACTACTGCGGAAGGGTTTTGCATGACTGCGCATCTATAACCTGTATCGAAATGCTTGCCTTTTCAATGATGGTGGGTGGGAAGGGAGAAAATTTGCAACCCAAAGTTTTAAAAACACATGTTAAAAATAAAAATAAAAAAAAATAAAATAAATACTTGAACACAAAAAAATATAAAAAGGAATATCAATGAAATACTTTAAAAATACACAGAAGAGAGCAGTGAAATTGGAAGAGGAGACACAGACAAGCAGGTTTGTTACTACAAAGTTAAATGTAATATAAACTAATAAAACAAGCAATAAAAATTTTGCAGTTTCTTATATAATCCTTTAATTTTTTTTAAATTGAAATGCACATTTGTTAAGTTCATAGGGATATGGAAAAGGATAAGGACTGGACCAGTGATTTCACTAGTATAAGGACTTCCCATATGAGAAAACCCTTTGATAACTGTTGGTTGATATTCTATAACTTATAGTCTTACAGCTTTGCTTAGGCAGCACTGAGAAGTTAAATTATTTGCTGCTGGTTATATAGTTATTATGAGTCAAAGGTGGAATTTGGACTTAGGTCTTCCTCATTCTGACACTGGATCTCTTTCCACCAGGCCAAGCTACTTCTTTGCCAAGATCATAATAAAAATATTTTTAAAAAGCTGTACTTTCCTTATTGTAAATTAGATAGCTTTCTCCCTACTTTATCCTTTATTAAATTATTGCCATTTTACTTGTTTTTCTACATAATATATTCATGAGCTAACACATCTCTATGTAAGAGGAGTATCCTATACTCCTACCTCAGCAAGTATACAAAGACTGGATTTCTCAATTGAATCAATCAATGAAACATATGAATTTTGTCAGAACAAGGCCTAAAAGATTCCTATTAAATCCATAAACCAACCATAGGCATTAGACTAACTGGAAAAAAAGTATGATCAATTTAGCTACCTTCAAAAGGCACTGAATGAACCGGAATGCTATTGCAAAGAAGTATGTTCAGATTGGTTGAGGAAACTTGGGCATGCCCTATAAGTCATTTTTTATAAAACATCAAGCCAGTTCCAAATTCATGGAAGTCCAGCTTCTAGCAGCTTAATGGTACAAGTCTCTAGCCTAGTCGTTGAGAAGGAGACATTTGGGTGGGCAAGAAAGTGCCTTAGTCTCCTCTCCATCCCTTGACTGGAGAAGGACTTTGCAGTGCCAGATGATTTGAATTTTTCATCAGTATCCTAGTAACATTCCCAGGAAAGCAATAGTTGATGGCAGTGTCTGCATCAGGAATTGAGGACAGATTGGACATGATGTAGCAAGGTAGATTTGAGGCTCTACAAGGATCACATAGCAAAAGCTAAACTATATCTTGAAAACATCTTGAAAATTCCAGCAAAAGAAATTCCATGTACTATGAGCTACCTCTTTGCCACCACATGTGCCCTAACCTTTAGCCCAAGGTCCCTTGGACTCTGCATGTCCTGGTAGGAGAATGTGTCAGATGTACGGTGGATTGTACTTACTTTACCATCTTAGTAAATACTCCTTTCTAAAAGCTAAATAAGTCTGCCTAATTGATATCAATTAATCATCAATGGGGGAAGTACACTCTTTGGGGTTTGTGAGGTATAGCATTAGAGAAACATACTTTTCCAATCCCTTAGGGTTTCCTACAAGTCCCAGTTAAAATCTCACCTTCTGCAGGAAGCTTTCCTAATCCATCAATTCTAATGCCTTTCCCCTGTTGATTGTTTCCAATTTATCCTACACATAGCTTATTTGTACATAGCTTTTTAAATGTTATCTCCCCCCTGAGATTGTGAACTCCTTGAAAGCAGACTTTTTTTAAAAAATCCCTACACTTAGTACAGTGACTGATACATGGTAGGTGTTTAAAAAATGACTGACTGACTGACTACCTTTACCCTCTGAGTGGAGAAGAAGTAGCCATTCGGGGGGGGGGGGGGGTTTCAACTACCTAGTACAAGAAGTGTTTTGGGAGAGCAAGTCTAGTGCATGAGCTATATTTATTATTTTTTTTTCTTTTCTTTTATGTATCAAGATAGAATGTTATATATACCTGGATATATAAAGATAAACACCACCTTCTTGTCTACAAATATTTAATGCCTGTGTATCAAATGTGTTTTTCTATCAGTTCATAGAAAATACAAGAGCTTTCAGAAATGTGCAACATACTATAAAACACCATGGAGAAAAGCAATTGTGTGTGTGTGTGTGTGTGTGTGTGTGTCTGTGTGTGTATTTTAACCGGAAATCAACAGGATTTGGATTTAACAGGATTTAACTGGAGAAAGTACGTTTCTTTCCTTGACGTCTTACAGAATACCTGGTATAAAAGTTTTACGTGTCAGAATTTTAACTTTTTCAAACCATAGCATATCCTTCACCACTAAGGTTATTTGTCATAGACATTCATTTTGCATACAGTAAATCAGAAGTTAAAATTTTACTTACCTATGAGAAATAGAAACGTAGCTTGGGGGGCCAGGATAACATGGATGCATTGATGCTGAATTCATGGCTAGCTCTTGCCATGTTCAAATAATTTTTCAACAGAACATCTGAATGTCTACTTCCACTCTAGATTAAGCCTTCTTGTAGCTATCTGAAATATTTCACCCAAGAATGAAGGGCAGGCTAAGATGTCCTCCATTACCCTTAAAACATTAAGAGAGTAATAGACCTTACAGGACTTTTTTTTTCAGACTTTGAACTTAGTTAGAATGATTGGTTACAGGGTAGTCAGTCATTTCCAAAGCGCTGTTCTCCTCAAATTCTTGTCTCCTATATAAGAGTAAGGTATTTGGAATGTATTTTTATAGGGTTTTTCTTTTTTAACAGACAAGGATTAAAAATGGCAAAGCAATAATCACTTGGATTATTAGAAAAAATGATTTGGAAATATGATGAGACATTTTTATAGAAAACTATTTAATTCAGACTTCTGTAAAGATGTATTCTCACTTAACATACTTTGTTCATTAATTTTAATCTACTGAGTTGGGATATCCAGATAACTGGACTTTACAAACATTATTCCTCTATAGTGTAGCTAGTTTAGTCAACAAAAAAGCATCTACTACATGGACAGCAGTCCTGCTGCCTGAGAAGACACAAAAATAAATAGGAGACCCAGACATGAAAGTAACCTCAGAAGTTACTAGTCCAATCTCTTAATTTTATAAAGTTGATTAAACTGAGTCTCAGTGACTTTAAGTGATTTGCCAAGGTCACACAGGTAGTAAGTATCACAGACTGAGTCCTTAGATTGAAAAAGTCTATAATCTAGTCATGGTAGAACATAAGACACGTGTAAATAAGCATAATATTAAATAGCAAAAACAAATATAAATGTATGAGAAGAATAAAAATGAGGCTACGAGAGTTCAGAGGACAGAGTAATAACTTCTAGCTATGGTGATCAGGGTCAGGCTTCATGGAATGAATGAAGGAATGAATGAATAAGCATTGAGTAAGCACTTATTATGGTAGGGGTTCTATGATGATTAAAGTAAGATATTCTCTTTGCTCAAGGAGTTTATGTCCTAATAGGAGAATGCAACATATATAGGGGAGTGAGGCAATGAATGGAAAGTTTTGCTCTGAGTAGTCACAGAGAAAAGGTATCACTTGCCTTTACTTGAAGAACCATATTTGCATATTATCTTTTTCCCTTTAAAAATGGGGTGGTCCCAGTGTAGGATTTTATGGGTGTTTGATCTCTCTGGCTTTGCAGAGAGATCTGCCTGCAGTCTTATCCCTGGTTGCCCTTGGCTTGCCTAAAGCCCAAAGCTGTCCCATGCCATGAAGGATACAGAGCTACTACTTGATGTGAAATGAAGCATAAGTTTCCTTTCCATGTCTCAGTTTTCTGATCCATAAAACTGAAATTTTGATGAATGTTGAGTATAAAATACTGATCAAAGAAATGACACACTGTGGTAATGAGAGCTCCACAAATACTATTTATATGAATGCTAGTTTTTTTTTTTAAGTTCCTGAAAATCTGAACTCAGAACTCTGTGGCTGATTAGGTGGACTTTTCTGATCACTGGTGAGCAGTTGGTTGAATTTCTATGCAGTTGAACTGATTTAATTGTTAAGATGGTTGAAATTACTGGACTATCTAGTTATTTTTATTGTTTTAAGTAAATGAATTGAGATCAACTAATGATTGAGTTCTTGGTAATTGGCTATTATGAGAAGAGAAAAAATGTTGACTACATTTTGGTTGATTAATAAGAACTTAACAGGCACTGCTAAAATCTTTTCAGTAGCTAATTTTTAAAAAATCTGACTACATATATGTACCCTTACAACATTTGTTCTCTTATCTAGAATAAACTGTGAATGTCTTGATTATTTAGTTGTACCAATCATTAGCAGAAAATTCTAACCTTGGCATTCAAGACCTTCTACAATCTAGCTCCAACATTCTTCATGGTCCCATTTTCCACAACATCTTTAGATTTACCCTATACTACTAGTAAGCCAGACTTCTCTCTGTTTATTGAAGATCCTTTGTCATTTCCAAAAATCCTTTTCTTTTGTCATGTCATTTCCTCTATCTGAAATACCTGCCTTACCTACTACATGAGAATGTTCTCTGTGCTCATGTCTGCTTGTCAAAACCTGCCTACCTTTCAAGATCCAATTAAAATGCTGCCTTCTCTAAGAAGCATAAAAGGATCCCTTATTTCATTGAATTTCCTTAGCACTTTGTCTACCTTTTCTGTACCTGGTCCATATTAAGTGCATAAAGCTTGCTGTTGATTTGCAAAATAACACAGTCTTTTTCTTCTTCTATTATCATTCATATATATATATATATATATATATGTATATATCTCCAAAACCAGGTTGTTAACCCCAGAAAGCTAGCTATTGTATCCTGTTCATTTTCACGTCTCTCAAAGACAGGAAGAAGTGACTTAAAATAGACTAGGACTTTTAGTACATGTTGATGAGCACATTGAACATATCAAGACAGAGTGGCATAGTCAGAATGCACTTCTGACTTCATTTGGCAGGTAACAATGACAATTGATCATATAACCGAGACAGAAATGTCACTATATTTTCCATCCAATTATTTAATTGTCCTAAAGTCGTGGCACTTGATAGCTAGAAAGAAAATTTCAAATTATTTTTGGGTAAGTGTCACATATTTTGAGGTCCCCCCATCCAAGTATTTTAAGCAAAGGGCTAGCTTTAGCAATTACAAGGCAAATACTATGTAAATATAAAGCCATTAACTCCTCAAATATAATTACCAAGTGATCTGCAGGAAGTTCCTAGATCCCTCAAAGATTAATTACTATGTAACATGCAAATTTTAAGACTTCTTGATGATGATGAAGCTCAAGAGATAGAAGATATAGATAATTATCTACTAATGTTCTTACTACAGGAGAAGTTCTAACACTATAATTACTAATATGCTCCCTTATTATTCTTAAGGATAAGACAGAACAGACAGCAAATTTCTAGGCAATTATAGTTCATCTCAGGTGGGTTTATAAGTCACTAGGCAGCCAACCAAATTATTTGCCACTCAAGAAGAACACATTAATTATTTTAAAAGTTACTGTTGGATTTTCATTATGAAATTATGGGGGTGTTTTAGTCATTAAATATAGTTAAACACAGTTATTGCACAAAGGATCAATCGCAGGCTCACACCTGATTGACATAGTTAGAACAAAGTAAAAGTCTCTCAAATGAATCATTTTGTGTTAAGAATGTATTTCAGTAATAGGCCTTTGAAAACTTCTTTCTGTTTTGTTTCATTTTTCTAGCTGCCAGATTGTGCAGTGGATAGAATACTGATCCTGAAATCAGAAATACTTTGTTCAAATCTAGCATCAGACACTTACTAGCTGTGTGACCCTAGGCAAGTCACTTAACCTTTGTCTGCCTTAGTTTCTTAATTTGCAAAATGTGGATAAAAAATATCACCTTCAAGCACTTCTGTTCTTGCTCCTACTTTTCTCCCAGGAAGATGCAGTATTACAAAGTTGTGGAATGTCAGAGCTGGAAAGGACCTCACTGGTTACCTATATTCAATCCAATTCATACTTGAATAGGAATTCATAGTGCTGCCCGCCAAAAAAAAAGTTAAAAGATTGGGAGTTGAACTATAGTCAAAGTGTATGAAAGACTGTGCAACCAATGTCTGGGTCTTTAAACTTTAATACAAAAAGACCAACAACTAAGCACATTAAGAAAATAAATATTCCATGGCTTAAAAACAGACTTATGATGTTTTTTTTCAAAGAACACATTTTTTAAAAGTCAGTAACAATACACTTCTAAATAAGAAAATATATTGGAAATTATATTGAAACTTATTGTGTTTTAAACAACTAAGACAGAGTATAATTTAAATGACAAAAACAAATCCTTCCATGTCAGGGAATTTGACAGGAAAAATTACAGTCAACACCACATTCTTAATTTGTTCAATTCATAACAGCACCTAATCCAAGCCTGAATCTTGTATCTGCTTATATCACACTTGGAGTAAGAACTAGAATAGAGAACTTGGAAAAACTTAAAGATCATCTAGTCTAATCAATACTTTTTTTCAGAAAAGCTAAATGAGTTGTCCAGGGTCCAACTAGCGTCAGAAGCAGGATTTGAATGCAGTTCCTCATTACTCTAAACATTACATCCTCTGGCCTCTCATATATAGTTGTGAGATTTTAGTAGAGGTCACACACATTAATAAATGTTTATTAAATCAAATAATTAGCTTTGTGTTTTTTTTTCATGTAACTAGATATGCTTGGATTGGAGCATAATGGACCAAAATATAACTATTTAGCCTACATAGTGGTGGGATGTGGATGGAGTAAGATCATAGATGAGTTGGTTTTCATTGATTTTTTCTTACCTAGAGAGGTGCTATAATTGAATACCCTCATAAATCATATATTAGAAGCACTTGTATTATTTTAGAAAATAAGTGTTATAATTACACTTTTGACAAGCCTACAAAAACTGTGTATGTGCCAACTCAATCTATCTAGGAAGTCTAGAGGAGGGGGCAGGAATTAGAGGAGGACATGCCAGATTTGTTCCAAGAACTGAGAATATAAAAAAAGGCCATCTTCTGATGAGAAAGTAAATATTTACATAAATTGGTACATACAAGATACATACAGAAAAGATGGAAAATAACTTAGTTTGAAGGCTCTAGCAGTTGAGTTCTAGCACCAGGAAAGCCTTCCTGAATTAGTTCATGTTTCACCTGAGTCTTGAAGTAAAAAGGAAGACAGTCATTCAGTCAAAAAACACTTTAAGCACTTACAGAGGTGGGGAACCTGAGGCCTCCGAGGCCATATGTGACCTTGAGGGCACAGGTTGTCTACCCCTGATACATGCCAGGCACTGTGCTAATTGCTGAGGTCACAAAGAAAGTCAAAGGGGAGAGGTGAGGAGGGGAAACATTGCAGGCAGAGGGAATAACTAGTGCAAAGACATGGAAAGGGAGCGTCACATGTAAGGAAAACATCCTGGGCCACTGTGACTGGATCAGTGTGTAGAAGGGAATTAAGTATAAGGACATTGGAAATGTAGGAAGGAGACAGGTTTTGAAGAATGTTAAATGTCATATGGGAGAGTTTAAAATTGATCCTATAACCATAATGAACCACTAGAGTTTTTTGAATAGTGGATAAGATTCACTTTGTTTTAGTGAAATCATTTTGGCAACCGAATGTAGGATGGATTGAAGTGGGGAAAGATAAGGCAGAGACACCACTTGAAAGACTAGAGGTGATGAGGGTCTGATTGTGTAAGTGGAGAGAGAGAGGGATAAGAGAATATAAAGGTAGAGATCACAAGATTTGGCAATTGAATGCTTGAAGTAAGAGTGAAGAGTCAGGTGTGATATTGAGGTTGTGAACCTTAGTGCTTAGGAGGGTGAGAATGGTGCCATTGACCATAAGAGAGAAGTTCAGAAAAGGAAAGGATTCAGGGAGAAGGTAACAAGTTCTGTTTTGGATACATTGAGATTGAGAAGCTTATGGGACACTAGCTATTTAGAAATGACCACTAGGCAGCAGGGGGTAAAGGGCTAGGGCTCTGAAGAGATACTAAATGTGGGTCACTCCTAATCCATGATGTGGGTATTCTTATTCACTGACCTCAGCAAACTAATGAATGGGTTTCACATTATCATGAATGTGATATTTATCCTTTTTGATTTTAAATATAAAAAAGAAAGACATTAATACAAAAGATTCTATACTGAAATAGCTTTTTTGTTTTATAATTCTATGTCTGCTCTTCTCCAAAAGCATACTCTAATTCTAAGAAAGAAACAGTCTCCTAATTTTCTATACAGGGCCTATTTTGTGTTTCTGCTCATCAGTATCTATCATGCCAGTAGAGTCCTCAGACTCAAATTTTAGTCTTATACAAAGCTAATCCTTGACTGTCAAGAGCACCAGAAAGAATAGAATGTTCTTTGCACTGAATGACTTTTATAGAAATAAAATGTAGGAGTACAATTCTAGTTTCTTTCTTTCAAAAAAACCTCTTACTGAGAGATTTGGGAGAAGATATGGCATGCTTGCCTCTTGTACTCATCCTAGGTAACCCTTTTTTTGTAGCTTCCAAGGTTCCATTGTGTGAAGCCTACAACATAACTAATACACAGGCACATCTTGCATATCTATGACCCTGGCATGTCTTGCTTTATATATTGAGATATATTTAGAGTGGGACTTCTTGTCTTATTCTTATAATTAATCACTAGAAAAGAGCCTTTGAGCATCAGACAAAACAAATAGCAGATTTCCTTGTGCTCTATTTTTTTTAACTAAAATTCAGAGATATGTCCAAGGAGCCACATGTAAATATTAATAGCACTCCAAACTTTTACCAGATGTCCAAATATATAGCATAGTGCTTCTCTTCTTTCTATGACTGGATAGCTCAAATATTCTGCCAGCTAATTCTCTGTGTAATTATAAAATTCATGCTTAGCACAGTGCCTGATATGTACTAGGTGCTTAATAAGTATTCAAGGAATGACTGATATTCTTCTAGGAGGATATAACAAAATATCACTGGAAGAAAGTAATGATGACTATTCTGAGTGAAGAGTGAGAGAAATGGCTCATGAATTAGGTAACAAAGATACTTTCAGTCAACTACTTAAAGAAATGTGATCTCAGTTCTTGAGCAGTAGAAAGAGGACTAGATTTGGAATAAGAGGACTTTGGAATTAAATCCAAACTCTGCTGCCTATGTGACCTGGACTAATACAGTTTGCTTTTCAGGACTTACTTCAATTCCCTTTTCTATATAAATGAGGGGGCTGAGCTCTAGTTAGCTCCCTAAGGTCCCTTTCGGCACCAAATCCTGCAATCTTGAGATGACTTGATGAAATTACAGGCAAAAACTCAAAGAAGAGATGTTAGGAGGAGAAAAAAAGGCTGAATGTAGGGACAGAAATAACTCTCAGATGGAAACAGAAAGTCAAAGTGATGAGTACATGAATATAAATTTATCAAGATTTATTACTACAAAGATCTTTGATTTTCTCTGATGACGGTGCCCCTACCCTGAAACAGATTTCAACACTTCACAGCTTAATAGTAGACAGTTTTTGCAAGTGAAAAAAGAAACATCCATCATCAGATGGCTAATCTTCTTGTGATGAGTCTCTCAGAACGAAGCTAGCATGGTCCTCCTTCTGACAACAGGCAAAGGCAATCATTGGCCTATATTCATAAGTCTTTTCAATTCCCTAGGATCTATCAGAACTTGTCTTCTACTCTTACAGCCTTTGATTTTCAACAAAAATACATTTTTGTTGTTATCTTTTGGTTTTTTTTTTGCCTTCCCTCCTGTGCTTCTCTCTCTAGACTCAACTGCCTTCTCCCCCTGGAACTTCTCTTAGTAACTGATAACCTTCTTATCATGGAACATCCATGTATCATACTGGTTACCTCCTGTTGGTGAGCTCCTCTGGGAGTCTCCTTTCCAGGGATGGGCCTGGGTATGTGCCAGTCCCCTCTCAGCTGTGCTTCTAGCTCGCTAGATTACATTCACCACCATGTTCGAATAGAGGCATCTGCTATCTCTTCCTCATATTCTTTTCATCTCATTTTTATGTATTGTTTCCTTCACTAGAATAAGAATCTTGGGGGTGTTGTTTACTAATTTTCAGTTGTGTCCAACTCTTTGTGACCCCATTTAGGGTTTTCCTGGTAAAGATACTAGAGTGGTTTGCCATTTCCTTCTCTAGCTCATTTTACAGATGAGGAAACTGAGGCAAACAGTGTTAAGTGACTTGTCCAGGGTCACATAGCTAGTAAGCATCTGGGGACAGATTTGAATTCAGGAAGATTCATCTTCCTGACTATGGGCCTGGCACTCTATTCACTGTGCCAATTAGCTGCCCCAATAAGAACTATTCTACTATTGTTCAGTCATTTCAGTTACCTGACTCTTTTTTGACCCCACTTGGGTATTTATTGAAAATGATACTGGAGTGATTTGCCATTTCCTTCTTCAGCTCATTTTACAGATAAGGAAACTGAGGCAGACAGGGTTAAGTGACTTGCCCAGGGTCACACAGCTAGTAAGTTTCTGAGACCAGATTTGAACCCAGGAAGATGAGTCTTACCGACTCCAAGCTTGGTACTTTAATGGCTGCACCACCTGGTTTCCTATCTTGAGGGTAGGGAATCTCTTTCTTTTTGCATGTATTTGTTTCTTGAATACTTAGCACAATGCCTAGCACACAGGAAGCACATAATGCTTGTTAATTGACTGCTTGTCTTACATTATCTATATCTCCTACTGAATTCTCTTTCTCCCTCTCTCCCTGCCCTGAGAGCTGGTCTTTATAATAAAATATAAAAAGATGGAGAAATAAACAAAAATTATACAAAATGAACCTATGTATCAAAAACTCTGATGATAGACATAGTATTTCAAATCCATGGTCCCCCACTCCTGCAAAGAAGAGGAAGGTGTTTTCTCTTGTCTTGAAGCCAAGCTTAGTCATTATAATTTGTAACATGGAATAACCTTTGAAGAAACCAGTCTCACCTTGCCATGATTACATATTAGAGGAGGCTGAAATATTTACTGAAATATTATTCAGTAAAGAACTCTGTTAATGCTCTTCAAAAATATCAGGATGAGAAAAAAAGTGGGGAAATTATTTTAATTAAGAAGACTTTGTCCTCAAGGATGTTAGTCAATAATATCAGTGCATCATTCCAACATATTTAGGCTTAAAAGAGATGTGCCAAGGTTGGCAACATTTCTGAGGCATGGAATCAGGTTAAAGAGTAATTGAGAAATAAATGTTTATTGAAATAAATTAAAATGCAACAGAACATAGATAATGTTAACATGTCATTTTCTAAGTCAATATGTGGCCTACAGAAATCCTCATGGATGGTTTAGTGGCCCAGTTTCTATTTGGGCTTGACATCATTGGCTTAGAATGCGGAAGCTGGCTCCTAATATTATTTTGGATACTTTTTTAATATTCATTTTTGTTTGTCTTTTGAGGCAGCATGGGGCAGAGGAAAGAAGAGAATATTGGACTCAGAATCAAGAGAAACTTGAGTTCATGTCTTGTCCCTGGCATGCTGGTTGTGTGACTATGAACAAATCCCTCAGCCTCTCTGATTCTTAGTTTGTCTGTAAAATGTGGCTAATACTAGTTATAATACCTACCATACAATATAGTTGTAAGAGTATCAGCACTGGAGTCAGGACAACCTGAGTTCAAATCTGACCTCAGACACTTGTCTCTGTGACCCTGGGCAAGTCATTTAACCCTGTTTGCCTCAGTTTCTCTTCTGTAAAATGATCTGGAGAAGGAAATGGCAAACCACTCCACTATCTTTGCCTAGAAAACCCCAAAATGAATCATGAAATGACTCAACAGCAAAAATAAATATCTACATACTATACTTATAAATATGTGTATATATATATATATATATACACACACACACATATTTGTGTACATATGTCTTGCTTATATATAATACATACATACATATGTGTGTATATATATATCTATATATAGAGAGAGAGAGACTTATATAGCTACATAAATACATAAATGTCTATTACTGTTATTCTTGAATGAGGTTAGTTAAGAAGAGCAGTACCCATTTTTAAGTTTAAAACTCTGTGAACAGAAGTTTTGAGTAATCTGCTTTTAGTTGTATTTAGGATATATCAAGGAGGTGGCGGGGGGAGTAAAGTATCTCATTGCTTGCTGTCAAGGGATAGACTTTTTTTCTCATAGCTTGGTTCCTTAACCTAAAAAACGTCCAAATGTAGGGTAAAAGAACAAGCCTACTTTCGTGGAGTGCAGCTGTTTGTAAATTTAACACATTGGTGAAACATCTAAATACTCAGTAGGGTTTCTGACAGTTCCATCCATCACAATAGAGTTCTCACCATGCGGCTGCACCAGATGGATCGACGCAAAATGACAGTTGTTCCAACCAGGCAAATGGAAGGAGATTGTGAATAGAATGTCAAGTCTCTTAGATTCTCTCTGGAAAATGCAATCTCTTTCTCCATTCCCTTTCTAAAGCCATGTAGATGTGTGTAGCCAGGCCAGTGCAATCTCACATTCTCTACAATCTCATTCAAGAGAAAAATCCTTAAATGGCAGCAAAAATAGGACTTAAGGAAAAAGAATGGTAGCACAAGAAAGTGATAAAAATATATCATCAAGATGCTTATTGATGACAGGATTAATTATGTGCATGTTTTTTCATTTGGAAGTGTTTTCTAATTGCTTTGTTTAAAAAAAAAAGATAGAGGTATTGGAATCCTAAATTTCAGTAGGAACTAGTAGAAAGGGTACAATCACAAGTACCCCAGGTGTATTTTTCTTTCTTTTGGCCAATAGCTGAAAACTCCATAGCATTTGACAATATTAGAATGTTATCCCATTAATGCAGTTTTGTTTAAAATGCTATGGAATGAAGTATGTGTTGAATACAATTTAGTATTGACTCAATTACGAATTTAGTTTACATTCCAGAAGCTTCCTTGCCCATTTATACCACAAAAGTGCAATTGTGTGTGCATGTGTATGTGTGTGTGTGTATGTGTGTGTGTGTGTGTGTGTGTGTGTGTGTACAATAACCATCTAAAGCACTGATGATTGTCTCCCATTTTTGGCAAGAGTTCATGAATGAGTGTTGTGTCTTGTTTCCATCCAAAAAGAATTGGAATGCATACTAAATCCAGCCCTTAGGAAAAAAGATGAAAGCACACATCTCCATCACAATAGGCAGCTAGTACAGTGCATAAAGTGTTGTGCCTGGAGTCAAGAAGGCTTGAGTTCAAATCTGGCTTCAAATTTACTAGTTATGTGATCCTGGGCAAGTCATTACACCTCTGGATATACTATTTTCTCTTTTTTTTTCTTTCTCACAGTTTTTCCCTTTTGTTCTGATTCTTCTTTCACAACACAACTAATTTGGAAATATGTTTAATATGATTGTACATGTATAGCCTATATCAATCAGATTTCATGCTGTCTTGGGGAGTAGGAAAGGGAGAAAACTTAGAACTCAAAATCTTATAAAAGTGAACGTTGAAAACTAAAACTAAATAAATAAAAAAAAAAGAATTTGTCATTTTCCAAATGTCACCTACAAAATCAGTGACGGGACCAAGTGTAAAACTCAGATCATGCTTCCACTTCCTATCTAGGTTTGCAACCTTCTGAAACACATTACTAACTGAACCAGTTGATTCATTTCAGATAAGTATGAAAATGTTCAAATTCAAGTAGTTCAACCAGATGGAATTTGCCAACTGAACGACCAAATATATCCTTAACTCTTGAGCAGAAAGTAGCAATTATTAATAAGTTAAGGACAATGACACTAAGTTGGCCACTTTTTTCCACTTGGCCCAATGGACCATCCTGGCAACTCTCCATTTTATTTCAGAGAAACTTGGAAAGACTTTTCTGAACAGATTCAGAGTGAGAAAATTAGGAAAACTATTTCTACAATAACAGAATTGTATAGAAAAACAACTTGAAAGACTTAGAACTCTGATAAATACAATGACCAACTATGATTTCAGACAATAGATGATGAAACATGATATCCAACTCTTCACACAGCAGTGATGCGCTCCAAATGCAGAAAAAGACAAAATTTTTGCATATGGCTAATGCGGTAATTTGTTTTGCTTGCTTATTCATATTTATTACAAGGATTTTTCTTCCTTTAAAAATGAAGGGGGGAGATGAGGGAAAGACAGGATTATAGTAAAGAAAAAAGAAAGTAAAAAAAAAGGAACCATTGAGCCATTTTTTTTAAAGCACAGTAGCAAACAGAAGGAAATCCAGAAAGAATCACAGACAAGCAAGGCACCTTTGAAAACTATATGTTGAACTTATTATAAAAAAAATTCCAAAAGAAAGGAAATAATAGACTTGTGCAATTTCATTTATAATCCTCTATGTATGTGTTTATTTTATTTGGTTCTTAAGGTCAGAATAAAACAAGTCTGGAGCTCTCCATCCCACAATTATCACTATTCAACAGCAGTTACTGCTATTGATATCAGTATTGATTCTAGTTAATTAAATAATGTATTCATTAAAGCATGAGATAACCCGAGCAAAAACCCAATACTTAGCTAGTCACAGTCAGGGATTTGTGAATTGTGGTGGGAAAGCAGTAAGACCAATGTTGCCACACTTGGCAAACCTCTGATAGCCATGGATGGGCTGATTATTCCTGAGCTCTACAGTCTTCAGTTCAACCCAGAAGAATGGTGCCATCTGGGCCTCTCTTGGAATCACAGGACCATAAAAATTCAGATTTGGAGAGGACTTCAGGTTCCCCACACATACCTGAAAAAGAGTCTACCAAAACACCTAGCGTGACATCATTTAGCCTCTGCTTAAAGTTGAGGCACCCTATTTTCCTTCTGAGTAGCTCTAATTGTTAGGGATTATTTCCTTACCGCAGACCTAATTTTGTAACTTCTGTTTTCTCACTGGCACAATTTTACAACCTTGGGGTAGTCAAAAAAGGTTTGTGTTAAAGACATTTCTGACTCAAATGGAGTATTTCTACTATAAAACAGTTGCATATAGAGAAAGGAGAATGCTGTAGAATACCCCAATGAATTTAGTCTCTTTTTTTTTTTCATTATTGCCCTAAGCTCCTAATTATTTGGCATTTAGGAGTTTGAAAAGCCCTGCATTTCAGACACATACTTCCATAAATATGCAGAGTATTTTGACACTTGGAAATATAGGTCTACCAAACAAGGACAGTCTAGAATTACAGCACAGCCTGTAGCATGAGGAAGAGAAATGAGTCAGTGATCCGTCACTTCTCAAGGTTCACTGTGAACAGGTCACTAGCCAATAGCTTCACAGGGAGGATTAAAATCACTAACCAAATAAATGAATATGGAAGGCTAGAAAACAAATAAATTACCTCAAAACCAACACTTTCAAAGCCCAAGTTTCACTGATGATAAATCACAGAATGGAAGGGGGACTGCAGCTATTGGATTTTGTACTTACTTTAAAGATTCAATATATGGCTAGATATCTTCGTGGCTGTGATCTATTCATTTATTCAAGAAATATAATGCACCATCAAAATAACTGGACGGTAGACTCATTTACATACAGTGTGCCACAACTGCCATAAATTAGGCTTATGAGCGCTTGCTAATTCTGTTCACCAGTGATAAACACCATCTCCTATGCCCCACAAAAAGACAGATAACAATGATGACTGATGCTTCTTGCATTGTGCCCTAAGCACCATCAATCCAAACTTGTCCAGAACAAGTGAAGGCCCACATTATACTTCTCTTTGACTAGCACAAGCCATATAGAAAAGATTGATTGAGTGAATAAATGATTACTTTAAATCCCTGTGATTTTCAGTACAAACACATATCCACATTAAACAATCACTTCAAAAAAAAAACATTTTGTTTGTTTGTTTACTGCAATGTCAACTCTTCTTCCTCATACCAAATATTCCATGAACCCAGGCAAGGAAGAAGTGACACCAGTATAAAATTCTAGGAGCACAGCCCTGCTGAGACTCTCCCTCATTTATTTCTAGTAGATCTGAAGGTTCCATAAAAATGTCAACAAATGTAATTAAGATTCTTTGGATACTGTGACAAATATACTTCAACTTTGCCAAAAATAATGCTTTATTTTACCAATAATAATTACCACTTACCAATAGAATTGGTCAATCCTACTTCCACATCTCTCATATCCATTCTTTCTTCTTCATTTACATGACCACCACCTTAATTCAGGCCTCTATTGCCTCTTGCCTACAATCTATTGTTATAAACTCTTAAGCGATTCCCCACCTCCATTTTTTCCCCTTCTATCCCATCCTCCACAAACTTATCAAATTGGTATTCCAAAAGCACATCTGACCATGTCATTCCATTGCTCTTCTCTAGTTGGTTCTCTATCCTATCCTCCACAACAGTTGTTCCAAACTTTCTTTTATTTCCACCTGCCTCTGAAGCACTCCTTCTACCTATCCTTTCAGCAGAAGCCCTCTCTATTTATTCTACCCAGAAAATCATGGCCATTCACCATGACTTTGCCCTTCTCTCTTCCACCACATCTTATAACCCCTTGATAATATGTGCCATTTTCTTCTCCATTACTCCAGTGCCTGATAATTAGGTAGACTTTTTCTTTGCTAAAGCCAATTCTCTTACTTGCACCCTTGATCCTATACCCTCTAATCTTCTCCATCAGAATGCACCTTTCTCTAACTTTCAATATCTATTTACTAGTCCCTTCCCTGCTCTCTACAAACATGACTAAGTCTCTCCCATCCTTAGAAAAACCACTATCCCTGCTAGTTATCATGCAAAATCTCTATTTCAAACTCCTTGAAAAAAAGTGGTCTATAGTAAGTACCTCCACTTCCTCTTAATTTCTAACCTTATGCAAACCAGCTTCTGCCTTCATCACTCAACCAAAATGGCTCTCTATAAACTGGCCAATGATCTCTTCATTGTCAAATCTGAAGGCCTCTTCACCTCTCTATAGCATTCAGTATTGTTGACAACCCCCTCCCTCCAGATACTCTCTCCTATCTGAGTTTTCATGACCTTTCTCTCCCTTGTCCTTCTTCTACCTGTTTGGTCCTTCTTGGTCTCCTTTGATATTTTATCATCCATGTCATGCCTGCTAAATCTCTCTCTCTCTCTCTCTCTCTCTCTCTCTCTCTCTCTGTGTGTGTGTGTGTGTGTGTGTGTACTAGGCTTATGTTCAGGGCCCTTTTATGTTTTTATCTCTATACTCTCTCATTTCTTGACCTCTTTAGGATTCAATTATCTCTCTATGCAGGTAATTCCTAGATTTGTATGTCCAGCCTTAGCTTCTCTCTTGAGCCAAACACATACAAATCAGAGCACATTATCCTTTCCCTAAACTCATGCCTCTTCCAAACTTTCCTATATCTATTAAGAAAGTCTTAGTCACTCAGTTTTCCGACCTTGTTACACCTCACTCTCACTCTACTTAACCAATAAGTTGCCAAATCTTGTTATTTCTCTGTTCATAGCATTTTTCACTTGTACTCTTTTCTCAGTCACTGCCATTATTCGGCAGGTTCATTGCTACTAACCCATTTACTGCTCTGTACATGAGACTCTCCATGTTCCACCTCCATTCTTTTGTCCCCTGTTCCTGAAATATTTTCCCTCCTCATTGCTGTCTTTTATAATTCCTGGTTTTCTATAAGACTTGTCTCAAGGGCCACCTCCTCCCACTTTTGAAGCATGCCCTAATTCTATCTACCCCCCAAACCCCCAACCACTAATTTTGTCACAGTTTCTAGCTTCTCCCCCTCCTTTTTATATGATGTATATACAACACAGCTTCAAGTGAATTTAATTTGAAAATTGAAATATTGACTACCCAGACTACCAAAATGAATATTACTAAATCCAGATAATAATACATTGTTTCCTTTTTTGAATGGGTACTCACATCCTAAGCAGTCTCTTGGTACATTTATAAAATATTTACAAAACTGTGCCAAATAGTTGATAAGCAATGCTAAGCTTCTGACATGCTAAGATAGGATTCTTGAAAGGTAATATTCTACATTATGGCACATATTTTAAATATCACAAAAGTTGAAATATTTGAATTATGGTCTATGTAATGCACAAAATGAGCAATGCAATAGAAAATAGAAAAAATTCCAGGTTATTCATAAACTGAATCATATTCCTAGAAATGCTTTTCCCCCAAATGCTTGAGTAATGGGAATCATGAAGAAAATAGTTTTTTCAGAACTATTCACTTTAATTCCATTGACTTTCTCTCCTAGAATACCTCTAATAGCACTTTGTACCTTTCTGATGTACTTACATTCTACTTTGTATGATAGTTGTTTGTATATGTCTTATCTTGTTTACTGAACTGGAAGTTCCTTGAGGTCATGGTCTGTGTATTATTTACCTTGAGCTTGTACTTTGCATATAGACTGTAATATTTCAGTTGAGCTGTGATCAGAGCAATGTGGATGCTCCCACCAATTGTGAAAGACTTAGCTACTCTAATCAACGCAATGATCCAAGATAAATCCAAAGAACTCACAATGAACAATGCTATCCATATCTATAGAGAGAAATGATGAACTCTGAGTGCAAATTGAAACATACTTTTTCACTTTATTTTTCTTGCTCCCCCCAACATAGTCAACATGGAAATATGTTTTGCATGATTTTGCATGCATAATTCATATCATAACTTGTCTTCTCAATGGGTGGGAGAGCATATTTGGAACTCAATGTTTTAAAAATGAATGTTAAAATTATGTATATTAAAAAAACCTCGATATAGATTAGAATTCAACCGCAGTCTCTTTGTGATTCTTGTCCATGTCTTCCCATACATCCTCTTTAAAGTACTTACCCAATATGGTTGAGACCTTCCTCTATGTCTTTCAGCATCCTGTAGGTACCAATGTAGCATGCACATTATTCCCATCTGCTTTCCCTTGTTTTCCCTACATGCCTAGCCCATCTCTTTTTCTGATTGTATATTTCCTGCATGGTATCTTCTATGCTACTTCTTACACAAAAATCATTGTTAATAATGTGCTGTGACCTACATATGGTCACTATGCATCTCTCCTCTGCCCTTTGAACAACCTGTAATTTTGATTCTTCTGAGATTGTTGTGTTCCATAATTCACAACTATATTGCATCACTGGATGGATATTGGTTCTAATGGGTTTTTGTATCAGGAAGCAACTCAGGATCATCAAAAGTGCTGTGCAATTTCCCAAATGCAATCCATTCTACTCTCCTCTTGTTCAATTTTGAGTCCAACTCACTGCCCATTTCTAGTTCTTATTCAAGAAATATGTATAGAAGAACTATCCTGATGGGCTGCCCATCCAATCTCATGTCATAATCATGACAATAGGTACATAGCAGCCACTTGATAAGCAATTATTAAATTAAATTATAATATAAGGGTACACTATCTTGCAGTCTTCTCTTACTCACTTCTCTGAAACCTTTTCCTTATTTATAAGTACATGTAGATAGACTAACATGAGGCAAATACAAAAACAAAAAAACAGAAGGAGCTCACTCTCTTTCTTACTTTAAAAAGGAAGGGGTATAGTACTGCAATAATGCACAGAGAGGTATAAAAAGAATGAAAGGTGATTTTTTAACAATAGGAGAGTGGATAGCAATAGGGAGGTTTTAGGGAGCAAAATGTCATAATACTGACTCACCAACTCAAAAACTAAAAGAATCTATTTGGTACCAAATAAAAATTTTTAATGTAAATAAATATTGAAGGTGAAACCAAAAAAATAATAAGACCAGAGTTCATAAGCATCAGGTGGCAGTTAGCAACCATATACTCTGCTTTCTATACTTTATTGATATTTGTGTCATAAAATTGTGTCAGGTGAAATTGCATAAGCCAAGAGAATGTATACAGCTTAAAAATCTGAACCCACTTTTTAAGGCTGCTGTAAGTACAAGTGAATTTTATTGCCTAAATTTGTGGGAAAATCTTTGATTCCATGAAATTGGAACCTAGTAAATAATCAAATTCTCTTTGTGGATTTCAGCCAGGTCAGTGTAGTCATTACTCAAACAACTTTAATACATCTGTAATCTTTGTCAGTTTGGATATTCCCTCCACTGATGCAGATTGCAATCAACCCATGCCTGCCCATCCTGTGCAATTCTCGTACATAGCCTCTAATGAGTTTACTACAAAGGGTCAACTCAACATGCTGAGAGTCTTCCTTGCTGTCTTGATGCAACACTTGCAACAATACACCTTTTATCCTTTTTCCTTACCATGTGACAACCCATCTTCTTTTTCCAGTATTCATTTTCTTGATGACGTCCTTTCCTTTCACTCTCTTAAATTCCTTATTTGTTCTATCTATTAGCCTGATCACATGCACCTTGTACCTCTCCATTGCCTTCTTTGTAATGTTCATTTTCAACCCATGAAACATTACCAACTGGGTAGTTTTGATGTCATTATTCCCATTTTACATAGAGGTAAACTGAGGTTTTAAATGCTTAAGTAACTTGATCATGATCAAAAAAGTTCTTCAGTGTATTCTTAAGACAGTATTTAAACCCAGGTTTACTGACTGCGAGTCTAGCACTCTGCTCTCTCTACCACATGGCCTCTCTCTAGGATGCATAGTGTTGAAAGAAGCTTTTGGAAAGGATGTTAATTAGTCTTAATGCTTCCCCTCCATCAGGAGAAAATGCAACCTATATCGCTAACACTGAAGGTCAAAAATTCCATTTATTGAGGTAAGTCCATGAAAAAAGCGTGGAATGAAGTTAGAAAACTGCCTTAAAAATAGCAAAGTAATATTCCTCACTAACCTTGCAAAAGGAAGACAGTAAGCTTTCTCCACTGGTTAATGAATGGTGAATATTAGAGTACTATGCAAATAGATCAAAAATGAGATTTAAAATTTTTCATTCCTATTTTATTCTCCACACCTTTTTCAGCAATTCAGACTATCAAGAGGTGACATTTTTTGAGGAAAAGAGAGGTGGCTTCTCTTTTATCATGCAAATATTCATGTAAAATGTGAATAAAAATTAAATCATAAGTTGCAAGGACACAAAAAAGAAAACATATCAAAGTTGCTCAGAAAAACCCACCTCTCCCAGGGGGAATTAAAATTGCAAATGTATTCTCTTTTCTATTCAAAAAGAATATTTTTTTCCTTTGCAGGTGCTGGTGGGAAATCAGAAAATACATTCAAATGGAGATTCATTTAAAAAAATATATATATACATCTTATTGGGTGCCACAAATATTCTGAGTTTTTAAAGTAGTTCAAAGGCTCAATTAAGATACTGAGAGGAGACAAAGTGGAGGCATTCCTAATGGAAGTTTTTTCTACAAAGGAAATGGCAGAAAGGATTTTTCATTTATTAAAAAGCTTGGTTTAGTCAGTTCTACTCCATGTAAGAAAGCTGCCAACCAGTTTATTTTCCACAACATTGTCCTGAGTGAGGCACCCACCAAACTTAGCATTTACTTCCAAGTAGGTAAGCCTTAAATCTGCTCCCCAGCATGTTGAAAGTGCAGTAGGAACATTGCAATTGATTATCACTCTTATACCAGACCCACAGAAACAAACCAGTAATAAGGAAACGTAGTTGCAAGTATATGACCATGGAAAGAATATGAAAGCTGGAAGAACTTTAAAGATTATCTGGTTCAACTACTTATTTTTGCAGATGAAAAAATGGGTCCAGAGGAGAGGAGTAACTTGTCCAAACATAGAGGCAGAACTGGAAATAGACCCCTGTCTTCTGACTGGCAAGCTAATACTCGTTCCATTAATCACCATGCTTCTAGACTAGAGCTTACATCAGTTTTGAACAACTTTATTCTGAACTGAATATCTTGAACTAAGTGTTGGTTTTCACATGGTAGGAAGAAGCATCTCTTTAATTTATTTGCTTCCCTTTCCCCATAGAAAAGGGAAGACTGCCTGCTCACCAAGGCAGATTCGAAAACTATTGAGAAAGACTCCTTCATCCCAACCTAACTGCTCCAAGGCCTGCCACAGTGCTTGAAATTCTATAATTAAAGATTGATTCCTTTGGGTTAAACCAGGGTTGGGGAATCTGCAGCCCTTGAGGTCACATGTGGCCTTCTAGGTCCTTGGATGTAACCTTTTGACTGAGTCCAAGTTTTACAGAACAAATCCTTTTATTAAGGGGATTTGTTCTGTGAAGTTTGGATTCAGTCAAAGGACCAAACTTGAGGACCTAGAAGGCCACATGTGGCCTTGAGGCTGCAGGTTCCCCACTCCTGGAAACCATAGTCTTTTTAGGAATCCTTGGAATTTAATGTCCTGTGCTTAAAATTATTCTTTAAGGAAGGAGTTCTTAACCTGTTTTGGAGATCATGGAGTAGTCTTCGGTAGTCTAGTAAAACCTACTAAACCCTTCAAAATAATGGGTTTTTTTTTAATAGCATAAAATACTTAGGATTATGAAGAAAATCAAATACATTAAAATCATTATTAAAAAATAAGTTTCCAGATTCCTGTTTAAGATTCCAGGCATAATCTTAAGGGCACATTGAGGAGTTTGTTGTCAGTTTGACCAATTCCTGAGATACTTACATAAACAGACTATTGTTCTCTCAACAATCAGATGAGGTGGAGAGTCCAGAATGGAAGTGAACTCTTATCCCAACCACATGCTATTAACTAACTTAACTAACTCCTATCCCAACCACATGCTATTAACTAACTTTGCTCTATTGATGACTAAGACACTTGAAGAACTTTGAAAATGCACCTCTCTGGGGGCAGCTAAGTGGTTCAGTGAATAGAGCACCAGTCTTGGAATCCCGAGGACCTGAGTTCAAATCTGGCCACAGACCCATAACACTCACTAGCTGTGTGACCCTGGCCAAGTCACTTAATCCCAATTGCCTTACCGAAGAAAAAAAGAAAAAAGAAAATGCTTCTCTCTGCATGACCGTAAGTCATTAGTAAGTTATTTAAATTTCATACTCAGAACCAAAAGCCTTGGCGATGGCATAAATAATCATGTTGAAAAGCCGATAAGCTGCTGTATGCTACAGCTTGGGGCACTTCTTTTGCAATGTTGTAAGGTTGCTTTTTTATGCTGATTCAAGTCAGTAAGCATTTATTAAGCTCTTACTATGTGCAGGCACTCTGCTAAGTTCTGGGAATACAAAGAGGGGCAAAAGACCATTCTTGCTCTCAAGACTCTCACAGTCTAAGTTGGGGACACAATGTGTAAATACCTACATACCAGTAAGATGCACAGGGTAAATTGGAGATGATCAGTAGAGAGAAGGCCCCCGTTTTAGGCAGAATGAGGGAAAGCTTCTTGCAGAAGATGAGATTTTGTCTGAGACCTGAAAGGAATCAGGGAATCCAAGAGATATAGATGAGGAAGGAGAGAATTCCAGGCATTAGGAATAGCCAGTGAGAAAGCATTGAGAAAGATAATTAGTGTTTCACAACATGACTATCATGGAAGTGTTTTCCATGACACATATGTCTAACCTGTATCGGGTTGCTTGCTAGCTCAATGAGGGTGGGTGGGAAGGGAGAGAGAAGAAAAAATTTAAAAATAAATTAAAAAAATACAGAATACATTGAGTGAGAATATGGAATACTTTGTATGAGGAGTAACAAGGAGGCCAGTGTTCCTAGATTACAGAGTATGTTGGGGGTAGTAATCTATAAGAAGACTGGAAAGGTAGGAAGGGATCAGGTTATAAAGGGCTTTAAAAGCCAGAGGATTTTACATTTGATCCTGGAGGTGAGGTAATAAGGGAGCTTCTGGAATTTATTGAATAAGGATGTTACATGGTCATATCTGTGCTTCAGGAAGATTACTTTGATGGCTCAGGGGAGGATGGAGCAGAGAAAACATGTGAGGCAGGGAGACCAACCAGACAGCTATTGTAATAGTCCAGGTGTGATGTGATGGCCTGTACCAGGACACTGGCAGAATCAGAGGAGAAAAGTGAGCTAAATGAGCAATGTTATGAAGGAAGAGTCCACAGGATGTAGCAGCTGGTTGGAAATGGGAAATAGGAGATGAGGAATCACAGATGACACCTACGATATAAGTCTGGGAGACTGGGAGGAGGTGGAGCTCTTGACAGTAATAGAAAAGTTAGGAACAGGAGAAGGTTTGGGGGAAAAGGTAAGTTAAAAGTTAATAATAATAAGGACAATCAGTTTTGGATATGTTGAGATTAGGATGTCTTCAGCACATTAAGTTGAGATCTATCTCACATTATAGAAAAGCTTTAGCTTTGTTAGATGACAGATGTCTTGATGCATAGTACTACAATATTTGGGACAGTCCTCATGAATGTATGATTCCAAGGTGGAAGCCAACTTCAATTATGGTGTCTCAATAATCAGTGAAGACAAAATGTGATAAAAATGTGCATACCTATTTATCCAGAAAGCCTACTCATAGGCATATATTCCAAGTAGGTCAAAGATAGAAATGTCCCATATGTAACAAAATATTTATATTAGCAATTCTTAGGGTAGTAAAGAACTGGAAATAAAGTAGATGTCCATTGATGCAAGAATGGCTGAATAAATTGTGGTACACAAATGAAATGGGCTAATAATTAGTTACTTGTTATATCTCTGGTGTTTTTGCACTCCCTTTTTGCTCCTCAGTCAATATATTAATTTTCTTATTAGTGTTTATAGTTTTTATGTAGCTAATACATATAAATGTAATTGGAAATATATTTTGTGTAGGTTCACCAGGATTCTCAACTTTAAGTAGTACATTTATGATACCTCCTGTTTAAAAAAAAAAAAAGATGGCCTCAGTCACGTGTCTGACAGGAAGCTGGTAAATTGCTTTGCTAGAAATTCATCCACCAATTTGAAGTGTTGGAGCAAAAAAAATACAGATTTTTATCTGGCTCTACCACTTTTCATTGTTGCTGAAAAGTTACAGTTTCAGTTTTTTCCTATGATATAAGCATTCTGTCTTTCATTTTATTAAACATATTGAATTTCCTTGTTTCATATTTAATCAAGTTAGGCTTTCTTCATGTTGTTCTTCTTTTGACTGTCTAGATGAATAGAAATCTTCTATATCTTACTTTTTGGGAAGGATTCCCAAAGGTCTCTTTTAATTTCTTTGCTCCTCAAGCTCTATAGTACAGTTTTTAAAAATTGTTGCTAACTTGCTTATTGTGTCCTTTATTTTGTCAAGCTTATCATCACTAAGACAGTCTGACAACAATTCTATGCTTTTTATCAGATCAATTACATCAATCACCCTAGGCAGAGTGCTAACTCAATCAATGGTGTCACTAGGTCTTCATTGATTTATATTTCAAAGTTCCACTTAAGCCTTTTCCACTGGGGTTGGATGGAGGTCTCATAGCACCCAAAGTCTCTTCTGTTAATCATTCTAGGTGACATTCCCATACTTTGTCATTACTACAGTCTCATGACATGGATAAGGAATTGGGGCTAGAAATAATAATAATGACAAAAATAACAATGATGATGAACACACAAATAAAATCATATCCAGATTGACACATACAACAGAGGAGCAACAGGCCTCCTTTGTGTTCTTGTGCCATAAGAAGGTAAAATAGACTGGACTTAATCAGAAATGCTATTTCCTTACTTTCTGAAAATGATTTGGTACATTTGGCACTGACCACTATCGAAAGTAAAAAAAGAAGGGACATAGAAATGATTGAAGATATGAGTGCTTTAACAAAATTGGAAGCTTCTTATCATTTAAGTGAAGCTTTCATACTACTTTTTTGTCAGTTATATCTTCAGCTACAAATTATGCAACATAGCCAATTAATTCAGGGCAATCATAAGAAATAACTTCATTTCTAAACCAAGATAGATTAATTGAATGGAAATGGAGGAGTTACTTAAATCTGAAGAGAGAAAAGCTGAAGCATATGAAGGCATTGAAATCTACACTCAACCAAAAGATGAGAAGTACTTCCTTACAATGAACTGGGTAGGAAAATTATATCAATAATTTTAATGATTTTGAAAAAGAGATGTGTTTGTATGGGCTCAAAGAATCAAAGGTGTACACATAACAAAATACTTCAGTATCAATTAAAGACTATACTATAGAGGAGGAGGATGTGAATAATTTCTGGTTGTTGATATGGACAGAAGAAATTTAATAAAAATAATGCCCAAATTGGATCAAACACAAAACAGAGAACCCACATAACATTAAAAAAAAAGAATAACACAATGGTTATATCATGGAAGATGACTCAAACTTTAGGGTCTCTACAAAAGTAGCAGGTCTGGATAAAATACACCCTTATTTCTCGAAATATCATAGTAGCACACAAATTACTAGCAAAGTATTTAACCACTTTAATCTCTGATTCAACCTTTAATATTTTTATTCAAATATAAAAAATCAATTATTTTATTCCCTCATGAAATAAATCCATATTATATTAGGCATAAGATAATATAACAGGTTAGTATCTTTCCAAGAACCCTTTCTATCTAGATCTTATGGAAATAGATGATGATAATGAGAACGATGACAATGATGATGATAACATATGATGAATAGAAAGCCTGAGAGACAGTTTCTAGGTAATTAATAATCAATTTATTAATTAGGCTTGCAAATAATAAATAAATTGATGGTCAGTGGTCTCTTTTATAAACAAAGACAAAACCATAGAGATCCCTGAATGCTTAAATACCTTTGGAAAAAGAAGTACCACTGATAGGTAAAAATCAACTCTGATTGGTGAACAATTAATGAGGGAGTGGGCATATTAGTGAGGAGGTGATTGATCATAAGACACAGCTGCCTCTAGCAATCTGGAAAAAGGGCCACTCTGGTTGCTTTTCTCCTTCATAAGCTGGGTCACCCTAAATTCTAATGAAAGGTCTGCAAGGACGTAGGCTTATTCCTAAGGGCAAGAATTCATCTTGATTAAATTCTGTTTGTAAGGTCTTCCTGTTGGGTGGGGTCCCACTCAGGATCATGGAGCATGTACCAGGAGGATTTAAACAATCTTATCTATCAGCAAAGTCTTTCAGAGATTGACTAACTGACTTGCAAGGGCTGGTCCCTGAATGCGGAAATAGGAAGGAAAAAACTTCAATCCTAGTTTAATAATCATCTATTAATATAATTAAAAATAATTTCTATAATAATAATAACAATAATAATAATAATAACTTAGTGACTTGCCCTAGGACCATTTCTCATTAAACCCCAATTTAAAAGATAAGAATGAGATGAGATATTGTTATCATAATAAAATAATTCCAATAATAATAACACTTTATTTTATTATTGAAAATAATGGGAGACCAATGAAGAATTACTTGTTTATGCCTTCTTTCTAATATCTAACACCACATGCTGGCAAAAGCAATCACGTTTGGATGATCAAATGTATCACTAATGGCCCCTCCTGTCCAGGGATACCAGCTTGACAGCATTGTTCAATTATAATTTTTTCAGTCACAGAAATTAATTGGAGATTCTCACAGTCATGATCACAAATTGCTCTGGTGAACACCCTTGATCAAATACTTGCCACCAGCGAATATGACCCAAATTTGTCTGGCAAATTTCATTATAATGAGGGCTGAACTGAGTACACATCATTCTTTATTTCACAGATGTTATTGTCATGTTGGATCTAAGGCTTAATTTACTCACTTGGCATAAAATTAAATGTTCAAGGCCATGGGCTTTAAGGCTTCTACTTTATGGAATATACATTTTCACATATTTAATAATAGCAAATATTTACTATTTCCAAATATGGAGAAAATAAAAGTAGAAAGAGGATCTCAACGAAAAAAATGGAAATGAAATATTCTTTCACCCCACATTTGGTCTCTTCCAAATCCCACTATCCAAGGTTTCATCTCTCTGAACACAGAACATCCCTAATTTCCTCCAAATTGCAATTCAAGTGCCATCTTCTACGAGAGATCTTTTCTGGTTCCTCTAGAAATATGTCAAAGAACATTCCCTCCCCCACAATTGCTTTATGTTGACTTTGGGCATCTTTTGCATTGACTTACATGTTGCCCCTACAACTTTCTAAATAGAATATAAGCTCCTTGAGACCATATCCCTTGTTCCTAGCATAATAGAAACTTAATAAATGCTTGTTGAATTGAACCAAAGAGAACTGAAAACTTGAGTATAGAATTGCCTTTGTCTAACTGCTTAAAAGATTTACTTCAATGAATAAATTCAGTTGAATTATAATGATTTTTTAAGACAGTGAGTTTTATGTAGACTATTTCATTGATTAGTTCTAAGTAATAGCATCACAGAGAAGGGGTATAATTATTCTTATATATTTCATGGTTTCTTTGGTTTCTATTTTAAATGTTGAGAGCCCGTATACAAAGGCCTTGGGCCTTGAAGAATGGATTTCAAGGCAAGTGAATAAAGCAAGCTCCTGGTACCACATTTGTTTACCTGAGAATGAGACTATCTCTGGTATGAGGGGAGATGAAAGATGAAGGATGCATTTTTGTATGTTTATTTTGCTTTGAATTGACATTTGTTTGCTTGGTTGTTGTTTTGTTTTGTTTTTGTTGTTGTTTTTACTTTTGTTTTTTTTTTTTTGCCAGTGGCTCTTTGATAATAGTTATTTTATGACTGTATTAACCCACTGGGAGGTTTTCTTATTTTATTTTTAAATTCTGGTGTCCCTGTTTCAGATGAGCTGCTCTCTGGCATTTGGTGCTACTTAGAACAAGTGCTTCAATCTTGTTTTACATTATATTTGCTGCTCCTGATAACATTATGTCATTTGTTGAACAGGAATTACTGATGGCGTATCTCAGGGTGGTAAAGTGGGGCTCATTCAGAGAGACTCAATAATGAAATGTGTACTCATATGAAAAAAAGAATCTATTTCCAAAGAATCAACTTTAAGGAAATTTAAGTGTTGCAGATGGATAAATGTGATGTGCTAATAAACAGTAAAGGCTTATAAATTAACTTTGAATACCCTTTTTATATTATAAACTGTTATAAGTTTAATCAATATATTTTATGTCCAAATATATCATTTTCTGCCCTGCATTTTTCTCTAAGTGCTCTAAGCAACTGTTCTAGTGAATAGAAGGTAAGGAACATTCTAAACTGCATTCTGTGCCCTACTTTGCAGTTTTGAATGTAAATTGATGATTTTTATCAAATCAAATATTTGTAAAGCTCTTAGCACAATGCCTGGCATATAGTAGGTGCTTAATAAATGCTTATTACTTTTCTTCCTTCTCTTTGTGTATATAATAGGGGCTGCTGGGTTGAATACATGGAAATAGGCTCCTAATCCTTGTTTTTTAGATTTAGGAATTGACTTTAGAAGGGAAAAGACTATAGCAACATATGCCAAGATAAGTCTTTGACCCTAACCATCTTTACTTTACTCATGAGCAACATGTGTGTGGGTATTGGGTACTGGGGCCCTGTGGGTCAGTTCTTCTTATTTATACCAGGAAAACGCTTCAGATATGCACTCATCTGTAGATTAAATCTGACAGAAAGGGAGGAAGGAAGAAAGGAAGGAAGGGAAGAAG
Source organism: Vombatus ursinus (assembly GCF_900497805.2). Classification (NCBI taxonomy): domain Eukaryota; kingdom Metazoa; phylum Chordata; class Mammalia; order Diprotodontia; family Vombatidae; genus Vombatus; species Vombatus ursinus. The sequence goes on along the minus strand of NW_020954590.1, from coordinate 8,273,278 downwards.
GAAGGAAAGAAGGAAGGAAGGAGAGGAAGAAGCAGGAGAAAAAAGAGGAGGAGGAAGAGGAGGAGGAATAAGAGGGAGATGAGAGGGAAGAGGTGGGGGATGGTGGGGAGAAATGGTAAGGAGAAAGAGGAAACAAATCTTTTAGAATCAGGTCTGTGTTCAGAATACTATTGCTCATTAGAATCCTGTGTTCCCCCAAAGTTTCTCTCCAGGACTCAGCTCCATCTTTTTTATCTACATTGTAGTTAATTTTGATCTTTGGAAGGTATCTGGTAGATTAACTGGTTTATCTCAAAAGTTCTCAATCCACTTTCTAAAGTAACAGGCCACAGGCTTAATTATAAAGCAGAAGGCAGCTGGAGAAACCAGCAACTTCTAAGAGAAGTGCCTATTAATTTCTCTTACATCTACAAATGAGTCCTTAGATTAGCTAGAAAATCTGATTTTTTTTTTAAATTGCTTTTGGGGCAAAGCCCTCACATTTAGAATTTGAGCTGCAGCTAAATTTGCATCACAAAAGTGGATTAAATGCCTGAAAATAGTGGTGCAATGAAGAAATCTAAACAACTCCTCAATTGTCCAGACCAAGGCAGGTGCTGCAGGAGGGATGATCAACTTCATATGAGCCCCCTAGAATCATTAATCTGCTCTTTAAAAAATTCTTGAGCTTCATGAGATTGTAGCTCTTACATACCACACACATAGCAGCAGCTCAGTGCTTAGCAGATGTTCAAAAGCATTCCTTTCTTTTTTCTTCAGTATAGTAAGACACTCAAGAAAAATAGTATGTGCTCAGGACTTCTTTCTGCTTTACAGTTGTAAGCCTAGTTATCTTCTTTCACATTTAAATAAAGCACTGCTGCTAAATACAGGCCACCACCTTCTGGCCTTCCCTTCCTTTCTATCCCCCACCCCACTGCCACCCAAAAACCAGATGCTTTCATTATATTTATCACAGTAGGCTAAATGAAGCAGGAACTTCATTAAAATAACCACCAGTTGTCTCCTTTATTAGATACATTTTTTTCCTGTTTTTTTAAAATAGAATATAAGGTATAAGGTGTCATTTATTTGAACTTTCCAGAAACTTGGTGGACTTGAGGCCCAAAAGACCAAAGGGCTAAAAGCCCATCCCTCCCCCACCTCAAAGAAAAAAAAATCAAATTTGAAAGAAATGATAGATTGATTTTTGAGTGGCTTGCCTCTATTTACTCCCAGTCTACATATGTTTCATAAACCTGGGTCTCTCAAGACTATAGGTTAGCTTGGCTTTAAAAATGCATTTGATTTCATTGTGCAAAATTTAGGATTATAGATTAAAAGTTAGTAGAGACCTTAAAGGTCCTCTAATTCAACTCTCAATTTACAGTTTAACAAACTGATCATAAGATCATAGTTCTAGAAATGAAATGGAACTTAAAGAGCTTTCAGTGTAACTGTGTCTTTTTATAGATGAGGAAGCACAGGTAGATGAGATCCTTTGTCCTTGGTCACACAGGGAATAAGTGGCAAGGTTGGTATTTGAACCAAGGACCTTGAAATCAACACCTAATATACCTTCTGTCGCACTACACTTCTCCATATAGCACAGTATAAAAGATTTGGAGCTACAACTTTTTAATTGATGTAGTCAGGCACATAAACTGTATTGTCTGGCTGTATCTTCTTTGTCAATATGAAGATCTGTGCAAGTGGATAAATACATTACAAATCAATTTAATTCAATTAAGCAAATATATTATGGGCAGCTAAGTGGTGTAGTGGATAGAACACTGGGCTTGGAACCAGAAAATATTATTTTCTTGAGTTCAAATCTGGCTGCAGACACTTAGAAGCTGTATGACCCTGGGCAAGTCACTTAACATTGTTTGCCTCTGTTTTATTTATCATCTGTAAAATGAGCTGGAGAAGGAAATGGCAAACCACTGCAGCATCTTTGCCAGGAAAACCACAAAAGGAGTAACAAAGACTCAGACATGACTGAAAAACAATTGAACATCAACAAAAAGGAAGGCATTCCAATTAAAGTGAGGTGCATTAGCAAAGTTATTGGGTGGGAGTGCAGAGTGTTATGTTTACAAAACAGTGAAAAATCTAATTTACTGTAAATCTAATTTACAGAGTACAGGTAAGGGAGTAGTAGAAAATAAGTTTGGCTACATAGAAGTTCATATGGTAGAGAGCCCTGAATGTCAGCTTGAAGTATTTTTACTTTTTTCTCTCATTAGCAAATAGGAGCCTTTGAAAGCTTTTGGCCAGGAGGAAGTGATATTTAATTAAATGTGACAGGGGGACATTCAGGTGGCAACTTCCAGTAGACTGTTGGAAATACAAAGGCTGCTACAGGAAATACCAGAGCTCAGGAAACAGGTTAAAGCTGGAGATACAGATCCAGGAGTCAATTGTATAGAGTAGACGATTAGAAACCAAATTTAATGTGTATCTGATGAATTTATCCAATTTCACACTTGCATATTTGGGAGTAAATGAGATCACACTTTGTGGAGAATATGAAGAAAAGAGAGTCAAAGGCAGAGACATGGGGAATGCCTGGATGTAGGAGATGGGAGAAAGAAGACCCCAATGAAGGAAAAAGAGGAGGAATGTTTAGAGAGGCAGGAGAACCATGGGTGACACATCATTGAAGCTGGTAACATAGGGACCACAGGATCATTGGATATATATATACATACACACATACATATGTATGTATATGTATATATACATACATATGTATGTGTATATATATGTATATGTGAACTATATATATGTGTGTATGTATATATGTATACGCATATGCAAACCTTGACCTTGCCTTATTATTTCACTTACTTTCAGCTTAATTGCAAGTGACCTCTGACCTACTGGGGTAGGAACACTTCAGTTTGACTAGATGAAGAGAGAGACCTGTTAATGACTGGGCCACTGGGGTTGGGTATGATAGCTCTGTTTGTCCACTTTACAGTAAGTAAATTCTCACATACATAATTCCATTGTAATATATTAATTACCACAAAGCTATCTTTCAGTTCTTCTCTGAGGTATGAAAGTGATGGTGTGTGGTAGTGAAGAGAGTACATACATTCACACACACACACACACACACACACACACACACACACACACACACACACACACACATGATTTGAAATCATAAGGCCTGGGTTCAAAGCTCAGGTCCGTTACTTTACTACCTACATGATTTTTAACCAGGTCAATTCACTTCTATGCACCTCAGTTTCCTAATTTTTAAATTGGGATGATTGGACTAGATTATCTCTAAGGTATTTTTCATTTCTAAATTCCATAATCTTTTTATTTCCACTTTATCTCAAAAACCTATAAAACCAAAAACAAAACAGAAAGACAGTTAAAATAAAGGACTGGAACAGAGTTATTATTGGAGCAGAATATTATGCTTCAGCTGAAGTAAAAAAGGCTTGGGTATTAATCATGATTTCAGGCAAAGCAAAAGCAAAAATAGGTCTAATTAAAAGAGATAATCAAGGAAATTACAGTTTGCTAAAAGGTACCATAGACAAGAAAGTAATGTCAAAAAATTTGGTGACAAGTTTCTCTGATAAACTTCTCATAATTTATAAAAATAAGAGCCATTCCCTAATTGATAATCAAAGAATATGAACAGGCAGTTTTTAAAAGAAGAAATAAAAGCAATTCATAGTCATATAAAAATGCCCTAAATAGCTATTGATTACAGAAATGAAAATTAAAACAACTCTAAGGTACTACCTCACACCTTTCAGAAATGACAAATTCTAATGGGGTTGAGGAAAAATAGCTATATTAATAAACTGTTGGTGGAGTCATGAACTAATCCTATCATTCTGGAGAACAATTTAGAACTATACCCAAAGGGCTATAAAACTGTGCATACCCTTTGACCCAACAATACCACTAGAAGGTCTGTATCCCAAAGAGATCAAAGAAAAAGGAAAAGGACCTATATGTACAAAAATATTTATAGCAGATCTTTTTGTAGTAGTAGTAAAAATTGGAAATTGAGGGAATGCTCATCAATTGGGGAATGAATGAACAAGTTGTGTATTAGAATAGCTACTGGGTTCATATCTGACACTGACTACTCATGATCGTGGGTAAGTCATTCATTGGGATGGAGTACTATTGTGCTGTAAGAAATGACATGGGGGGTGGTTTCAGAAGAAAATTCAGGAAGACTTACATGAAGTGATGAAAAGTGAAATAAGTAGAACAAGAAATCTTATGTATGGTAACAGCAAAATGGTGATGATCAATTGTGAAAGATGTGGCTACTCTGATCTATAAAATGAACTCATGATGAAAAAATGCTATCTACCTATAGAAAGAGAACTGACGAACTGTGAGTATAAATTGGAAGTATAATTTTCTCACTTTTTTTTTGCTTTTTGGGGTTTTTTTGCAATATGGCTAATATGGAAATATGTTTCACATGATTTCACATGTATGATTGAAATAATTTTGTTACCTCCTCAGCTGGTGAGAGAAAGGTGAGTGGGAAGGAGAGAATTTGGAACTCAAAATTTAAAAAGCAAAGAATGCTAAAAATAAATAAATAAATAAATTTATTTAAGAACAAAAAAAATAACCTAAAACATTATTGTTTAAAACTCTAGACTAGAAAAGACTCCTGAAGGTGGCTATTCTCAAGGTTAATAATTTGTCAATGGCAGGCAAAGTTAGCAAAACTTTGAATGGCATTTCTAACATTTACCCTAGGAAACGTATCCTTATTTTCCATTCAATAACATACTCAGGTGTTGATAATTTGCTTTGAGGTAAACTATGAGAGAAGAATGGTCTCATGTTGCAGACAGCATAGCAGGTTGCCATGTGGGGAAGGATATATGTACAAAAGACTCAGGACTGTCTGATTTGATTTTAACACAGTCCATATGAAGACAAACTACCTGTTTTCTCTAAATTTAGGCACTATTATGAAAATTATGAGGGATAAAGGGTTAAATACATTCTTTGAAAAACATTTTTTTTGTTGGGGTGGAGTGGAACTGGATCTGATTTAATTGGTATAGAAAGTTCCTGGTGAAGAGCTTGTTCCACCAGTACAGCTCAGTACCTTCTTTACCACTTATATTCCTAGAGATGATGGGGTGCTAATGATGGACCCCTAAAAGGAAAAAAAAATGTCTTTGGGACCTGGACCCCAAAGCCCCTGAAACCCAGATCTCTGGTGTTTGCCTGAGGCACCCAACCCCTCTCAGTCAATAATCCTTTCAACTGCCCTTTCATTGTGGCCCTCATTGTCTGCACCTGGACCACCCCAGGCTACTTGCCCTCCTTGATCCCATCCAGCTCTTCCCACAGTCTTTCTATATAAAATATCAATCTTGCCTCCATTAAATTGCTCAGCTTCTTAAAATCTGGCCCACTTCTATTAGTCTCACAAGTAGTGCAGACTCAGTAGGAATCTTTCCCATCCCAACCAGTGTTTTAATAAACTACTTAGACTGAAAGAAGGCTTGAGTGGTAGAATTCTTTCAAGGCAGACCTGCACCCTTTGCCTTTCAGGGTTCCCAAGATCCCTAGACAGCAACAGAGAGTTATGTAGATCAGAGAGAGGTTTAGTGACTTGCCTGGGGTCAGAAAGCCAGCAAAAGTCAGAAATAGGACTTGAATCCAGGTTTTCCCGATTCAGAGGTTAAGTTCTCTAATCACTATGATATGCTATCTCTTCTCTAGAGAATGAATAATTGGTAATAAAATGGAGTAAAACTACATTCCTAGTGTGGTCAACTTCAGATGAGCCACAGCTGGTGGACTGGCAAACCAGCTGAGCTGAAGTATCAAGGTGCCCTGAGAGAGAGAGAGAGGAGGCAGTACAAATAAAGATGGGAAAACCATAACTACCATAACTACCATCACTCCTTAGGCCCCAGAAGAGGAAGTGATCCCAGATGTCACAACCAAGAAACTCATACACAGCAGTGCCTCCCTCCCCTGGGCCAGTAGACCTGCCTCTAGCCTGACTTCACTCACATTGTACAGTAAAGCAACCCCAGTAGAGACATTTATCATGGGGGAAATCTAATCAATAAATAATATGACATCATTTCTCAAGTATGATGTCATTTATTAATAAGGAATGTGATTTATTAATAAAGGAAAGGTCAATGGTATGGTTCCATTTGAGCCAAAGACCCAGAGTGAGGACCTAGGGCAGCTTTGTCTGTTTTACCTAGATGTATCTTCTTTCTAATTGGCCTGACAGTACATCATCGGAAACTTCCCTGGCAATCCCAATTGGTGGATATTTTAATGAGGAGGTAGACCAAGAGTCCTGAGCTCAATTGGATAGGGGAGGACTATTGCTCAGGTGGGTGAATCAATCTATACCTAGGGAAAATGGCTTTCAAATAAGGCTGTTTAGCCCTTCTCTGGCCCTTAGGGAATGAAATGTCAGCTGCTCTATGAAACCTAGCTTGCTTCTAGCAAACTTGGCCAGAGAAAGATAAACCATCTCCACCAGGTTTTTTTGTTTGTTTTTGTGAGGCAATCAGGGTTAAGTGACTTGCCCAGGGTCACACAGCTAGTAAGCATAAAGTTGTCTGAGACACGGATTTAAACACAGCTACTCCTGACTCAGGGCCAGTGCTCTATCTACTGTGCTACCTAGCTGCCCCTTCAACTGTGTTTTTACTGGCTGGTTCCCCCCTCCCCCCTTTTTTACTAGGTCACCCCAAATTTATTTTTATCCCAAATCTTGATGAAGGGAATAGCAAGGACAAAGGGACATGTCCCTAGGGGAGGAACCTAGCTCCCAGATGGTTACAAGGCAAGCAAAAGTAAAGATCCCTACTCAGGTAAGTGCCTTGGGGGCTCAGATTATATTCCTCAGTAAAAATGGGAAAGGTCTCTTATGAGGTAAGAGATGGCAGTCTTAAGGGAATTATACAGATTAATTGTCTAACAATACAGTATTAAAATTAATTTCTCACATAGCCCCTTTTACTTAACAGTCATAGCTACTAAAGATTCAGAAAGAGATATTTCTCACCATCCTTGGCACTGACCAAATGAGTCAATGTCAGAAATAGATATGGTTTTATCAGTCAAATTGACACTAAAAAAGGTGTGTGTCAATAAATATTTATTAAGTGTCTACTAATGAGATTTAGGGGTGCTGGGTCCCCAAAATCAGGAAATGTGGGTCCTGCCCAAAAGAATTGGACCCAACCCTTCTTTCAGCCAAAGACAAGGTTTACTAGAACATCCATCATATTGGGAAGACTCTTAAGGAGTCTGAACATTAGTGAACTATTGGCTAGATTATAAGAATCTGATCCGTGGCTAGATCTTTAAGAATCTGAGCACCTTAATGGAGACAAGATGGACCTTATATACAGAAAGACTGTAGGAGGGATCTAGGAGTGGCCAAGTAGTTTGGGGTGGATAGAATGCCTGGTACCTGCACCACATGGCCAAAGGAGAATGAAGCCTAGCTAAAATTAAGGGTAGGAAATGGCCAGGGGCCATAGGGAGGTAAAACAATGGAGGGCTAGGTTAGGTTAAGGGTAACAAAGAATTGGAAGATTGGACTTCAGCCACAATGAAAGGTCAGTTGATGGGATTATAGCCTCAGGTGAAAGCCAGAGATTTGGCCAGTAGGGAAAGTCCAGGGTTTTTCCTTTCTGGGGTCCAGATCCCAACCCCATCACTATGTGCCAGGTATTGGGCTAAGCACTAGAGATACAAAAAGAGGCAAAATACAGTCCCTTCCTTCGAGGAGCTCACAGTATATGAAAGCAACAACAAAGAAGCAAATATGTCCAAACAAGTTACAAATAATGTACAAACAAATTATATAGAGGAGAAATAGAAAATTTTAAAAAGTGTTAGGAAAGACTTTTTATAGAAAATGGAATTTTAGTGGGAACTGAAAGGAAGCCAGCTCATGAGATGAGGAGAGAGCTCATTCCAGGCAATGCGGGCAGCCAGAGAAAAGGCCCAGAGATGAGAGATAGCATCTTGTTCATGCAACAGCCAGGAGGCCAGTGTCACTGGATCAAAGAGTTTGTGGTAGGGAGTAAGGTGTAAGAAGACTGGAAAGGTAGGAGGAGGCCAAGTTATGAAGGGCTTTGAATGCCAAACAAGAAGACTTTGTATTTGATTCTAGAGGCAATAGAGAATGGAATTTATTGTGTGTGTGTGACATGATTGGACCTGTGCTTTAGGAAAATCACTCCAGTGGCTTAATGGATTGGAGTGGAGAGAGCCTTGAAGCAGGAAGATCCACTAGCAGGTATATAACAGTCCAGGCATGAGGTAACGAGGACCTGTACCAGGGGTGGTAGAAACATCAAAGGAGAGAAGTAAACTTTTTAGAGAAATTTGGCAAAGGAGAAATTGACATACCTTGACAATAAATTGTATATGACTGATGAGAGAGAGTGAGGAGTTGAGGGTAGTCCTAGAGGAAGAAGTAGACTTCTAGAGTCAGGAGTTAATCAGTACACATTTTTAAAGCACCTACTATGGTCCAGGCATTGTATTAAGTAATAGAGACACAAATACACAAAAGAAAACTGGGAGGAAGACAACAAAAGGAAGCTGAAAAGTTGTGGGCAGGGTAGAGGGTAGAAAGTATCCGGGGCACTGATGGAGAAAACAATGAAGTATAGCAGCTAAGGAAGGGAAATGAAGAGACAGCTGCAGTGGGTAGCCTCCTTAAATGGAGATTTTAGCCTTTAGTGCTCCAGCCTCCAATCAGAAGGCCAGAGGATACTAAAGAGGTGTGAATACTGATTGGATCTTGCAGGCTGATAAAGTTTCCCAATGATGAGGGTCCTGAAGGCATAATGGAAATAGGGGGATTGAGAAATACTTCTTGACCACATGTATTTGCTACACTGTGACTCACTACCATGGGCACTTTAAGTTTGCACCCACTCTCCCCAGGAACCTTATGTATGCAAAGGAAAAGAGTGCCCCTGCTGAAGGGTAATCGTTTTATAACTGTGATTCTCCTTATGCTTTCTCAGCAAGTCCCTTTTCTAAAGGCTGGTGAAGTTTAACTGATTCTGATTAATAATGGGGAGCACACTAGACTCCCTCTGTATCCTGAATGGGGCTTGTGAGTACTAGTACTAAAAACTTCAGGTTCCCAGGGTTACCTCTAAAATATTCAGAGGAGAAGGAGTTTGCCAAGCTCATGAGAGTCTGGTTACAGACTGGGAGACTGGAGAGTGGAGATCAGGTACTATAAATCTATCTTGCATCACTACATAATGCCACAAACTGGGGAAATACAGTCCAAAGAAAACTACAGAGGGTTTTCATTTAGGCAAGTATTCATTATTTAAGTCCTCTCAATTAAGAGATTGCATTTTGTTTTGGTCTGGCCTTGTGAGCTTTGGAGATGATAATCCACACAAAGACTGACTGTCCTGAAGCTTATTATCTTAGAAAGTTTCCTTGGGCATTGGAAGTTTTAGTGACTTTGCCAGCATGTATCAGGTGTGGAATATTAGCCGAGGCCTTTCTGATTCAGAGACCTAATTCTCTATCCCCTAGTCCACACTGCCTCTCAATAAGGTTACTTAGGGAAGCAAAAGTCATGAAGATATTTACTAATGAAGTGACCACTTATTAAATTTACCCTCAGTCAAAGATGGGCAGCTAGATGGTACAGTAGATAGAGCAGTGGGCCTGAAATCAGGAGGACCTATAAATGTAGCCTCAGATACTAGCTATGTAACCCTAGGCAAGTCTTTAAACCCTGTCTGCCTCAGTTTCCTCATCTGTAAAATGAGCTGGAGAAGGAAATGTCAAACCACTCAAGTATCTTTGCCAAAAAAAAACAAAAAAAACAAACAAACCCAAATGGGGTCATGAAGAGTCAGACATGATTGAAACAACTTAACATAATACATACATACATGTAGTCAAAGATTCTTCCAAATTTAATTCTAATTTCTCTCTTCCAAGTCATTCTGCCTTTGACAGCATGGGCTTCAAAGTAGAATGATTTGAATATTGAAGAATTAAGCAAAGCCCTTGGGAAAATTGATGAAATCCTTGAATACTGGTGCAACAATGACCCTCTTTATGATCTTACTATAGAAGTTAAATGTGATATGAAAGGATTTTTTTTGTACTATCAAACAATTTTATTAGAAAATTACCCTTTAAAAATCAATTCAATTCATTTTAATTCTAATAATTAGCATATAATTCCAAATATAATCTAAATCTTATTAACTATAAAATACATTTATTTTCATAATTTTGTTTCATTTTTCAAGATAAAGTATCATAAAGCCTCCTATCCCTCCCCACTCCCATTTCTTACTATGAAATATCAAGACTATTTTAAGTAGACTCACTTTAAATAACCTTTTCCTTTTCATCCTCAGATAATGAGGACCTCCTATATTTGAGTGAATGGCCTTATTTTCCTTTGCAGCATGATAACAAAGTTCATGCATTCAATAGGCATACCCTGTCTTACCTTTATGATGAGTCTGACCATATGATGGACAGTTATCTTTTCTACGATGTATCAGTGACCATGGATATTACTTTACTTTTCAACCACAGAAATAAATTGAGGGTGGGACTTGTGGTTGGGAAGACAAGCATTTCCAATTCAGTTAATAATTGCCCCCTCTGTGACACGGACCTCCACAAAATGTCATTCTTTATCAGTTCCTCAGGATGAATGTATCCTGAAATGTTCTTAAGAAAGTACATAAGGGTTCAATTTTTTTTTTTCTTACAATTTCCATGGGCTATATAAAGAGGCCTATTTAGGGAAAAAATAAATAAGAATATTTAGACACATGATACATTATAGAATTTATGAACAGATTACAGCACTAGTCTTCCCTGACAGGACATTCCTAATGCTACTTATTCATAATCTTTTGAGATGGAAACAAAAGCAATTCTTTTTTTGTATCTTCAAAAAATGAAATTTACAACAACAAAGACTAGCATTTTAAAGATAAATCTCTGAATAGTATCCAACTTGATAATTCATATCCTTAGAAAACTTAAGGAAAAAATAAACTACTCTCAGTCTGAATGTTAAAGTACTCTTTGAGATTAATAGACCACACACAAACACACACACACACACACACACACACGTATATACATGAATGGTACTTGCCTATATCACAGTTTCTCAGTGGATGTCCCTTAATAGCTATACTGACATTGATGGAATCTCTCATTTTAAAGTAGGCCCTTCCTTGTACCAGAAACTACATTTGTAAAAGGAAGATTGCTAAGTGCCAGAGTACTAAATTATGTATAAAATCTTCAGTATATTGATTTCCCAAATAAAAGGAAATTATGTCATTGGTGTAAATCTGGCTACAAGGGACCTTGTTAGAGAACTCAGAAATCACAATTAATCTTTAATTTCATATGGTATAATGATAGTAATTAGTGATGGCAAATTGATGTAATTTTTGAAAAAACACAATAGCTAGTAAATCTTCTTACTGTTTCATAATTAACCTTTGAACACTGAAATAGACTCAACTCCATTTTTCCATTAAAAAAAGAAGCAGGATTTGTTTTTGTTTCCTAGTAGTGAAATACCTTCTATTTTATGCTATATATATATCCTTGTTTTATGCACCAATAGGCATCAGTCAAGGTCCCCTAAATATTCAGTCTTGATTTTATATTGTGTTTAATTACAGAAACAGAAATACTACATCAAGTTTGTAACCTAAGTGAAAAGGTAAAAATGAAATGATATACATACAGAAGTGGTCAAGCAGAAAACAGCTCACCCCCAATCATTAAACACTATCCTTAACCAAAATATACTTTCTTCTTAAACAGATATTTGCCAATCCATCAATTAACCAATAAAGCATGCATTAAGCATCTTCCAAAGACACTATAGAAATAGCACTCCCTGCCTGTAAACCTATTACCATCTAGATAAACCAGTTGTTGTATGCATATTGCCCAGGGACGGAAAAAGTTTATGCAAATGAACTTCCTTCTGCCTCTGAAAACCATGCGATGGTAGGTGTTTTTGCCCCTTTGGGCCTTATGAGAGGGTTTGCCATTTTGAAAGATATTTATAAGGTATAGCATGGGAATCTAACTGTTTAGACTCGAATCCTTTACAAAATAAATGAAGTACAGAGTTATCATTTTTCTTCCTTTCCTTCCCCACCCCTTTCCCCTCAAGAAATATTCTTCATGCCCTGATTTTATTCTTATCAAAAGGAATCCTCAACTAACTCCCAAGTCTACTGGGGAAAGACAATGGTCTATGGTGAAGATCTCTGACACTTTGTACACCTGTTCAAGGTGAGCCTGGGTGGATAGCTAAGCCTTCTGTTTGTTTCTTGCCAGGCAGAAGAGCTATAAACCTTCCTCTTTGTTATGGATATGTTTTTGATGGTTATAATGAATAATGAAACAGCAAACAATCAGCAGAAAACCTTTCTGTAGTGGTATAGGGAGAGTCAGAAAGGATACAAAGGACATAAAATTTTAGAGCTAGAAATGGTTCAACCGCCTCATTTTCTATTTGAGGAAATTGAGACCTATAGAGATGAAATGACTTTCCCAAGGTCAAAGAGTTAGTTAGTGCCTAAGGCAGGAAGATGAATTAATACGACACAGAATAATTTTAAGGTGCCAGACCTCTATACTGTGATATATGTTAACCATATTATGCAGGTACTTCATTTTTAAACAAACATTATAAATCCTATTCTGGAAAGTTATAGAAACTTACTTTGGGCAGTCCTTTTCCTCCAGTCCCAAAGTGAATCACCAAGTACATGGCAATCACTTTCCAGGATGACGCTATTAATATTTCAGAAGATTGAAGAACTATTTGGTTTGCTCATTAAACGTGCTGCCTTATGAAAATGTGTGACATCTGAGAAATACGGCTTTCTCCACATGGCAGCATAATGACAGGGCTTGTCTGCTAGCCCACAGAGCTAGAAGAAAATCCATAGCCGACTGGCCTTAATGAGGTAGCAGATCTCATTAGGGAATTGCAAAAGGCCAGAGTAAGGCTTGTAACATGGGCAGAAGAACCAAACCATATATTTGAATAAAAATGTACATGCAATTTACATGTATCAGTATTATTTTTTTCTTCACAGTTGTACTTCAAAATTTTTTTTGTTTGTTTTTGCTTTTAGGTGATATAGACAAGGTAGAGCTTGGTTGCAGAAAGACAGCTTGTATGGTGAGAGGCTTTGAAACTATGGCATTTGGAGATAGATTGAGGGAACTTGGGATATTTAGCCTAGAGAAGAGAAACATGATAACTATATGCAAATATTTGAAGGCTCATAGCCTTTGAAAGATAGATTAAACTTAAAAACTCAATCTTATAAGACAGAACTAGAAACCACATGGGAAATCAAAGGTAAGCAGATTTTGACTCAGTTTATTATAATAACCATAATCATCATCTCATTCTTCTCATCTTATTGGATGGGTTTCAGGTAGAACTGAACAAACTGTTGCCTTGTTATTTCTTTTTTATTTTTAGTGTCCTTTAGAATAATGCAGGGTGCCTGTGTGATATGGTTAACGCATATCACAGTATAGGAGTCTGGCAGCTTAAAATTATTCCACATTGTATTAATTCATCTTCCTACCCTGGGCACTAACTCTTTGACCTTGGGCAAGTCACTTTATTTCTATGAGTCTCAATTTCCTCAAATAGAAAATAAAGGGGTGGACCACTTCTAGCTCTAAAATAACTTATTTTGTAGTTGAATTAAAATGTTAGGATGTAAGCTCCTCTTCCGCAGCCTCAGTGAAAATATTCTCAGTACAATGCCAGTCACAGGACAGTAGCCATTATATCTACCTCACCTTATTCCCACATGATGATGTTGTTCTTGGACATGTCTCTATTCTTTGAAAGCTTTTTGTTCCGTGTAGTTTGGAGATTATGAGTATTTGGGAAGGTGATATAAAATATTCTTTTTTATTAATTTATTTAGATTTATCAACAATCATTTCCATAAGCTTTTGAGTTTTAAATTTTACTCCTCCTCCCTTTCCACCTCCCTCTCCAAGATGGTGTGTAATCTGATATAGGCTATACATATACATTCCTATTAAACATATTTTCACATTAGTCATGTTGTAAGGAAGAATTAGAACCAATAGAAGGAATCACAAGAAAGAGGAAACAAACAAAACAGAAGAAAAAAATAGCAAATGGTATGCTTTGATCTGCATTCAAACTCCATAGTTCTTTCTTTGGATGTGGATAGCATTTTCCATCATGAGATCTTTGGAGATGTCTGAGATGTTTGCATTGCTGAGAAGGGCTAAGTCTATCAAAGTTAGTCATCACACAGTGTGGCTGTTACTGTGTACAACGTTCTGCTGGTTCTGCTCACTTCACTCAGCATCAGCCCATGCAAGTCTTTCCAGGTTTTTCTGAAGTCTGCCTGCTCATGATTTCTTATAACACAGCAGTATTACATTACCTTCATATACCACAACTTGTTCAGCCATTCCCCGATTGATGGGCATCCCCTCAATTTCCAATTCTTTGACACCACAAAAAGAGCTGCTATAAATAAAAATGTTCTTTTTTTTAACTTCTTTATTTTATTTTATTTTTTAATTAATAAATTTATTTATTTTTAGTTTTCAACATTCACTTCCACAAGATTTTGAGTTCCAAATTTTCACCCCATCTTGCCCCTCCCCCACCCCAAGATGGCATACATTCTGAATACCTCTTCCCCTAGTCTGCTTTCCATGCTATCTCTCCCCACTTCTCTTATCCACTTCCCCTTCTATTTTCCTGTAGTGCAGAATAGATTTCTGTACCCCATTTCCTGTATTTCTTATTTCCCAGTTGCATGTGAAAACTTTTTTTTAAACATGTGTTTTCAAAACTTTGGGTTCCAAATTTTCTCCCTTCCTCCCTCTCCACCCACCCTCACTGAAAAGGCAAGCAACTCAGTATAGGTTATACATGTGCAGTTATGCAAGACACTTCCATAGTAGACATGCTGTGAAAAACTAACTCTATTTCCCTTAATCCTGCCCCCCCCCATTCATTCTATTCTTTCTTTTGACCCTGTTCCTCCTCAGAAGTATTTGCTTCTGATTACTCCCTTTCCCCATCTGCCCTCCTCTCTATCATCCCCCTATTCTCTTGTCCCCTTCACCCTCATTTTCCTGTAGGGTAAGACAGATTTCCATACCCAATTGAGTGTGTATGTTATTCCCTCCTTAAGTCAAATCCTATGAGAATAAGATTCACTCATTCCCTCTCACCTTCTCCCATTTCCCTTCCACTGTAAAAGCCTTTTCTTTTCTGTTTTTTTGTGAGATAATTTACCCCATTCTACCTCTCCCTTTCTCCTTCTCCTAATATAATCCTCTCTCACCCCTTAATTTTATTCTCTAGATATGACCCCTTCATCTTCAACTCACCCTCTGTCCTCTATCTATCTATCTATCTATCTATCTATCTATCTATCTATCTATCTATCTATCTATCTATCTATCTATACATACATATAATTTTTTCCCTCCAACTACCCTAATACTGACAAAGGTCTCATGAATTACAAATGTCATCTTTCCATGCAGGAATGTAAGCAGTTCAACCTTAATAAGTTTCTTATGATTTCTCTTTCCTGTATAGCTCTTCGTGTTCCATTTGAGTCTTGTATTTGAAAGTCAAATTTTCTATTCAGCTCTGGTCTTTTCATCAAGAATGCTTGAAAGTCCTCTATTTCACTGAATTACCATTTTTTCCTGAAGGATTATACTCTGTTTTGCTGGGTAGGTGATTCTTGGCTGTAATCCTATCTCCTTTGCCCTCTGGAATATTATATTCCATGCCCTGCAGTCCCTTAATGTAGAAGCTGCTAAATCTTGTGTTATCCTGATTGTGTTTCCACAATACTTGAATTGTTTCTTTATGGCTTCTTGTAATATTTTCTCCTTGACCTGGGAACTCTGGAATTTGGCTACAATATTCCTAGGAGTTTTCCTTTGGGGATCTCTTTCAAGAGGAGATTGGTGGATTCTTTCAATTTCTATTTTGCCCTCTGGTTCTAAAATATGAAGGCAGTTTTCCTGGATCATTTCTTGAAAGATGATGTCTAGGCTTTTTTTATGATCCTGGTTTTCAGATAGTCCAATAATTTTTAAATTCTCTCTCTTGGATCTATTTTCCAGGTCAGTTGTTTTTCCAATGAGATATTTCACATTGTTTTCTAATTTTTCATTCTTTTGGATTTGTTTTATAGTGTCTTGATTTCTCATAAAGTCATTAGCTTCCAATTGCTCTATTCTAATTTTTAAGAAAATATTTTCTTCAGTAATCTTTTGGACTTCCTTTTCCATTTGGCCAATTTTGCTTTTTAGGGCATTCTTCTCCTCATTGGCTTTTTGGACCTCTTTTGCCATTTGGGTTAGGCTATTTTTTAAAGTGTTATTTTCTTCAGTATTGTTTTGGGTCTCCTTTAGCAAGCTGTTGACTTGTTTTTCAAGATTTTCTTGCATCACTCTCATTTCTCTTCCCAGTTTTTCCTCTACTTCTCTTACTTGCTTCTCAAAATCCCTTTTGAGCTCTTCCAAGGCCTAGGACTAACTCATATTTTTCTTGGAGACTTTGGATGTAGAAGCTTTGACTTTGTTGTCTTCTTCTAGTTGTATGTTTTGATCTTCTTTGTCACCAAAGTAAGATTATATAGTCTGACTCTTTTTTGTGCTGCTCATGATCCCAGCCAATTCCTTGAGTTTTAAACTCTTTGTTAAGGTAAGACTGTTTCCAATGTGGAGAATATACTGTCCCAAGCTTTGGGAGTTTGTACAGCTGTTTTCAGAGGTACTTCTAGGGACCTGTAAATTTTCAGTTCTTCCAAGGTGGTATGATAAGGGGCAGGATATTTCCTCTCTACCACCACAAGAAGCTCCACCATGCCAGCACTCCTCCTCGCCCCAAGACTGCTCCTCAGAACTGTGACCCAGATCCAAGCATGGGCAAAGCAAGAGATTCCTGCCTCAGCACTGGCAGAGAGATTCCTGCAATCCCCCTCTAATCAGTCACTGAATTCCCCCACAGTCTGTGGGCCAGGAACTCAGGAAGCAACCGCTGCCCTAGAGGCTGCACTCAGGACTTGCAGCTGAGACCTAGCTCCTCTCTCACTGCAGTCACAGACTTTTCCCACTGACCTTCTAAGTTGTCTTTGGCTTTTGTGGGTTGAGAAGTCTGGAAACCGCCACAGCTGCCCCTGATTCAGCCTTCTGAGGCCTGTTCCAGGGTTGCTGTGGCCTGTGCACCCACATTGAACTGGGTTCCTCTCCCCACCCGGTGGGTTATACTCTTCTGATCAACCATCCAGGTTGATTTGGGCTGGAAATTTGTTTTACTCTGTCTTTTTGGGGGTTCTGATGCTTTAGAATTTATTTAGAGCCATTTTTTACAGGTATTTGGAGGGGTTTGAGGGAGAGCTCAAGCAGGTTACTGCTTTTATTCCACCATCTTGACTCTGCTCCTCCCTAAATAAAAATATTCTTAAGTTATTATGAATTAATGTTATTTCTGGGTGATTGAGGACAAAGACTTGATCTGGGATAATGGTCCATCTCTAATATAGATTATTGATTGAGTTTTCCAGGGTATTTTGAGGTCTGAAAGTATAGTATAGGGAGGGAGTCATCAGCCCATTAAAGATATCAAACTTCTAAGGTATAATTTTAGCCACCAGGCCATCTTTTGCTAGTTATTCAATAAGTGTCAAATGCTTACAGCTTGTAAAATTTCTAATGTTTCCTTGCATAATCTACATTGATCACTAAATTCAAGTGGTATAGACAAGGTAGAACTTGGTTGAAGAATGGTTGCAGCTTGGTTGCCTTAATGATAACCCTTCTGAAATTCTGTAATTTCTGGTGGCAATGATCTGTTCCTTCCATTTCCACAAACAAATTAGCATGAATTAGCTATTTGTTTAATAATTCTTGGCCAACATGTTTTTTGATGGAATTCATATAGAAATAGTATTATCACAAGTTACTATCTTGTTTTTTTGTTTTTTTTTAATAATTGAATAACATGACTGGAATATAAACTCACTTGCCTGTCAATTGCCAAGGCCTGTTGATTTAACTTTTGCCATATCTCTCAAATATTCTTCCTTCTTTCCTCTGACACTTGACACTGACACCACTCTGGTGCAGACTCTCATCATTTCTTACTTGAACTACGGGTGCCTCAGGCCTCTCCCCACTCTAATCCATCCTCCATATTTTCCTAAAGTGTAGCTCCGACAACATCACTCCCCTCAATCCTCCACTCAATAAACTTCAGTGTCTCCCTATTGACCCCAGGATAAATTTAAAACAAAACAAAACAAAAGTGTTTGACATTTAAAACCTTTCATAACCAAGACATTTTTACCTTTCCAGTCTTCTTACTCCTCAACATATAATCTTTGATCCAGTAACATTGGCCTCCTTGCTGTTCCATGAACAAGACACTCAATCTCTTGGTTCCGGATATTGTTTCTGGCTTTCACCCATGTTGTACTCTTTCCTCATCTTTGCCTACTTGCTTCTCTGCTTGCTTTAAGTCTCAACCAAAATCCCATCTTCTACTGGAAGTCTTTCCTAACTCTTCTTAATTCTAGCAAGTTCCTTCTCTTAATCACTTCCTATTTATCCTGTATGTAGCTTGTTTGCACATATTTATTTACTTGTTGTCTCCCCTATTAGATTGTGAGCTCCTTGAGGGCAGGGACTATTTTTTGCCTTTGTATTCCTAGCTAGCAATGTCTGGCACATAGCAGGTGCTTAATAAGTGTTTATTGACTGATTACAAATAATGTTTCTAACACTATGCTAAGAGAAAACTTGTTAAATAAATGAAACCATTAATGACTCTTTTTTTTATTGCTGATTACTGCTTATAGACTAAAAATATGCTAACTCTATATATATGTGTGTGTATATATATATACATATATATATATATATACACACACATATATATGTGTGTATGTATGTATTCAGGTGGGTAAATCCTGACCTGAGAAACAAAAGGGTTTTAGATAATTGGCAAGTGAATTGAAGCCCAGATGACACAGATTGCTCTTATCTCTGTTAATACACCTTTGCAGCTGAGATATCAGTTGTAAAATACCTAAGAAAAAATACTATCAGTAATGATGTGATCCTTAATCCACTAATACTAATAGCACATTTCCTTTTTGCTAGTCTAGGGAGGGGTCATATCTCAATAATGTATTTTACAATATGGCAATCACAAAGTTACTTTCATGAAAATAATAATAATAACCTTCATAAATTATTCATTGGGCACAGATATTTGGAAAATCTTAATAACTTTTATTCAGTTTTGAGCTAGAAATCTTGTTCATTCTATCTAAACCCTCTCTCTGAGGCATCACTTTCCATTCAGTTAGACATTTTTATTTGGATGAAGTTAGCATAAATTATTCTCTCCCTAAAAAGAGAATCTTTTGATTTAGAAGATATATTACAGGTAGTGAGGCAGACCCTAGAAGCTTGTGGCAAGGAGGAAGTCCAGGGGATTCCAAGAGATAAAATCATTAGTGTTTTAAGGTTCTGGAATTTCTCTTGGCAGGAAAGACATGGTCTAAGAGCTAGGGTTGGAAATATTCCATGCTGCTGTGGTTTCCCCTCTAATTTCATTCCAGAAGGGAAATGGACTTCTGTGAATCAGCTGTACATTTCCTCCCCATTTCAAGTGTGGCCAAATATATAGGAAGGTGGAAATGAAGCACAAATCTCTAGAGTAAACAGGTGCATATTTACTTTTGTTTGATAACTGGGCACACCAATAGAGATATCCTGAATATAGCAAGAAATAAGAAACTGAGAGAGGAGTGGAATTATATATACGGGTTATATCTCTGGGAGCTATCTCATTAAACTACAAGAGCATAAATTTCTAAGGAAGCCAGTATTGTGTCCGGGACCAAGATGTAGCCGATGCCCTTGGTCACCAATGGGGAGTAAAAAGGAAGGAGCAATACATACCGAGAAAATGTAATTATGTTTGTATTATTTAATTTTCTAAATACTTTCATATACTTTCTTTTATCTGATCTTCATGCCTGAGCTAGCAATATTATCTCCACTTGACAGATAAGGAAACTGAGGCACAAAGAAATTAAAAGACTTCTGGAAAGACAATCTTCTGACTGCTAGGCAGAAACTACCTTTTGCTGGCTTTCTAGAAAAGCATATTCCCATTAATAGCTTCATTTTTTACATTTTAGGGCTCTTTGGATACATTTTTCAATCTAACTTGAATTTCTGTAATAGGAGGGTCCTTGACATGAGCTTTACTGCTCTTCCTTGGATAGTGGTAGGTAGTTCTGGATTAGTTCCCTGGGCAATCTTTTTAGAGTAAGATCGAGATTGAACATTTTCCCTTAGGTTGTAAAAACCTGTCAGGGGTGTCATTTTAATTAAACTCTAGTAAGATCACCATTGAGTATTAGCATTTCTCAATTTCAGCACAACAGGATGTGATTTCCTTTCCTGTTCTGTGTAATACACACTTCTTCAGGGTAGCTTAAATCTAGTTCCTAATTACAGACATTTGTAAATCAAAGTTTACAAATGAGCTGAGGCTGCCCTTAAGAAACAAAAAATATTTGTTTCTTTTGGTCTTCTTGTTATTCAAATACTACAAACAATCATTTCAGTACCATAATAATTATTCATATTTATTCATCTTTAAAAGCACACAAGTTTTTAACCCTAAGAGTTAAAGGATGATGAATCAATAAGCTTTTATTACTTGCCTACTAAATGCCAGCTACTGTAATAGGCATTTATAGGCCAATGATATGGGGAAACTGAATCTCAGATAGATGAAATGACTTTTCCAAAGTCATACATCTAGTAAGGGTGAGAGTTGAGAGTCAAATAATGCAGTGCTATTTCCGTAATGCCATCTTGACTGTTTCAACATGCTACCCTGGCTAGTTTTTCAGTTTTCTGATCCAATCATGGAATTGCAGCTTTAGACATGGAATGACACCTAGAAGTCATCTAATCTACCTTCCTCATTCTATAGAAGAGGAAACAGTCTCAGAGAAGCAAAATGACTATCTTGTAACAAATATTAGTAGACTGAATCACTATCTTACTTCTCTCAAGCCCCATCAGAAGTTGTGAAAATGATTTTGACCCTACTTCCTTTCCAAATCTAAGGACAGTTGGAAGTGCTGGATTTGGAATTGAGGAGATCTGAGTTCAAATCCCAGCTCCTACTAGCTATGTCATTCTCGGCAAGTCAAATAACTGTTCCTCAGGCAATTGCATTCCTATCAAATAATGTAAAAATAAATAAATTGAAAAAGCCTTTATTAAGCACTTACTGTGGCCAGGCACTGTGCTAAGCACTAGGAATACAAAAACTAACAAGTAACATACTCCTTACCTTCAAAGAGCTTATATTCTGATGCGGGGAGACAACACATAAAGGGGAGAAGGAATGTGAGGGCAGGGTTAAATCTTCACAAAAGGATCTGGAGGGAAGGGTGAGAGGTGGTCTGACTGCAGACAGTATGGTATGGGAATGCCTGGAAATTAGGGTTCCCCCACTGGGAGGTTTCCAAGGTCACAAATATGAGTATTCCTCTCCAGACATTGCTTCCTGTACTAGTCTTCTGGTCAACAACTCAGATCCCAGTTCCAAAATTGGCTTCCCTACATGACATCTATGACTTTCCTCCTTCCTCCAAAACTGGAACTAAGACAAACCCAGCCTACACAGAGCAGAACTTGAGGAATCAGATTGTCATGGTATTTAGAGGGAGAAAGGATTATACAGATCAATGGTACAAAGAGAAAGTTTGTTATTTTTGTGCTTAATAAATGTTTATTGAAATGAACTTGTGGAATTGCACATTATTCTGTCTCCTTTTATTCCCAAATTCTCTTCTGGAATTTCATGTTTAGGACACTATAAATCTGTAGACTCTGGGGAAAAATTAATTTAAAAAAAACAGCCATAAAGAAAACACAATTAGATTTTCATGTTAAAGATAGGGAGTGAGTATCTGGTTAGAGGATGAATTTACCTTGGAATTTTGTGATAGAAGAAGAGCAAATTTTCAGGAATCATTCAGAAATTTATACCTGCTTTTCAAAGTGATGATTTTTATCCTTAATTTATCTCACCATATTTTAGGTCACAATTTTTAAAATGTGTCTGCACATGGACATAACAAACTAGGCAACATCCATAATAGCAATAAATGCCACATTGCGAATCATTTGATACTCTAAGGTCAAGACAACACAGATCAGTGGATGGAGTTCTGGACACAGAGTCATTAATTACTTGGTTCAAATGCTGACTTTGATACTTACTAGCTTTGTGACCTCAAGCGAATCACTTAAGCTCTATGTACATTGGCAACTCCTTATGATTTATATAGTAAATTTCAATCTGTGACCTGTGTTGGTATGGGGTTGTTCTGCATGTTAGCAAAAGCAAAGAACATTCAAGTGATCATCTCATTTGGAGTACTCCTAAATCTGGTTGTGTGTTTATTTTCAGGAGATTCTATTAATAGTCATCAAGCCTACTTGAGCCTATTTGGTAACATTATATGGAGAATATGAAGGATAACTAGTGGATGATCTGAGGGTTTCACTGGCATCCTCAGGATGTTGGGAGAAAGTGAGGAAGGTTTTCAAGACATTGGGTGGATCCATTGTGGCAAAGTTATAGGAAGACAAGAACGAGACACTGACAGGACGGGCAGGTATAGATAGGATGTAATCTGCAGTCTTTAAAGGGAATTCCTACCTGGATGAGAGGCCACTCCATTGGAGTATGTGAGGATTAATTTTGGAATGTATAAGAAGACATCTTAAGAGGCAAGTTGAATAGTTCCCAGGATGGCTTTTTGTTGCTTTGTGGCATGGTATTTTTTTATCTACAGTAAATATTTTTTATCTTTAATGTTTTTATATTTAATAAATAAAACTATCCTTGTCAGTTAACATGTATTTATTAAGTTATTACTATGTGTGAGGCATTGTGATAGCCTTTAGACTTCTATGACAAAACAAAACAAAACAAAACAAAACAACTGTTGTTTTCCAACACTTGCAAAAACATGGGAACTCTAATGTGCTTTTATGGCCATTTTTGACAGTGTCACCATTAAAACCTAATTTTGTTTTTTTACCAAAATCCTAATGGAAAAGGAATAGTTTTGTGATTCTTTTTTTCAAGTTTAAAACTCTTCCTAAACTAAAACAGCCTTCAAGAAAAGATAATGAAGGGCTTAAATAGCACAGAATCTTACAGATCTGGAACATTTTTAAGATTTATTTTTCCTGGGACAATTTTAATCTTCAACACTTAGCACAGCAAGAAAAACAAACAAAGACACAACAACAACAACAAAAAAAAAAACCCACCCTAAACAATCATAGGATCTTGGAGTGGAAAGAGACTATGTAAAGAGACTGCCTCGGACACTCTCTAGCTGTGTGTGACCTGATGAGTCACTTAACCTTAACCTCTCTCAATTTCCTCATCTACCGAATGAAAGGGTGGAACTTAGTGGCCTCTAGGGTTCCTTTCTTCTCTCAATCTTTGGTTTGATGACTCTCCATTTCAGGAGGTCTCCTGAAGCTCTAAGATTCCATGCTTCTATGATTCTAAGAGATAGAAACCAATGTATCCTGGAATGGTCATATTGCCAGAGATTTAGAACTGCAGGGAATATTACAGAGTATCTAGTCTAATGCCCTAATTTTACAGATGAGGAAACATGCATAGAGGGGTCAAATGATTTGCCTAGCATTTCAACTACTAGTAAGCAATGAGGAAAGCATTTATGAAATAGATGGTACAGTAGAAAGAACACTGGGACAAGAATCAAGAAGTTATTGTTGTTCAGTTGTTTCCAACTCTTTGTGACCCCATTTGGGGTTTTCCTGGCAAAGGTACTGGAGTGGTTTGCCATTTCCTTCTTTACCTCATTTTACAGATGAGGAACTGAGGCAAATAGTACTAAGTGACTTGCCCAGGGTCACATGACTAGCAAGTGTCTGAGGCCAGATTTTAACTCACAACCATGTCTTTCTGACTCCAGGCTGGGCACTCTATCTACCTAGTTGCCATACCTCCCACTTTAGATCCTATTAAATCATACTATGAAAACTGTATGAAAAAACATGTACAGTAAAACTAGGAGACACAAGACAGTCATAATACTATAATTCTTTTTAAAAATAGGTGTTAAGTTGTCATTGCATTATGGATATTTCAGATAAAAACATGACTGTAGAAGGCTTTTGTGATGTATTGAATATATACAAGGAAGGTAGATTCAGTATTTTTATACATATTAGGGTCAGGTTATCTATTAGCCTTTGAAGACTAAACCTTCATTACTATATGATTATGAAGTACTCCTTTTAATGAAAGTCACTATTCGATACTAATTAGGTTAAATCCCATTACACTTGTCTGGTTTTACACTTTGCTCTTCATTGTACTCACATCATTTGTTTTCACCTGCAAGAAAGTGCTCCATTCTGCACGACATTCCCAGAGTTCATATTTCTCTATTTCTTGCTGCAATGCAATTTGGAAGCAATTGCTTCAGAAATATTATTAAACATGTTTAAAAGTCCTTTATGAATTAAGCTTTTTGTAAGTAACCCATATGTGAGTTTTTGGAAGCTAATTTCCCTACTTATGGAAGAAATTTTTAAAAAGTGATTTAAGTGGTTCTGTATTAGCGGATAACACTCTGGACTTGGTATCTGAAAGACATGGGTTCAAACCCCACCTCTAACACTTACTAGTTATGTAAACAGGGACAAGTCCCTAAACCTCTCTGAGGATGGGGAAATAAGGGAAGGGAATGAGCATTTATTAAGCATCTTTTATGTACCATGCCCTGTGCTAATCACTTTACAAATATTCTTTCGTTTGATACTCACAACAACTCTATGAGGTAGGTACTGTAATAAATCTTCATTTTGCAGGTCAGGAAACTGAAGCAGACAGAAGTTAAGTGACTTGATTAGGGTCACACAACTAGTGAGTATCTGAAGTCAGATTTGAACTCAGGTCTTCCTGACTCCCAACATTCATGGACAAAGATTCAGAAATGGAAATAAAAATGGTTAAGGTGAATAGTCCAGTTTGACTGAGTGGCAGTTGATAGGAAGGTTATAAGAGGAGATAAAGCTGGTATTGTAAGTTGGAGCTAGAGTCTTTTAATTGGATTGACAGTTTATTCTTTAAGTGGTAGTCAATGGAGGGGCAATAAAATCTTTTAATAGGAACATGACATAATTAGAGAGATGCATTGGGAAGATCTAAGTTAAAATCAAGGTAAGGATAGGTCAGTGTCCTGGATGGGATGAAGGCAGGGACTGAGATTCCTTATAGAAACAGGCAAGCTGAAGAGGCAAAAAGGACAAAAAGAGACAAAAGTTTGAAGTTAAGAACTGAGATTGGATGAAAGTAAAGTAACAACAGAAAGATAAATTGTCAATCAGTTCTATTTGAATCAGTGAAGCCAAGGCAAGAGTAATGTCAAGGTCTGAAAAGACATCTGAGATCTCTCCAAGAAGGTTCCCTGAAAGTGTTACCTATGAATGGGTGATTCTGTGCTTCCCCCCATCCACATACGTTTTGTCTTACAGGGACCCAGAGACCCAAAGGAGACCTGGGATTTGTTAGAACAATATCTTTGCATCCTTGATTCTATGTATCTTATTGTCTGGATTCAGGAGGCAGTGGGTATGGATAGTCCTTGGGCAGGTTGAGGGGAGTTAGGAGAGTTATGGACCTTCACAGCAGTCAGAATGGACTCTCTTCAATCTTGAGGACTCTTACTGACTACTTCCTTTTGCAGGGACAAAGAGGGTAATAAGTGATTGATCTGAAACCCAGGGCATATTCTGAATATCATTTGACACAATATTGACGTAAGCAACAGGTTGAATAGTGTTTACCACTAAGAAAGGAAAATTAAGGCCAGATATACCTTAATTATAACTTATGTTAAATCTTAAAATGTGTAAACTTTCAGGTGATTCAGGATTTGAGGTAATAAGAAGCTTTTTCACATCTTGCAAAGAGAGACCTCTGCAACCTTTCTCTATAACTCCTTCCAGAACCTTCCCATAAGGTAACTTTTCTATGTGCATGACCTAAGTCCCTTCTGGGATACTTTAAATTCATCTTTATCTCTGATCTCTGTAGAAATAGAAAATAACTTGTCCTCTTCATCTTTCTAAGAGCCCGGATGAATACTGAAATTGAAGCTAATTGAAGATGCCCATTTACCTACAAATACTTTTAAAAATGAGAACATTTAGAAGTTTAAAATGTCTCAGGGGAAAATGCATATATATATATATGTATAATACACACATATTTTATATGAACTTTGGTTTTATCTAATAATTCATTTCTAGGGCATTGTTAATGATTCTATGACCTATAGACCTCACATGGTACATCCACATCTCTCTGAAACCTCTACCCACACATCAGATTTAATTGAAAAGTGCTCAAAAATAAGCACAGAAGCTATGCCCATTTGTAAACTTCCATTATCTATTTTTTTCTTTCAGGAGGCTATGGACAGTCACAAATTAAATTTTAGGTTCTTTGAATTTGATATTTTATCTCCCACCCCTTGTCTTTTCATTGAATGTTCATCATGCTTAGAATATTCTCCATTCTTTCTTCCATATCTGAGAATCCCCAGCTTTTTTTTAATGCCCAGCTCATGTGCCAGTGACTGCAAGAAATCTTTACTGATATCTGTAATTGTCAGTGCATCTTTTCTCCTCAAAGCATTCAAGTATGTTTATATGTTGTATATCCCCATTAGAATATAGATTCCTTGAGTTCAAGAACTTTTAAAAATTTCATTATCCATCCCCAGAATGTAGCACAGTATCTCATGTATAGTAGGTGTTTATTAAGTGCTTCTTGGATTGGTTTGGGTTAGGTATATATTTATACCTTTTAATGAAGGATTAAATTTTGTCAGATTAGCTGAGTTTCTTTGATACTTAGGATGGAACTAACAAATGTGAAATATTGAGTAACCAACTTGAAGTAATGACTTCACTTCATTCGTCTCTAAAAAGAACAGAAAAACAAAAACCACTTTGAAGACATAAGAAACTCCACCCCACCCCTAATTGAAGAAAGACATTTTATGAAAGTTGTCTTGTTTTATTAAAGCCAGCGATAACATTGTCAGAGAGATATGGAATCTAATCAACAATACTACTTTCAAAGAAATTGGCAAGATTATTTTTTTTTGTGATTTGAAAGGGTGATTAGGTTTAACCTAAATAAAAGTGGGATTGAATTATAAATGCTTATTTTATCATACATATGACCTTAGTAAAAAAAAAAAAAACACCAAAACAAAAACCTTAGTGGTAGTCTAAATCATTGATTTATGCATGTTGTACCAGAAAGGGAAAGAAGAAAAAGAACTCACTGGAATGAGGAACCAACCTGATAAATTAGGACACAAACTGAAGAGATAAAAATAGTCAAATCCATGACCTTTGGAGAGAGATTAAAGAAATGTAATATGCTTGATTTAGAGATAAAGTGATATTGAGAGTAAAGGATAACTGCATATTAATATTTGACAGGTAATAACAAAAGAAGGGTGGAAGGCTTGCTTAAGGTTATTAAGTAGAACATAACAAGCATTCACAGCTTGAAAAAGGAATACTTAAGTTATACATGAATAGGAAAGAAATCTGTAATAATCAAATGGATTAGATGATGGAATAACACGCAAGGGGGCAGGCTGAACACTATTGCCACTGGAATGCCTAGCATAGTGTTGAATAAATAGAGGTGCTCAAAAAAATCCTTGCAGACTGATCAGGTGATTGAAATGGAGGATAGTAAATGCTTGTTGAT
This sequence comes from Vombatus ursinus, assembly GCF_900497805.2. Taxonomy (NCBI): domain Eukaryota; kingdom Metazoa; phylum Chordata; class Mammalia; order Diprotodontia; family Vombatidae; genus Vombatus; species Vombatus ursinus. The sequence goes on along the minus strand of NW_020954590.1, from coordinate 8,245,320 downwards.
GTGACTCAAGCGATAAAGATAGCACAGTACAAATGAGCAATTGTATTTAACAATATAAAGCAAGGAAGTGATTGTCCTTGTATCTTCTTCAGAGGAAGCCCCATGTCTTGAGCGGGATTTTCTTGGCAGTGAGACATTCAGATTGACAGAGAACGGCAGAATAACAGAGTAAATTAATATGATGTTTTCCAAATACTTAGAGCCCTCCAAGGTTAGATTAAAACATCTTTGATGGGTAGAGTCAGTAGATTAGATTAGGGATGAAAGAAAGTGAGGTAAGAAACAGGGAATAAGGTGATCTGGATTTTAGTCTCTGTTCTCCCCTTCACTGGTCTTTTGATCCTGGGCAAAGCTCTTAACTTCTCTGGGCATCAGATCAATCATTGTTAAAATAAAAAGTTTGCCCTAGATGATCTCTAAAGTGTCTTCCAATTCTAGCCAAAAAATTATTATAAAGTAAAAATTCAAAATCAATGCCAGAGAAGCATTATATACTAGTTGGTATAGGAATATACTCAAGTACCAAATTCACTATCAAAATTACAAAATTATAATCCTGACATATAGAAATGTATCTTTCCAACCAAATTTACTTTGTATCTATTTTATTTGTAAAACTGACATGTACTTCTTGAACCCTTCTCTCCCACCCCCCCATTTAAAAAGTAAGCTTCTTGAAGGCAGGAACTATTTTACTTTTATCTTTTTATTTCCAGCATTTAGCATGATGCCTGGCACATTTGTTATTGTTGTTGAGTCATTTCAGACATATCTGACTCTTTGTGAACCCATTTGGAGTTTTCTTGGCAAAGATACTAAAGTGATTTGCCATTTCCTTCTCCAGCTCATTTTACAGGTGAGGAAACTGAGGCAAACAGGGTTAAGTGAATTGCCCAGGGTCACACAGCTAGTAAGTATCTGAGGAAGACAATTCTTCCTGATTTTAGGCCCAATACTCTATCCACTTTGCCACCTAGCACCCACAATAGGCTTTAATTAAACAAGACAACTTTCATAAAATGTTTATTGATTGATTGATTGATTGATAGGATCAACATTTATAAGAATGACTCTTTTCTTTGATATGCATCTACAAGTTAGGGAACATATGCCAAAGGAAACATTTGAGCTATCTTTACTGGCATAGGGAGTAGAGAGATTCCTAGAAGTTTATAGGAAAACAAAGCAGCAAATTGTGTGTCTAGAACCTTGGCACAACCTTAATTTTGCCCTTCTCTCTACTATCACCTCCTTCTCCTACCCCACCACCCCCTCCAATGGAAGCCCTGTATATTCATGCACCTTCCCTCCCAGTCAACTTCTTTCCCTAAGCACACTTTCCCTAAGTCTGTCATGACCTATTCATCCTACCTTTTTATCCCTAAACCTCAACTTCCATTTCTTTCTAAGGGATAATCTTAGATAAAGCTTATGAAGAAAAGTAGTTTGAAGGCTCTATTCTGCCATTTACTAGCTATATGATCTTGAGCAAGTCCCTGATGCTCATTTGAAACTTGACTTGTCTCTCAATATGGGTCTATGTTACAAGGAGCTGGATCACTTTTTCCCTCCATACTTTAGTGTAATTGCTCTGTGGGGAAGCACAGAGCTTCTCTTGTGCTAACTGTGAGTATATAGTCTTTCTAAGAGGTATGTTCCTGGGGAAATCCTAGGGATAGGGCTGATGGCTATCCGCTATGGGCTATTCTGATGATTACATAGCAACTGAAGGTATACTCTCTATGTGAGCAAGATCAAGAATGGTGAAAAAGGATAGCTATAAACGTAGCTTGAGAAGAGATTGAAGAAGAGGGTCAGATGAAAGATGTGCTGCGTTCGGTCAGTCAGACATGAAGGGAAATGGGGCTGAGGGTTTTGTAAGTTAGAGTAATATTTGGCTTGGACCATCTGTTCTGATGGGCAGCTAGGTGGCTCAGTGGAGATAGAGTGCTAGACCTGAAATAAGGAAGACTCCTCTTCTGAGTTCAAATTTGGCCTCAGATACTTATTATCTGTGTGACCCTGTTCACCTCAGTTCTTCATCTGTAAAAAAGGAAATGGAGAAAGAAAAGGAAAACCCCTCCACTATCTTTGCCAAAAAAAAGCCCCAAATGGAGTCACAAAGAGTTTGACGCAAATGAAATGAATGAACAAAAACAATCTATTCTCAAATGGTAAACCAAGGGTGGATACTGACATAGAATCAACCATTTAGGTTCTAGTTAATAGTGTGATTTTCATATGACCATACACCCACATGAACAATTCAGGTTGTTTTATTTCACCCATTAATCTCTTTTGTTTTGAAATGAAGTTTGGAATGTGGGAGGAATTATACAATTATAGAGATTAGATGGAGTCATGAACTTTGAGAAACACTAAATCTGTGGATTAACATTTCTGTGTGCTTACACTAAGCCTGTACAGATGGGTGAATTGTGTAATTACTTTCTCCAATCACCATTTGTTCTAATATTATATAATTTAGAATTTTAAATATTCCTGAGAAATCTATGATTGTCCCTTTCCATAACAAGATCTTGTTATTTAATCTTTTATTGAAAAGCAGCATGCTATAACAGCAAAGGCTCTCACGAGAGTCCTGGGTTTGAGCCACAGCTTCCATATTTACTAATTATGTGACTGTGGACTTAAGAACTTTTATGGTGCTCAGTTTCTACTTTAATAAAAGGGACACAATAATACTCATACTAGACACTTCACAGGGATGCTATGAGGAAAGTACTTTATAAATTTTAAAATACTACGTAAATAATAATAACTAACATAACAATATAATAGTAACTAATCTTTATATAACACTTGCTGTGTACAAGGAACTGAGTTAAGCATTTTACATTTATTATCTCAATTAGTTCTCACAAGAACCCGGCAGATAGGTACTCCTGTTATCTCCATTTTATAGATGAGGATACTGAAGCAAACAGAGATTAAGTGACTTGCACAGATCACATAGCTAATAAATATCTGAGGCTAGATTTGAATCCAGGTCTTTTTGACTCCGGGTCTGCCACCATATCCATTGTACCACCTTTATTTGGGGTGTGTATCTGTAATTTGGAGTGTAATCTGTAATTTCACTGGCATGGTGAACTTTTGGTAAAGTTACTCATTCTACCAAAGTAGTTTAGTACCAACTCTGCAATTTCTAGTCATAGAGCATTTCCTCAAAGCATTAAGAGGTTAATTAACACGCCAAGGATCACACAGCCAACAGCATCAAGAATAGGACGTGAATGCAGGTTTTCCTCAATCCAAGGCCAATTCTGCAACTTACTACATCACACTATCTTTCAAATGTGTGCTATTATTTGATCTATTCTTATCACAGTTCCTCAGTCATGCCAATCATTTATTTTATCTTGACAGTCCAAGAGTGAATTGAGTGTTTTTCTGATGTCATTTTTCTCAGGCAGGAAGATAAGAGTTTGGACGAAAGAGGTGGAACCAAGATGGTGGATAAAGGCAGGGACTTGCCTGAGCTCTCCCCCAAAACCCTCCTAATATCTTTAAAAATCACTCTAAATAAAATCTAGAGTAGCAGAAACCATAAAAAGATGGAGTGAAACAAATTCCCAGCCCAAGACAACTTGGAACTTTGTCAGGAAAGGTCTATTGCAGCAGGGTGAGAGAAGAGCACAGTCCAGCACAGGCTGGACCAGTGCAGACCAGGCTCCAGCAAACCCAGAGCAGGCCTCAGGGCAACTGAAACACTGGCAACGGTGCCAGTTTCCAGACCTCTCAGCCCACAGATGCCAAAGACAGCTCAGAACAGGGGTTGAGAGCCTGCAGCCTTGAGGTAACATGTGGCCCTCTAGGTCATTGGGTGCGGCTTTTTGACTGAATCCAACTTTTACAGAACAAATCCTTTTATTAAGGGGATTGGTTCTGTGAAGTTTAGATTCAGTCAAAGCGTTATACTTGAGGACCTAGAAGACCACATATGGCCTTGAGGCTCAGGTTCCCACCCCTGACTTAAAAGGTCAACAGGAAAGGTCTGTTGCACGTGGGTGAGGGAAAAGCACAATTCAGTGCAGGTGGTGCCAGCAGAGCTCTGGCCCCAGCAAACCAGGAGCAGGCCTTGGGAGTGACTGAATCAGCAGCTACAATGACAATGGCAGCAGCTGCTTCTAAAGCTCTCAGCCCACAAATGGTAAAGGGGTCCAACAACTGGTCAGAAGGAGATTACAGGGGTCTTTTTGCTAACTCTGATACAGGACTCTGTTGCTTTGCTTATACTCAGATCCAGGTCACCATCCAGGGTAGCAATCCCAGGGCAAAGACGAGCACTAGCATAGCAGAGGTTGAAGGCACAGTGGAAGGGGGACCCTCTACACAGTTCCAGGGTAGAAAAGAGTGCTAGTGGTCACTTACAGATCAGAGCACAGGCCAGGTGAGTAGTAAGCACCTCTCCTTAGGTCATACCATCTCGGAAGAACTGAAAACTCACAGGTCCCTAGAAATATCTCTGAAAATAGCTGCAACCAAGGAAGTTTGCGACAGTGTGCCTTCCACCCTGGAAGCAGAGCCCTACTTGAACAAACAGTTAAAAGTCAAATAATAGCCTGGGAAAATGAACAAACAACAGGAAAAAAAAAACTCTGAGTATAGGAAGTTACTATGGTGACAAGGAAAATCAAAACAAACACTCAGAAGAAGACAACAAAATCAAAACTCCTACATCCAAAGCCTCCAAGAAAGATATGAATTGGTCTCAGGCCATGGAAGAGGTTAAAAAGGATTTTGAAAATCAAGTAAAAGAGGTAGAGGAAAAATTTGGAAGAGAAACAAGAGTGATGTGAGAAAATAATAATAATAAAAAAAAAACGAGTCAATAGCTTGGTAAAGGAGACACAAAAAAAATACTGAAGAAAATAACACTTTAAAAAATAGACTAGACCAAATGGTAAAAGAGGTCCAAAAAGTCAATGAGGAGAAGAATGACTTAAAAATCAGAATTGACCCAGTGGAAAAGGAGGTCTAAAAACTCACTGAAGAAAATAATTCCTTAAAAATTAGAATGAAACAAATGGAAGCTAATGACTCTATGAGAAATCAAGAAATCAAAAAAACCAAAACCAAAAGGATGAAAAAAATAGAAGACAATGTGAAATATCTCTTTGGAAAAACAACTGACCTGGAAAATGGATCCAGGAGAGAGAATTTAAAAATTATTGGGCTACCTGAAAGCTATGATCAAAAAAAGAGTGTAGACATCATCTTTTAACAACTTATAGAGAAAACTGCCCAGATATTCTAAAACCAGAGAGTAAAATAGAAATTTAAAGAATCCACTGATCACTTTGTTAATGAGATCCCAAAATGAAAACTGCCAGGAATATTATAGCCAAATTCCAGAGTTCCCAGGTCAAAGATAAAATATTGCCAGGCACCAGAAAGACACAATTCAAGTGTTGTGGAGCCACAATCAGAATAACACAAGATTTAGCAGCTTCTACCTTAAAGGACTGGAGGGCTTGGAATATGATATTCTAGAGGGCAAAGGAACTAGGATTACAACCAAGAATCACCTACCCAGCAAAACTGAGTATATGACTTTCAAATACAAGACTCAAGAGAAGGATGAATAGGTAAACAGGAAAGAGAAATCTTAAGGGGCTTATTAAAGTTAAACTGTTTACATTCCTAAATAGGAGCATGATATTTGTAACTCATAAGAACTTTTTCATTATTAGGGTAGTTAGGAGTATACATAGACAGAGGGTGCAGGTTTGAGTTGAATATGAAAGGGTGATATCTAAAAAAATAAAATTAATGGATGAGAGAGGAATGTACTGGGAAAAAGAGAAAGGGAAAGGTAGAATGGTGTAAATTATCCCTCATAAAAGAGGCAAGAAAAAGCTTTTAAGTGGAGGGGAAGAGGGAAGACATGAGGGGGAGTGAGTGAACCTTACTCTCATCAAAATTGGCTCAAAGAGGGAATAACATACACACTCAATTGGGCATAGAAATCTATCTTGCCCTACAGGAAAGTGGGAGGGCAGAGGGATGGGAGAAGGGGTATGTGTGATGGACAGGAGGGTGGATTGGGGGAGGGGATAGTCAGAAGCAAAACACTACGAGTAGGAATGGGGTGAAAGGAGAGAGAATAAAATAAATGGAGCAGAGGAAATAGGATGGAGGGAAATACAATTAGCAATAGTAACTGTGAAAAAATTTTGAGACAGATTTCTCTGATAAGTGCCTCGTTTCTCAAACATATAGAGAACTGAATCAAATTTATGAAAATAAGAACCATTCCCCAAATGAGAAATGATCCAAAGACATGACCAGTTTTTAGGTGAACTAATCAAAGCTATCTATAGCCATATGAAAAAAAATACTCTATTTATTGGAGAAATGCAAATTAAAACAATTCTGAGGTACTACCTAATACCTATTAGATTGGCTAATGGGACAGAAAAGGAAAATGACAAATGTTGGAGGGCATATGGAAAAAATGAGACATTAATGTACTGTTGGTGGAGTTGTGAACTGATTTAACCATTCTGTAGCAATACCACTGTTGGATCTGTATCCCAAAAGAGATTTAAAAAAAAAAGGAAAAGGGCCTATATGCATAAACATATTTATAGCAGCTAATTTCTGGGAGCAAAGAATTAGAAACTAAGGGGATGCCTATCAATTGGGGAATGTTTGAACAAATTATGGTATGTGATTATGATGGAATACTATTGTGCTATAAGAAATGATGAGCAGAATGCTCTCAGAAAAACTTGGAAAGACTTGAATGAGCTAATGAACTGTGTACAAAGTAACAGTATTATTGTAAGATGATCAGCTGTGAATTACTTAGCTATTCTCAGCAATGCAATAATCTAAGACAACTCTGAAGGACTTAGGATAAAAAATGCTATCCATCCCCAGAGAAAGAACTGATCTGAGAGGCTAAAACCCCTCAAAGTTTGGAGTATAGGATGGGGTTGTCTGGAATGAATTCACAGACTCAAGCATTCTTTAAGTCAAGTTGGCAAAAAGTTTATTGTTACACTTTTCAGTGGGCAAGGATTCTTACCTGCAACTTTAGAGGGTAACAGCTAAAGTTTATGTAGGATAAAATATAATTAAACATGTGTCAAATATGCTAAGTAGGTGATTCAGAGCAGGATTAGGGAGTGGTTAAAGAGTGGTCAGTTCTTAAAGGAACATGTACTTTTTGTATCTACTGTACAGGCATTTTACCCAGAGTTCACTAGGAAAAACCCACAAGGGCGGCAACATGGAGGTGTAGTTTTAGGCCTGCTACCTCACTAAGCTAACTAGAGTTTAGGAGTAACTGAGAGTTGTTCAGTCTGCAACCAGTCAATGTCTTGTTTGACAAGATAGATATAGGGAGTATATATATATATATATCTTGGGTCTCGAATACAGATAATGAGGAGTCCAGGATGTAGATAATGAGGTAGGGTGGTAGTATAGAGAGTCCAGGGGGTAAGAATATCTTTATGACCCAGGGTAAAGCCAGTTCAAACTAATAATTCCTTCAGGTAACTGCACCAGGGAGAGAGATAAGGGTCTTGCTGGGGCCCACTCATGAGTAATTGCTAGGCACAGTGTCCTTGGGCTGGGGAGAAACTGCCAGAGACAGTGTTTCTGAGGCTAGGGAGAAATCAGGGTCCAAGCACAAGTGATGGGGTTGGGATCTGGGCCCCAGAAAGGAAAAACCCTGGACTTCCCCACATGGCCAAAACTCTGGAGTTCCCCTGAGGCTATAATCCCATCAACTGGCCTTTCATTGTGGACCTCCCTGTGGCCCCAGGTCATTTTTCCATTCTCCCTTGGCCACGTGGGCCAGGTCCCTGGAATTCTATTACCTCATAGACTACTTGGCCACTCCTAGATTCCTCCCATAGTCTTTTTGTATATAAGGTCCATCTTGTCTCCATTAAGATGCTGAGATTCTTATAATCCAGTCACTGCTTACTCATGTTCAGACTCCTTAAGAGTCTGCCCAATATGGCAGATGCTCTAATAAACCTTGTCTTTGGCTGAAAGGAGGGTTGGGTCGAATTCTTTCGGGCGGGATCCGCATGTTGTGATTTTTGGGGTCCCAGCACCCCTGAACCTCTAAACCGCATCATTTTGGTGGCCTGTACAAGGAAACTGCCTAACCTCAAGTTCTTCTCCAGCCAAGACTGGAAGGTATGTAAGCCTCCCCCTCCCCTCCTTTCTTTTTCTGCAGTTGGGGTAGCTCTCTAAGCACCAAGGCTTGGAGGTGCTTTTCGGGCAGACTGTTATGAGGCTGTCTCGAACTCAGCCTGCGCTCTCAGGCTCTTGGTCCTCTGGGTTGGTTCAAGGCCATGGACCTGGGTACACCTTCCGCAGCATAGAGGACAAGGATGGATGCCCTATCTGGAAGTGTATGAATTCCCTCAGCACTAGGGAATTGGGAAAAACTACAGTTGCTTTTTGGTTCCCTGAGGCTTACTTACTCCCTTCCCTGTGCACCACTGAATCGTCCTTCATGGAGGTTACAGGGAAAGTTAGAACAGCTAAAAATATCTTGGCATATTTCTTGTCTTTGGCTGAAAGAAGGCTTGAGTCGAATTCTTTTGGGCAGGAACCACGTGTTGTGATTTTGGAGTCCCAGGACCCCTTAACCCCTAAACCACATCACAAGCACCCAAACACAAGCACCCAAGTATTTCATCAGTGTCTGAATACAGATTAAAGCATACTTTTTAAAATTTTCTTTTTTTTTTTTGTCTATGTTTTCTTTTACAATATGGCTACTATGGTTATGTTTTGCATGATTACACATGTGTAACCTATATCAAACTGCTTACCTTCTCAATGGGGTGGGGGGGATGGGGAGGGAGGAAGGGAGAGAATTTGGAACTCAAAGTTTTATAAAGGAATGTTAAAATTGTTTTTACATGTATCTAGGGGAATTTTTTTAAAAAAATACATAAATATTAAAAAATAAAAATAAAAACTGGTCATACAGGCAAAAAAAAAAGAATTTGGAGGAAAGACACAGAAAAAACAAACAAAAACTGACATTTATGATGATTTCCTAAATGGGCTGTCCTCATCCCATGGATATAATTGTCCCAAATGAAAGTTTCCTCTCTATCTTCCCCAAACTGGCCTCCCCAATGTTGTCTCCTAACACCTGAGAGAAAATGGGCAGGGATGTCTCCAGTAAGGATTATGATTTCAGGTTTATAGCCTTTAGCCATTTTGTCTTTTCAGATTCTAAGTACCTAGTCACCAGACCCTCTCCTTCAGGTTTCTATTTCCTGGTCCAGTGATCACTTACTGGCTCCAGGCTATTTTACAGTTTCATCCCCGGCCAGCATTACTAGTTCTTCTGAGTGACCCAGACTTTCCCCATTCGATTGCTATGTCCCTTTCCGTGGAGTCAAGTCATGTCAAATTCTAAAGGTTAAAATAAATATATTACCATGATGAAACAAAACAAAACAAAACAAAACACTTTGCCCTAGGAAGTTTCAGAATTGTTTTTCTTTCAATACTTAAACACTCCAGGGACCCAAGATTTCATTGTTGTGGGTACTCTTTCCCCCAGCACTAACTTCAACCCTTGCTTGCCTTAGGTGGCAGTCTTTGTGAGATGCAATAACACAGCAATTCATCACGTTGAGGCCAATCTGGTGACAGGTCTCTCTGAATTTAGCTAGGCTGATCTTGTAACAAAAATGGAATTTAAAATACCTAATGCCTCTCATTTCTAATCTATTATGGCTGCTCACCTGAATCCACAACCACATTATGGTGTAGGGATATTTTTGCTGCAATATAAGTCCACCCAAATCATCTCGACTGATAGCATTACACTACCTTGAATGCTGTTTACTCAACTACTCATTTCCTGCATTCTTGTCCTTTTTTTATATTTTGGTATCATTTTATTTCCAGATAGAATTCAACCACACTATTGGGTATAGGCCTGTAGTCAATAAACCACATCTCCTATATTTTATATATGCTACTCTATATGGTCTATTTTATGACTATTGATTCTGCAACCTTCAAATGTAACTTCCCTATCCTTTGATCACTATGACATCCAAATAACCTATGAGAAATTGGCAAGAAAGATTCTAAATCACTGGTGATGATTATCTGACCCCCAAATCTGGCCATCTGACTTAGGACTAGATGGATTATGCACAGAGTTAAAAGTATTAAGTTTCAATGAAGTGTATTTTCTCTTTCCTTAGTAGAAGAAGGATCACACTGAGAGTAAATATGATTTCCATTCGTGGACAAGTTTTAGCTTTTCTGATTTTCTGTTGTTTTATACTGTTGCCAATAATTGCACTTGATATCTCTCACAATAACTCACATTTATATGAGGCTTTAATGTTTACAAAGTGTTTTCCTTACAACAGCCATTGAGGTTAGTTAGGTATTGCAAATATTATTTTCTCCATTTAACAGATAAAGGAAAAGACTTTATGTTGCTAAATTAATTTCCCCCAAACATGCAACGATTAAGGCAGGATTGAAACCCATCCTCAATTGACTCCAAGTTCACTAGTCTTCCTATTGTATTACAATCTCTTTACAGACACAGACAGACATAAAAATGTGTGATGTCACTGGTCCTCTTCGAGAATGAAGAATAACAACACAATTAAACAAGGAAATGGTAAAGGAGGGGAAGAAAGAAGACACCTACAGGTGTTCAAATACATTACTGCTGCAGGGAAGGGAATAGGCTCTGTATGTGGGGGTGGGGGTGGAGGTTGAGGTAATTTCCATCTCCATCCTTTGAGATTAAGCTAAGTAGTGGGACATGGGGGGAGTGACATTGTTCTCATTTCACTACAATTAAAAAAATTCACTTTCTAGCATCAATTGCCCTTATTTCATTTGGAATCTCTTGGTTTGTCTGTATTATTTGGCACAAAGAATTTTTTTTTTTTTTGCAAATTAAGGTCACAATAATTCCTACCTAAAAAATAAAAATGAAAATCAAATCATAATCACCAATTGAACTCAGCCTTCACAATTACAGGCCCTTAGGCAAGAGGCACTAGGGGTATCACTTTACAACATCCTTCTCTACTCCCCCTGCCCCCTCCAATCCATAATTAAATAAATAATTCTTTCCTCCTCTCCCAATAACTTGTATAATTAATGGGTCAATTTAATGGCAAGTCTTCAAGTCAGTAATATTAATTAAGAAGAGGAGAATGTAAATGGCCTTCTAAAAAGGACTTATCTGCCTTCTTGACCACAAATGAGCACTTGTATTACTTCTTAATCAATACCAGGAAGCTGACTGGAATTAATGCCAGTTCTTCTAGTTTTAACCACTTTTGAGAGCACTCAGGAGCACAGCACTCAGTCTACCCACGGGTGACCTTATATTTTCCTTTAATTTGCCTGACCTTTCAGGCAGTGATTGCATTTAACGCTTTTATGGGCTTAGTCTTCCTAACCAGCACTTTTCATTGCTTTAATTATTGACCAGAAAACTTTTGGAAGTGTCAGACTTTCCAAGGCTATTGTTTGATACATCAACAAGATCATTAATACTCCCTATTATTGAAAAGTGACTGTGATACTCAAAGTAGGGAAAATTGTCTAAAGCTTTATTAATTAAGAAATACTCATGTATTTATGAAGGGAATTGAAACTCTTTTCCCTAACTTTCTTCATCTCTTAGAAGCAGCATGGTTGGTGACCAGTAATGCTTGTTCATATGTTTGCGATGGGTAAAGTACAGTTTATATCACATCATCACCTTCCATGAAATCCCCTTTGAATCTTGGAGGTAAAAAGCAGAACATGAAAATAGCCGTATCTACCTTTATAAAAAAGCTTTACAAACAAGACAGAACAAAGAAGCAAACTGTCCTTCCACAAAATTTCTGGTTAACAAACTTTTAAGCAATCCTTCCTGTATCTACAATGTCATAGAGCATATTTCATGACAATGATTTTTAGGCTCCTATAGAAATGGAGTAGTGTTGATCATCATAGTTTCAATTTATATAAAAACAACATGATTTGCCTTAGCAATAGATGAAGATCTAGGTAGGAATCAGGAAAGTTTGACATCAGGTGGTGGGGAATCAAACCTATACAGCAATGAAATTCAATTTCAGGACTCAAGGAAGGATTGAAGAAGGCAAGGCAAGGCCCAGAAGAATGAGAATATTAGGCTTGGTGCCAAGAACAGGGTTCAGACAAAGGGAAGAAACCAAGGACCCAGTTACTGGATTTGGGATTCAAGGTAGAGGTTTAGTCATAGGTAACAGTCCAATAAGTTGGGGATTTGGAAGGGGCTCCCAAAGGAGTGGCTTACTGTTATAACTCACTCTTTTTGGGTTCTAGAACTAATTGTGTGTACATGTGGGGGAGGTAATGCAGTTCTTTCTACTACTATATGTTGTAGCTCCTGAGCCCCTATTACTGCGCTTCTCAGCCAGATGAACTCTATGAACACTTAATTAGAAACATTTACTAAAGAAAAGGCAAAACAACTGCAATAATAACATTCTACCCATAAATCAAGGACATATTAACCCACCAACAAACAGTATCTGTTGAGAAACAGTAGGCACATGTTTATAGAACTATAGAAGGGAGGTACATATAAAAAGAACACATGTACCTGAGGCACACACAATTTAGGACTGTGAACTGTGATGTTCTTTGCCTTCCTCCTCAGAAATAGTCTGTAAAGTAATTCAATGATAGGCAGGACTGTTTCTCTGTTGACTAATCCAATTGAAACATTGCTTTCCTGGCCTTAATTGTTCTAATGCTGGGTCGGCCTGCCAAAGCAGTGATACTTTTTTTGCAGCAAAAGAATAAATCCTAAGCTTGAGATTCACAGAGTTTTTCCAAGTCTGCTACCTTTGCCAGGCAATCAGATAATATTACGTTCTTTCAGCACAAACAGAAAACCATACACTGAGGATGTATAGATCTCCAGGTCTGCTTTCCTGGTTAGATTCTCAAGTAGTAGGTGAGTGTGCAGGGAAAAACAAAAGCAAATCTTGTCTTCTAGTACATCCTTCCAAGTAGCAAGATGAAAGTATGAGCTCTGAGGTTCCTTTCCCGACCTAATAAGACATCGCTCCTGAGATTAGCTCTCAGTTTTATGCTCTTCTGCTCAGCTCAGCTCAACTCTATCCTACTAGTCCAAAGCATTGGTTTCTTCAGTCAAATAACTTAATTCATCATGTTTAACACAATCCAGATTTCTATTATATGCACTATAACTAAGGACTGTATATTCATCCCATACACAACAAGCATTTCTAAGAATCAGAATTTCCCAATTATCTTTAAAAGCCTCATGTCAGTAATATACAAAAATAATGCTAACAAGACTAATATGTCTTGGAAGCCCAAGCTTGAAAGTTTAACTTAATTACTTTCTCCTTCTTTAATCCCCAAAGTTGGTAATGTCCTTTCTTACCAATGATTTCATGTAACCTATCACTTCATGCATTACACTTCTTGTATATATTTACACATTATTTTAGGTTAAAATTATTTGTGTTTCAAGAAGCTATCTTGATTGGTCAGAGTATACAGACTCTACTGGTCTCCTATATCAATTCAGCCCCAGACTACTAGATAAAACCGTGTATTTTATACCACATAGCCACCCACCTTAGCTATCTTACCATTCTCTCTGCCCCTGAGTATATCTCCCCCCAACCCCCCAATAAACTCCCCAGGATTTATATTTGCTTTGGGCTTGCTAATCAAATTATTACTTTCATTTTATCATTATTTCCATAAAGGACAGATATGACTTATGAATCAATTCATTATCATTATGGCTACCAAGAAACTACCTCCATGATCACCACTTCTATGTATGTGTCTGCCTACATACTATCTTACTTTTACATTTGCTATTTATATCTGTATATAATATGAACTTCTATGCTTTTTGTAAATCTATATGGCAATTAGAATATTGCCTGGGACATAGTGTGTAATAAAGGATTTTTCATTCATTCATTCATTCATTCATTCATTCATTCATTCTCTGAAGAATTGAGTTAAGGATCACCCAAAGGACAAATGGAGAAGTCCATGTTGGATCTGACCAGTCTAAGGAACATTATAAATTGACCATTACACATTAAAAGGATGTAAAGGGTGTCATCAGTAAAACATGTGAAGAGAAAAATAGGCCTGTCACAAAAGAAAAACAAAGGATAACCAAATGGATAGCTCATATATATTGCTGATATCCATGCAATATTAAGAAAGAGAGAGAGACAGAGACAGAGAGAGAGATAGAGAGACAGAGAGAGACAGAGAGAAGAAACCACTCAGAATGCTGGGTGGGCCCCTTGTGAAGAATAAATGAAAAAAAAATGGACAAAATTTTCATAGATAGGCATGCATACATAGGCTGCATTCTTTTATTGTTTTTGTTGGTTCATCATTTCAGTCATGTCTGCCTCTTTTGATCCCATTTGGGATTTTCATGGCAAAGATATTTCCTATTTTCTTCTCCAGCTCATTTTATAGATGAGGAAACTAAAACAAATATGGGTTAAATGACTTGCCCAGGGTCACACAGCTAGAAAGTGTCTGTGGCCAGATTTGAATTCATGAAAATGAGTCTTCCTGATTCCAAACCCAGCATTCTATCCCCTGTGCCACCCAACTGCCCACGTGTAGTCTGTATCACTTAATTCAGTTCTCTAAGCACTAATCTATTGCTTCCTATGTACCAGGCACCTGAGATAAAAGATAAAAAGCCCAACAATTCTTTCCATCAAGGAGCTTTCCATTATATTGAAATGTCATTTAGATGACAGATGCATTGGAGTTATTTGCATATGGGCCATAGCCCTTGTTCAGCTCCAGTAAGGTAAAAACTATGTTCCATACCAACTCTGTATGGCCTGAGGTGCCTAGGACAGTGTTCTTCATATAGTAGGTACTAATATCTGTCGAGCTAAATGGATTTGAGTTGAAAAGTCACTGAAGGTAGTCATCATCATTAAAACAGAATCCTACCTTTAGCTAAATGAATATAAACTAGTGACTCTGACTTCATTCTTGACAGTAGGGCTCATCCATAAGAAAAGTCAAACTTTATCTCACTTACAACTATTTGTTCCCTTTCACATATTAATTCAATTACTTCATTTTTCTTCTATGTCTCTGCATTTATGTCTCTACAGAGAGCAATGTTTATTTCTCGAAATTATACCTTTCCTGACTGAGATTGACATCTGAGCATGTGAAATGAATTCATTATTCACTAAGTATTTAATAAAAATTGTAATATGTTGAAATGTTTATTGATTAATGCTGGCTACTATGCATGCTTAAGCAGGGAATTAAATATCACTTAAATATCAATCCACATGATTTAAAGAAATTACTCTCAAAATCAAATCTATTTGTATTTTTATAAGAGGTTATTTCTAGTTATAGCCCAGAACTATTTTATGCATTGACTTGATAATAACCATAAGACAGGTTAAGAGAATTTAAATTTACATTTGGATATCCTTTAAAGTAGTTAATAATTATTCAATGGAAATTATTCCACAAAAACCAATTACATTTTCTCCCATGCTCCTAAGATAGGTTTGCATGACTAGGATAGAGCCCTGGACTCAGGTTCAAGAACAGTGAATTCTGGTCCTAGCTCTGCAGTCAAATCATTACATTTCTCTGGACTTAATTTCCCTCATCTGTAAAACAGGAAATTTGGATGAAATGATTCCATTTAAAAGTGTGTCAATAAAGCACAACCTGATAATTTCCACACCAGCACATTTACATGAAAATAGTTAGATCTGCTCATCCAATTTGATATTACTTTTAAAAAAATATTGAAAGTAGACCAAGATTATCCCAATTTATTTATGTGCAATTTGTAGGTTACTGATCTTAGATCCTAGGTAATGCTAGAATAATGGATTCATATTAATCTTTGCCCACCAAACACTTTTAGTTCTGTCTTTTCTAATCAAAGTCCAGCATCTTCCATTTTGCCCTTGAAAGTAGAGATGAAAGATAAAAAGGTAATTTATTAAACAATCATCATTCTGGTCCCTTTTGAGAGAAAACTGAAGGAAGAAGGCAATATTAAAACAAGTCATCAAACCCCGAAGCTAAGACTTATCTGAAATACTCAGTTTATATGTACAGATCAGTGATGGGAAAGCAATATAGAAAACTGCTTTGGATTTTACCTTATGTCACTACTAAACCACAGTGACCCTTCCTCATACACATAGGGATTATGGGCCAATGTGGTTTCACATAAAGACTCTATAATTCAAGTTTGTATGCAGAATTGTGATTATAGGTATGAATTATCTGGGCAAGGATGATAATTAAAACACTGGCTTACTGAACCTCGACTTGTTAAGAGGCTCTCAAGATGGTTATAAAGGAATCTATTGATTGTTGCCATATTTTTGACACCTTGATAGATCTAATAGTTCATCAGTGGGAGTTCTTCATCTTCTATGATGAATATTGTTTCATGAACTACAATTATCTTCATTGTGGTCAGTCTATTTACGGTCATAATGAATTCTGCAATGTGAGATGGCTCAATGTCCCATGAAATGATGATTCTCATTGCCTTTGGTTATCCAATGAAACCAATTGCAGCAATTCTTTTATTTATATCCCCCCAAGCAGTACATTTAACACATCCTTCCATTTTAGCTTCTACTTCCTCATATGGCATCAAATAAAAATTGTACCTGTGATTTTATCAGCATAGGGAACTCCTGGAGAGATGCTTCCTCTACTAATGCAGATTTGCACCTTGTTTGTAACTTATCAGAGAATTTCCTGGGGCACAGGGGATTTAAGTGACTTTTCCAAGGTCTTATTGCCAGTATGTGTCAGCGACAGGACTTAAGCCCAAGTCTTCCTGATTCCCAGGCCAGCTATCAATCCTCTATGGTCTATGCCATGTTGCCTTATGTTATATTTGTGGTGTCATATGTGGTTGGAATGCCAATATGGATGTAATGCACTTCCCCAAGTAGAGTGTAAAATTGTTGTTATTTGGGAAATGATTATACATTAAGAGCACTGTTTTGATCTGATTGAGTGGTTTTGGGACTTAAAGGTATTTTGTAGGGCACTAGACCAGTTGCTTATCATTGAAGGCTATATACTTTTGTCTTGTGCTTTAACTTGTGATAGCCAGGAACATGAGGGATGAGGTAGGCCAGGACAAATTGGGATCATAGTTGCCTGAGAGATAAAGATACAACCAGATTTCTGGAGGGGTAGGACACATCCTCAACTTAGCCACTGTGAGACTGTGGGCCTTGGATGAGATGATTTCAAGACCATAGAAGGAGACTGATGCATCTAGGGTAGGTCAGGCTCTTGTCCTTCCTCTCAGTTCCACATAGCCATACAAAGGGCTTCTCTAGGAGGAGGATGAAGGCCTTTGTTTTATATGGAGGTATAGAGTTTCATTAAGGTATAACTGATTGGTTTAGCACCAGTGATGTCATAGGTAGATATCTCCAGTTAGCTAGGAAGTTGAAAGAAAAAGGAGTTGGTGGTAGAGAGGTTGGGGACTAAGCAGGAGAAAGGACCTATCTATAATGGAGACAGCTTATTCAGAAAAAGGTAGTGCCCCCCAGAAGAGGTTTTTCAGACTGACCATAAATACTAACAGTTAAAATAATGTATTTAGATAGGCGAAGAATTGTGTGTTGCTTAGTATGCTTTATCCAATTTTCTATCATGCTATTTCTATTATAGCTACAGTACAGTACCATTCAGGACTGAAGCCCACTTATAATTTTGTTTTATTTTCTAGATTATGAAGTTTTGCCTAAGGTCAAATATGGTAGACCTTGAATTCAAACCCATGACAACACGACTCCAGGCTCCATTTCACCAAGTGGCCAGCTTTCTGGAAGAGTCTTTATTTAATTAGGCCAGTCTGTGGACTGAAAACATATAGTCTATGGCTCAGCCTATGCCTGAAGTCCATTAAACTTGGTGGAACCTGCCAAAGCCTACCTTTTGCAGGTATATCTTTTGAGTACCTAAGTCTATCCCTATAACATGACAAAGCCTTGGAGTAGGACTTTTTGGTAGGTAGCTAAGGTCCATGACAATAAAAAAATACAAAGCCAGATTCTGATCATCATAATAGGAGTCTGACTTCCTGTTCTGAAGATAAGGCTGAGAATAATTTATCGTAACATTTCAATTCTTTAAAACTTTATGATCTCATTGATATGAGTAGTCTTTTTATTGATGTTGATTAGCAGCCCACAGTAAAATAGTCAACCACATATTAACTTCTACCATATTCCAATGATGATGGGTTCTATACGTTTGACATCCTCCACCACAGACACACACACACACACACACACACACACACACACACACACACACACACCAGATACTGATGATCCTTCAGTACTTTTTATGAAAGAGCACAAAGAAATCTATGGAAGATCCAGAAGCCATGCACTGATGTCTGCCCTTCTTGATGCTTTTTTATAGTTAAAATTAAGTTATTAAAGAAGAAATGGGTAAATACACAAAAGAAAAAAGGAAAAAAAAAAGAAGTACCAAAGGAGACCCAGATAAGTAGGATATTTTTGAAACTAACACTAAACAATTTATCAAATTATTTTAAAATGTAAGTTTTATTAAATGCATAGTTCTTACTTTCTATCCTGTGTATAAGAAAATACTTTAATGATGCCTATCTAATTAATTTTTTAAAATTTTTATTTATTTGTTTTTTGGCAATTGGGGTTAAGTGACTTGCCCAGTGTCACACAGCTAGTAAGTGTCAAGTATTTGGTCTGAGGTAGGATTTGAACTCAGGTCCTCCTGACTTCAGGGCCATGCTCTATCCACTGCGCCACCTAGCTGCCCCTTCTAATTAAATTTTTTTAAAAAGTAAGAAGAAATGTGTGATTGATGTCAGAGAAAAGGAATGGTATGAAATAGTACAAAGAATACTAGTTCAAGAGTCACAGAACCCAGAACTAAATCCCTCTGTTGACATTACTTGTGTGGCCTTGGGCAAATCACTTGATTTCCTCAGAGCCAGGGGTGGGTAACCTGCAGCCTTGAGGCTGACTGCACTTGGCCTTCTCTCTCCGTCCTTGGGTTCAGCCTTTGATTGAGTCCAAGTTTTACAGAACAAACCCTTTTATTAAGGGGATTTGTTCTGTGAATTTTGGATAAGTCAAAGGGCCTCAGTTGAGGACCTAGAAGGCCACTTGTGCCTCGAGGCCACAGGTTCTCTGACCCTGCCTAAGCCAAAGTGTCCTTCTTTGCAAAATGGAGCTGGACTAGATGGGTTCTGAGACCCTTTCCAGCCCTACATCTATGATCTTTGCCTTTTGTTTTCTAAGGATGTCTGGGAGAAGATAAAGACAACTGCTCTTAGTCAATCAGCCAACCCGGGCACTTATGTGCCAGAATTTGTGTTAAGAGATGGAGGTATTAAAAAAAATTGAAAAAGAAATCATTATTCCCTTTCCTATGATGAGCTACTAGAATATAAATCACCTGAGGCAGGGAAAATGAGATTATCATATCAGTAAGATGTAGAACTCAAATAGGGGAGTGTCCCAAAAGTCTTAGTGCAGTATTAAGCTTTAATAATTTAAAACTGCACTAGGCCTTTTGGGATACCCATGCTTGTGATGAAAGCATTTTGTATATTTGCAAGGATTGAAAATATTTCAGAAATACCTTTCTGTACATCTATACACCAAATCTATTGGAAACGCAGCCTCCATAAAGATATTTGAAAAGCTAAGGAAGGATAGGAACTGGGGACTCCTGGGTGAGGAAACTTCCTCTACTAATGAAATTATGTTCTATGAAACTTAATGTGTTAGTATTAATACAGTATTAGAACATCTAGAGGGTAAATGACTTGCCCAGGATCACACAATTATGAACCAGAAGAGGGAATTGAACCCAGGTCTTGCTGACTTTGAGACTAACTTTCTGTCTATAACTACAAAGACAATGTTGTTCATTCATTCATTCATTGGTTTGTTTGTTTGTTTGTTTATGGTAAATACTCATTTTCATATGAAAGTTTTTTTTTCCAGCATGATAGATATAGCATGCAGGGTTCTCCCACATTGGTCTTATAAACACTGCTCAGGTAAAAGCAGCTTTCTACTGCTTTTTTAAAACCTCATTCCCGACCATAGTTGTCAGTAACAGCTTTCAAGAATGACAGCTTAAATCAAGACGATGTCACAGGAGTACAGTAACTGTTCTAATCTTTTCTGTAAATTGCAACTTGTGGTTTTCAAAAACACAGTGAATTGCTGGCAATTGACAATGTGTCTCACTGCATGGATATCCTGACTACTACACAGTTAACAAAGCTGTCTTTTAAATTATTCATGCAGATCATCCAGTATTTAGGCAATTTTGACAGTCATTGATTTGGGAAACCAGTAGTCTGTCTTTTTTACAGAACCCAAATCACAGATTTTCTTCCTCTCCCCTTCAAATGTATGATTAACACTATACTTAGTAAACAACAATTCAGACTCTCTGTCATGAGACATTTGAGATGTCTCTTGGTAAATAGAGAACTGAACAAAATGAAGATTTCTCTAATGAAGCAACGGACTTGGATCCACATGCTTCCCTTCAGAACACCTTTCCTGCCAAGAGTTAATAGCTTGAATGTTCCCTAGGATTTCAAATCCCAACACAGATTACCTTTTTTTCCACATTAATTCTATAGTCAAATAAAATAATGCATTAATTAGTTATAATGCCTGAGAGCTAAAATGTCATGTGACTCACTTGGAATTAGTTCCATTTAAACTACAGCAAATTTGTATCTAAAGTAGGGTTAGCTGACCCAAAAAAAAAGATAGCCCATTAAATTATATTAAAGAATCCAGTACAATGTTGGGCACATAGTAGAGTAGGGGTTCTTAATCCCTAGTCCATGAAATTTAAAAAATAAGTTTATAAACTATTTCAATATAATTAGTTTCTTTTATAATCATGTGTACAATATTTTGTCTTATACATTTAAGACTTAATTCTGAGAAAAGGTCCATTGGCTTCATCAGACTGCACAAGAGGTCCATAGCGCAAGATTAAAGTGAAGGACTCCTGTTGTAGCTGCTTACCAAATATTTTTTGACTTATCAACTTGATGCTGTCAAACTCTTATCATCAGAATTAACTTTTAGTTAAATTAGTCCATTGTGGTGGTAAGAAAAAACTCTCTTTTGGGGGTATTCTTCTGGTTCTTTTGACTTAGGAAGCCAATTTCATAGTCCCATGATGACATTAACCTCATTACATTTTTAAAACCTTTCTTATCCTCCCCAAGCATATACTTTTAATGCCAATATTGTTAATTGCCTATACAAGTTAGCTCAGTTGGTTGTAAATAACTCTTGTAAGAATCAGTTAACTTTTCTCTGTTCCATGCCTAGCAAGTCTATCATTGATACTAGTCACAGCATATAAAAAATATACCATAGTTCACAAGGATACTAAGTGAGAGAGAGAGGGTGTGAATGGAAGAACAACTAAAATGAAATGCTATGCTGATTGCAAGTTAGTAACTATCTTCATTTATGAATAGCACATTGTTAACTTTTTATTATTGTTGCTATTTATCAGTTGCATCTAAATGTAAAAGAATAATTCAACTTCACCACAATGATAAAGTTAGTAAATCAGGTAAACCAGCTCCCGACATTTTTCCATCTGCAAGAGTCCATTTTTAGTATTAAAAATTGAGCCATTAAAATTCCTTTCTTTGGGACTTTTGAAGCCCTATATGTTCATGTTACGTAAAATTCATTTTTACAACCCTTAAACTACCTTTGCTGTATGAAAATGGGGTTCAGCTTTTTAAACACTTTATTTCCCTCCTCAGCTTTATTTCTACTTCTTGTATATTAGGTCAGTCTGATTATAACGCTAAGTTAAAGTTCCTAGACAAAAATCAAATTTAAAATGTAGTCTAGTCAGCTTGTGATTTAACATACTGATATTTAATGCATCCAGATCTTGAAATTGGAAATCGGGAAGCCACAAGTTGATACAAGAAAAGCTGAGAGCTAGATTATGTTCTACTATTTCTTACCAATTTCTTTAAATCAGAAAAAAAGATATGGAAAAGCATTGTAGCTCTCATGAAAAGTTCCATGTAAGCATGGAAAATAACGATGGAGACACTCTGAATTGGAGGCTTAAGCAGGATGACATTCTTGGCAGAATTCGGGGAGGATGGAGACTCAGGGAAATTCTTTGCTTTGAATCAAAATTGGTTTATCCCCAACTCCCATTCCCTACCTCCTCTCCTTCACTTGTGTTTGGAAAGCTTCAATGTGATGACTCTGACAGCATCCCTATTGTTCTCCTAGAGAACATTTTCAGTGTTCTCACTATATTGCAACCTTTCCACTAGTTTGTAAATTGCTTTCGTATTACTCTTAGTAATGAGGCTTTTTTGTTTTTACTAATGTTTTACTACCATAATGGTGGACTGTCAGCTGGGATCATTCGACAGCCTCCAATTTGGAGTGTGGGGATCTGGGTTGCATTCCCAGCTCTCACACTTAATACTTATGTGACCTTGAACAAATCACCTAGCTCTGGATGTCAATATTCTCACCTGTACTTTAAGGATGTTGGACTATACTAGGGGTTCTTAACTCAGGGTCTATACATAGATTTCAGAGAACTTGGATGGGAATAAAGTACATCTATATTAATACTAACCTCTAACTGAAAATGAGTGTTTTCTTCCATTATGAATGTAGGTGCTATTGTTCAAAAAAGCAGGTAGTCTATATACTTTCCCAGATTGCCAAAGAGGTCCATGACACAAAAAAAGGTTAAGAACCCCTGGATTAGAAAATCTCTGAAGTCCTTTTCAGTACTAAAGCTATTATAAATCAATTATCCTACCAATTAAGGGGTTGAGATTTTGGAGATAATCTAGATGACTTGATCACCCAGAAGTAGTGAGGTAGTGCAGTGGATATAATGCTGGACCTAGAGTCAAGAAGACTTGAGTTTAAATCTGGCCTTAGATACTTGATAACTATGTAACTTTGGACAAGTCTCTTAACCTCTGTTTGTCTCAGTTTTCTTCATCTATAAAATGAGGATAATAATAGCACTTACCTCCCAAGGATATTGTGGGGATAAAATGAGATAATATTTGCAAAGTGCTTTGCAACCTTAAGCACTATAGAAATGCTAGCTAGTATTATGAGATACTTTAACTAAGAAGCATCACCAAGGGACCAACAGAGAATTATTTTTATTATAAAGGAGTTTCATTTGCAAGTAACTCCTAACGGAAGCATTTTTAAATTACCATAATTCTCTCATTTTTTTTTTTTTTGCTTTTTGGTAAGGCAGTCAGGGTTAAGTGACTTGCCCAGGGTCACACAGCTAGTAAGTCAGGTGTCTGAGGCCAAATTTGAACTCAGGTCCTCCTGACTCTAAGGCTGGAGTTCTATCCACTGTGCAACCTAGCTGCCCCTGTAACTCTCACTTCAAAAGGAGAAAGCAAGTAATATCTCCCTATCTTTCTTCAAAACCTTACATGGGAATGGGGAACAGTTTGAGTGTGGCCTTTTGACTGAGTTCAAGTTTCACAGAACAAATCCTTTTATTGAGGGAATTTGTTCTGTGAAGTTTGGATTCAGTCAAAGGGTTGTACTTGAGGACCTAAAGGGCCACATGTGGCCTTGAGGCCACAGGTTCCCCACCACTGCCTTACACCCTTACACCCAGTCTTAGTGGTGACCTAACCAATCATTATTCCTTTTCCTCTCTTTCCTATCTCCTTCTCAAATAT
Organism: Vombatus ursinus; assembly: GCF_900497805.2. Classification (NCBI taxonomy): domain Eukaryota; kingdom Metazoa; phylum Chordata; class Mammalia; order Diprotodontia; family Vombatidae; genus Vombatus; species Vombatus ursinus. Next base: position 8,221,484 of record NW_020954590.1, on the reverse strand, counting down.
TTTCCTTTTTCTCTTTTCTTCAGATTCACTTTTGGCATATAAGGAGTCTAGAAAATGACATTAAATCTTGGGCAAGATACTGCATAGAGGCCCCTTAATTACCACGTTTAGTCAAATAAGCAAACCAAAGCACCAGATTCTTATTGGTTATGTCCCACGAGCAAATCGCCTTAACTATGCCATGTGAATAAATCAACTCTGAAGAATTTGTCTTCTAATTATTTATTGTCATACTGTTCCGATTTAACAAATACGTATTTGTGCAGAGTGAGTTCTTCTGAAAGGAAAGTAGATTTCAATGCATTTTGCCAATGGGTAGAGGTAGCTGGTTAACATATTGGAAATTGTGCAAGACTTGCAGTCAGGAAGACCTCAGTTCAAATCCAGCCTCAGCCATTTATTAGCAAGTCACTTAACCTCTCTATGCTTCAGTTTCCTCATCTATAAAATGGGCATACTTCCAAAGGTTGTCGTGAGGAACAAATAAGTTAAAACATGTAAAATGCTTTATAAATCTGAAAATGCCACATAAATGCTAGCAATTATTAATATTATTTAAATAGATTTGATATCTCTTTCTGGGATACATTCAAATGACTCATTTGTTACCTTAATAGTGTCTCAGAGGGTAAAGCAGAAAAATTGCATTCTAGCCTCATCTGCTCTTCAATGTTCGTATGTTATCATTTAATTGTGTTGTACTATTTTATTTTATAAAGATGCCCAGAGGCATATGCTGCCATCCTGTTGTAAATAGGAATGCAAATAAACATGTTTATCATGCTGCCTTTGATAATCTTGCGGGGCCTTCTAAGTGTCACCTGGTTTTCCTCTTTGTGTATGCATCATGTGGATGATGCTCCTAAGTGAAGTTTTCCCAACAATGAGATCCTATTAGCTAAACATGTCAATTAGCATTGCCAGGAGAAGATGCAGGCTCCGAGTGGCATTTACCGGTGTTCTGTTTGTTCCATACTATGTTCTTCTGGAACTTCCTTACACTTATTTGTACCATTAAGGTTACTGTTTATGGGGTTTTCAAATTTCCTTGTCAAACATGGGCAATATTTTATTCAGATTTATAAAAGTTTCATTTGACTTTCTAAAAACTTGTTTATAGCATAATGATGCTTGGAGTGATGATGGACAGTCATAACCTTAGCCTATCCAGAAGAGTTTAAATGTTTCTAGTGGCCAGACTAACTCTTACTGGATTGAAACTGCCCTTCCTAGGATTATGGACTTTGAGTTGAAAGGGATCTTCGAGGTAATCTAAGCTGACCTCTTCAACTCTATAAATGAGGAACAAATTACAAACCTGAGACCCAGAATGGCCAAGTGACTTGCCCAAAGTCACACAGTCACAGAGGTAGGATTTGAACCCATATTTTTTGATTCCTTGGAATTTATAAGCAGGTGGTAAAATACCATTTCTAAAAACACATTCTAAAATGAATTATTTAGTTAAAGTTGAATTCACTTTAAAAATATGCAGATTGGAACAGGTTTAGTTATGAACTTTCTTAGAAAACAAATCCTGAGACATAAAATATAAGTAGATCTTTTAAGAAGCAGATAAAATAAAATATCAAATTGATTGTAAGCTCCTGAGGGGAAATGTGCCTTTTAATTCTGATGTAACCATACCTTGTGCAATGCCCTATATACAGTAACTGTTCAATTGCTACTGAGCATCTCTTTGTCCCTCTGTCTCTCTCTGTCTCTCTCTGTCTCTCTCTCTGTCTCTGCCTGTCTGTCTGTCTGTCTGTCTGTCTGTCTCTCTCACACACACACACACACACACACACACACACACACACACACACACGTTCATGCTTGAACATGACATGCCTGATAGAGTAAATTGGTGTCAAGTATCCAACCTAAAAAAGTCTTGTGTTGAATATCAGCCTCCAGTGTGAGGAAGATTTTGCTTAGGAAATGTTCAGAAAGACAAATTAAGTTAGGGAGCAAAAGTCTTGAGAAAGGCCAATGTCTTTGTTGGCCCTCACCAGCTGCTTAGGGGAAGTATTGAGCTGAACCTTTACACTGGAGATCACTCTCACAGGCAATGGTTTCAACTTAAAACAGAATGGGAAAGGTTCTATCTTTTGGAGGCATTTGGGGAAAAAAAAAACTTTAAGCCTCTTTATGATTCTGGGTATTTAAAGAGCACACCTCCATGTGCAAACACAATTTCGTTCATTGTAATAGCATCCTAAACAGTCTCCCTTTAACTATTCTCTTTCTATCCCTAATCCATCTTCCATGCAGGTGCTAACCTGATGTCCCTAATGCACAGGGTGACTATAATAGATTACATTTATATAGTTTTTTTTATGTTTATAAAGTGCTTTTCACCCAACAAACTTATGAAGTAAATAATACATTATTATTCCATTTTTACTGATGAGTCTCAGAGAGGTTAGGTAAATAATCTGAGGACCTACAAGTAGCACTGAAGCTGGCACACAAACCAGGTCTCTGGCACCAAATCCAGGACTTTTTCTGTTATATCACATTATCATCTAACTCCCTTAACCCTAAACCTTTTGAAGCTCTCCATTCCCTATAGATAAAATACAAATTCCTTAACCTTTCATTTAAGACCTTCTATGTTTTATTTCCAATCTTCTTTTACATACTTATTTTATTTCCTCATAATTTTAAATAGTATTTTACTTTTTCCAATTACATGTTAAGATATTTTTTAACATTCATTTTTTAAAAATTTATTTGAAAATTTTTTTTAGTATTTTATTTTCCCCCAATTATACAAAAAAAAAACAATTTTAACATTCATTTTAAAACTTTGACTTCCAGATTCTCTCCCTCCCTACACTTCTCATTGAGAAGGCAAGCAAATAGATACAGGTTATACATGTGTGGTCACACAAAACATATTTCCATATTAGTCGTGTTGTGAAAGAAAAGATAGACAAAAAAAAAACTCAACAAAAATGAAGTAGGAAAAGAAAAAAGAATCTGTAATCAATTCTTTTTCTGCGGATGGATAGAATTTTCATCATAAGTCTTTCAGAGTTGTCTTGGATCATTGTATTGCTGAGAACAGCTAAGTCATCATAGCTGAACATCTTATAATATTACTGTTAACTTTGTACACAGGACGTGTCACTTTGCACCAGCTTCTGTAAGTCTTTTCAGGTTTTTCTGAGAGCATTCTGATCATCATTTATTATAGCACAATAATATTCCATCACAATCACATACCTCAATTTGTTCAGCCATTCCCCGATTGATGGGCAGCCCCTCAATGTCTAATTCTTTACCACCACAAAAGTGCTGCTATAATTATTTTTGTAGACATAGGTCCTTTTCCTTTTGTTTTGTTACCTCTTTTTGGATACAGATCTAGTAATGGTATAGCTAGGTCAAAGGGCATGCATGGTTTTATAGCCCTTTGGGCACAGTTCTAAATTGCTCTATAGAATGGTTGAATCAGGTCACAATTCCACCAACAATGCATTAATGTCTCATTTTTCCCACATCCCCTCTAACATTTGTTATTTTTCTTTTCTGTCCTATTAGCCAATCTAATAGGTTTAAGGTAGTACCTCAGAATTGTTTTAATTTGCATTTCTCCAATAAATAGAGTATTTTTTTCATGTGGCTATGGATAGCTTTGATTAGTTTACTTCTCATCATGGTTCTTCCACTGACATGCAAACCTTCCCTGTGGTTGTAGGTTGTAGATTGTTTCTTATAGCTTCAGCTGTATCCTATCCAGTCAGATTACAGTCCTATATCTCTGGGAGAGTTTCCAGATCTCCTCTGTCTTGGCCAGAAACACTTGGCCTCTCTATGACTTACTGGAAGGTAGTGCCAAGGAAGGATTAAATCCTTGTACTATAGTTCTGCCAATCTTCCAGGTAAGGTTCCATGCCTATACCAAGTTGAGTTAAGGAAAATTTGTCAATTTAATATTCCCTCTCCCCCAGATTCCAAGTAGCTAGAATTTATCCAGGACTCCTCAACTTCCAACCCCTTCTAATTGTCCCTTTGAGATCCATATGTTCCTCTGGGGTTAACTGGGTAGGTCAATTCAAATTACTCTGAGTTCCTTTCTGAGTCACTCAGGGTAGTGGGGTTTAATTATATGGGAAGAAATTATGTATTATTGTGCACTAAGGAAAAAAAAATTCCACCCCTCTGCATGTTATATCCCCCTATTTGATTGTAGGAGACAGAGATTGTGTTGTTTTTTATTTGTGTGTTACATAATTACTCTCTGAATTACATGATATTACATTGCACCAAAATAGGTGAATGACAGATCCATTAAAAAATCAGATCTATACGAAATCAACTATATGTCTCCAATAGTTATTTTTTAACAAAATAACTAAAAGGAAAACTTCAAGGAAAGGAGGAGTTAAAACAGATGGATACGTGCCTGCCCCTTTTCCATATGGTTTCTAATATTTGATCAGGGTTTATCCTTGACCCAGTACAGCATTTCTTCTCATCAGTCCTTCCCATTTCTACCATTTTCAGGACTATTTCTGTCATGCACTGTCATGCAAATGCTTAACCTGAGGGCTATGGAAACTGGATACAGTGAAAACACTTGGCTCACTAAGGTACAAGATCCACATGGTTCCATGAAAAGCAAGTAATAAGGAAATATTAAATAGACTATAGTGCTAATTTGAGACATAAAAGAAGCAATTAATAACCTCAGCCTAATCCTTTTGTAATCAAAGAGTGTGCAGTGCAGTGTAAATTCTCAAAATCACTTCTTCTCAGTCTCATAAAAGGCACCCAATGGAAAGGGATAGATGGCTCTATGTTCCAAATATACCACAAGAAAGAGAAAGAAAAGCTCCCAAGGGTTCTAAAACAGAAGTAGTAACTTATTAATAGTGCCCTAAATGGTCATAATGAATGACTAAGAAGTACCCTGAGTAGCTACCAAGGTTGCTTAATTTACTTTTCGGATGAGAAATAGAGGCAGTATAGGAGAAACTATTTCAATTTCAATATTTCAACATCACAGGAAAACATCATGGTCCAATTAACAGGGTCACACATGTGAGGCTGATACTTAGATTCTAGGGTCTACTACCAAGGATTTACTAAATGTCTTTTAAAAAGTCACTTCATTCAATATCCCCATCTGCAGTGTTCTTATAGTACTGAGTGACCTCAAAGTTCTAAATGTGAAAAATGTCCTATCTTTCAATTTTCTCAAAAGAGAGATTTATGATAGTACATTTGACCATAGGGCAAATCTACACTATAATTTAACACAAAGGTTTTTACTAACATTGAGCAGAGTAGTTTTTAATACAACATTCAAATTTATGTTTATTGTTTTATTTTCCTATATACTCTGAAGTACAACAGGAGGTATTCTAAACCAAAATACTTAATAAAGTTTCTCCAACCCAGAGACTATGAGGCAGAAGGACAGCTGTTGTATTAGTGTGAAGAAAGCTGTGGTTTGGGGGCCTAGCTGTTCTTGCAACAATTTCTTCCCCTACCACTAACTGATCACCTCCATCTCCTTCTTAGTACTCCTCCCTTTTCTTGAAGTGTCTGTATCTAGAGCCAGAGGCTTCCATCTCCCATGCAACTTTAATAATTGGTGCCTCTTCATCTGTAACACTAAAAGTGAAATGCCAATTCATAGGGGATGTGCAAGACTCCAACCCTTTTTAACAAACCCCTGGATCCAGACCAGCCCTGCCCCAATGTGTGGTATGGCCTTGTATAGGAATCATGGTAGCTCATGCCTTAATTTTGGTGGTTCTCGATACTGGCTACAGTGAGTGTGAGTGCATGTGTATGTGTATGTGAGAGAGAGAGAGACCCTAGTTTGGATAGGGCAGTTATTGCTTTAATGGAGGAGATAGTATCTCAGATGTCTCTGATCAGATTTGAAGGGACTAGAATACTAAAGCTGGGGGCATTGAGGCTAAAGATAGAATCTTCTTGGAAGTACTATTGTACCAGAAAGGCAGTGTCTGCTCTGATTGTGTCTTTTTCTCCTAGGCCTTTCCCACCCTGTGCCTCCATCTCTGAGTGTCACCTTGACTCCCAAGCATTTCCCCCTCAGGTAAGTTAAAAAGTATCAAGTAAAGGCCTGTTGATCTTAGCATCACTGGTCCAAGTGACTCTTTGTCATATCCCTCTAAGTCCCTGTACAGACTGGCATAAATGTTTTTAAGAAAAAGAGAAAGAGATTGAGAGGAATTTAGGTATGGCTGCCACTTTGAATCAAATGACATATGATGCTGTTTCTCTCTAGCATGGAAAATGGGGGAAAAGAACTATCTAATTCTCCTTGAATTAGACAGATCAGTGTCTCTTGATTATTTTGTTTGGAACATAATACTGTGACTTTCTAGTCCATTAAACACATCTATATTCACATACCAAACCAAAAGCATATCCCAAAAGTGAAACAAAACCTTATAGATTAACTCTCTTTCATTTTAAGTTAGAACATCCCTCCATCACGGAATATAATATTTGAATTTTTTTGTTATCACTGGAATGTGTTTGCCCCACCCTCTTTGAAGAATGATCTGATGCATGTAAAACATAGGTTGCTAAGACAAGTCTTGGCATAGAATCAATCCAGTGTCTTTTAAATCAGCAAGAAAGGATGATTAAGGTTTGCCATCTGAGCTTTAAAAAATCTTAAATGGGCCCCAAACCCTACTTGAAGAAATTGGTTATGATGCAAATTTTCCATCCAATCTATACATATTGAACGTGATTTAGTGGTCAAGGTGAGAAATAAATTCTGTTGGTAGTATTGCTTTGTGGGGAGGAATGTATCTTGCATAAGAGGCAGATAAATGGGTGAGTGCTGGGCCTTAAGTCAGGAAGTCCTGAGTTCAAATCCAGCCTCAAACACTTATTAGCTGTGGGACCCTGGTCCAGTCACTTAACCTCTGTCTGCTTCAGATTTCTCATCTGTAAAATGGAGATAATAGTAACTGTATCTACTTCTCTAGAGTTGTTGTGAGGATCGAAAGAGATAATAATTGTGAAGTGCTTAGCACAGTGCCTGGCACATAGTAAGCATTATATACAAGTAAGTGTCAAGTTTAATTAAAAGTTAAATTGTAACCCATAGTAAAAACAAACAAACAAACAAACAAACAAACTCAGCTTTAACCACAGAATACAGGAGGTGGGAGGGAGGAGGATTGCTTTGTTTTAAATAGTTATTTGTGAAGAAAAAGACAGATGTATGCTGCCTTCTGCAATGAACTACTGGTTTGGGAACTGAATGCATTTTCCTTTGACAAAGTCACAAATACCCTGCTGTCCCTAAATTTCTCAGTTCAGAGAATAATCACTGATGCTCAAGAGGGTTTAGAGGATTTGACAGAGCTTTAGATTATGGAAGGAAGGAAGAAGGCTCAATTTTGGTTTCCTTGCCTGCTGTACCCACATGCCTAAGAGGAGGAGGTAAGGATGTAGGCCAGGCTTGGAAAAGGAGGGATTATACAAGCAGAGTAAGGAATGATATTAACAAATCAGCCAGAGAACCTCTGGGGAGACAGAAAGCTACTTCTTAGTGACTTGCATGCCCAATCTTAGATGAGCCTGGAGTGTCATTTAAAGATCAAACAACAAAATTTCCTCAGTTTACACTCTTCTTTTAGAGTGAGTCTTAACATTTAGAGATGCATGATCACATTTTACAAATCCCTCCCAGTCTTAGCACATACAGGAAGAATAAAAAGTGGTTTCCCAATGCCTAATAAATATTACGTCAAACTGATAGTCAAAATGATAAAACAGAAAAAACACAAATCGAATCCAAAAGTCCTGGGTCTAAGTTCAATAGGTATGACTTCTTATTCAGAAAATCTGAATTTTTAAATGACTTTAAAATTTGTCTAAGATAGTAGACAGATTATTGTTTACTTATATTGTTTTACTTATTTTAATGATAGAAAGCAAATGAATACTATCTTTGTTTCACAGGTAAACAGCCAGGTAACACCATTTGTTGGGCAGGAGAACACAGGAGGGCTCCTAACACTAACAGGTGTTCTAGCACAGGTTCACTTTTGATCTGGTCAGACAGGAAGACAGCTTTGGAGAGGTTAAATAAGCTTACTTTATTCTAGTCTAGTCTTCTCAATAGGGTGTTTGCTGATAATGGGAGCACCAACTCCTACAGCATTCCCTAATCACACTTCTCGAAGGGGTGGGTGAGAATATACAAAGTAGGAGCATAACTCCTATCTCATTCCCCTAAGCCTCAATGGGGACCAGTTGAGGCAAACACAGATTATCCCCGACCCTTGATGGGGGCTGATTAAGACAGGCACATGCATTCCTCTATGCGTTACCCAAATCCCAAAATGGTCCCCCACTCACTGACCAGTGCCCACTTGCTTTATAGGGCCATAGACAAAGAAGGCATCTTGCCAACATTAAGTTCAAGGGTTAACTTTAGCGATATCGTTATGACCTAGCACAGCATAGGCATACATTATGTCACCCCTATATCTCTACTGCAACTGCGTGGTAGAAGTTGTTTTTAATCATAATTCATGGGAAATATTATCTAGGATCCTAGAACTATTATCTAAAAAGGAATAATAAAATCCTTCTTACACACACTAAAATCCACCTTATTTACAATTTTCAATATTTGTTGAATTTATTGTGAGAACTGTAGTATATGGTGGAATCTGAATGCATTTGACAACATAAGAAAATGGTGATCAGTTCTAATTATAAAGTTATTTTAGTATGGAACAAAGGGGAGCCACCTTTGGAGGTTCTCAAGAAAATCCTCTGGGGGTTTCTCGTAGCTTGACTCTACTGAGTTCTCTTTATTACAAAATGGACTTCACTAGCACTTTTGTTAGAAAGAGTCTAGCAGCAGTAGGCTGTTTTGGATAAATTTTTCTCAGATCTTATCCACAAATGCTTGCAGGAGGGGCCCTATGTCTCTCAGACGACTTTGTGGCATCCTCAAAATAAAAGAACACCTTTACCTAGATATAACTAACTGTGGATGGTAGTAGCTGAACTGGGATCATAACCTAAGACTTCACAGAAGAATATAAGCTACCTTGAGTATATGCAAACAGCAAAAGAAGCTCCAGCTATCTCATGGGAACATTTGCATGTGACCCTGGGGCATCTCTAGCATTATGCCTTCTTTGTTCTGTTTCTATATGGTATTTGACTTGGCCTGGGATAGGTGAGGGGATCCATTACACTATTCTGTCCAGTTGCCTCCAAGGACTGGATTTCATGATAAAACTCTCTTAAACAACCTAGTTAGCTTAATAAATCCCAATAAATCTACATATATTTATTATATGTAACATCCTATCATGTGCCCCTCTTTCTTCGATATCTCTGTATTCTCTCACAGGGTCTGCAACTCTACAATTGGCCTATCAGGGCAGAACAGATCAGCCCCTTTACATTTGGCCTTACAATTGGAGTAGCTGGCAGAAATAATCTGCCCCCCTACAAATCTTATGCCTTTACAAGCTGGTAATGAGAAACCTAAAAAAAAAAAAAAGCTATGATTTTCCTGCTTTAATGATGCTGCTAAGGTTCTGCTCCATAGTAACAGATTGTGCTGGTGTATAAGGGGGAAAAAATCATCTCAAGTAATGTAAATAAAAATGCAATGCAATCTGCTTTTATATTTGGGTGGCAATCAAAAATATTTTTGTAAAACTTATAATGAAACCTCTCAATTATCCTAACATTTACTTTTGTGTGGTTGGAAATAAAACGTGTATAAGGCTTCATCCAAGAGACTGTCTTCTGTCTGCTCAAGAATAAGAAATATGAATCATTGTACCACAGCCTTTAGTTAAAAGTAATAGAATGCTCCATTCAAATGTGGGAAGATATCACCCATTTTCATGTAGTTCTTCAGAATTAGTATTCCAATAGTGATGTCATTTTTCATCATGCCATTGCATTAACCTCCTCAATCCCTTTGGCTGCTCCAATCCCAAGAATATTCAAATACATCTTGCACTCCCCCATTTAGAATTCTAGCTACTGCAGCATTGTACCTTTTAAAACAAAACACAGGGACATGTTGAGAACTGACTTGCCCACTTTAGCATTTGACAATCAAAAATAAGACTATATATTATAATGGTCCAAATGTGCTTTCAATTGTATATTCATTTACATTTTTCCTATGAGTCAAGGTAATATATACACTTGACTCATAAACCAGATACTTTTAAGGGCCAAACATCTATTTTAAAGATGATTAATCTTTCTCTTGGTTTTGAGATCAATGAGCCAACAATAAAATTGTATGAATCATAATTGTCATTTGCCAAAGCATTTTCTTCACCCAAAGTTAAAGGTATGATCAACCCACCTTAGACAGCCCGCCTACTTCTAAATAAAAGCAGATAATGAAAACATTCCAGGTGACCCAGAGGGCAGTCCACACCGTGTACTAGACAGAAGGAAAAAAAGAAAAAGAAGAAAAATGTGAAGATGAAAGGCTTACATACTAAACAGATCAATAATAAGAAACATTAACAAGCATAAGTCTTCTGGGAAGGAGTGGACAGGGAGAACCCGGGAAAAGATTTCTTATGTAGGTCTCCAAAGATCTCTAGAAATTACAAATCCAATATACTCTGTAGCTTTTAGTAGTTGACAGTAAAGCTTAGATTTATTCTTTAAAGTGCATTACTGGCCTACAGCACAAGTAAATCCAAAAACCTTGACTTGATTACTGTTTTCTAAGTATTTTCTCCTTCAATGAACACCATTATCCAAACTCACTGTGGGGTCACCCATAATTTAAAAAATGACTTAGGTCTGCCAGGCATTAAAGGCTGTGAGTCAAATACTAGCATCCCCATTGCTCTGATGCAGGATATTGCCCTGAAAATTGAAAGCTCTTTCTTTACAATAGCTCTCGAGGAAAGTGGAAAAGTACAAAAGTGCAAAAGTGCTATATTTGAAATCAAAAGCCTTGGGTTGGAATCCCTGTGCTAACTGTGTGATATTGGGCAAATTATATAATCTCTTCAGGCCTCAGTTTCCTCATCTACAAAAAAAGACAGTTTGACTAAATGGTTTCTAAGGCCTATTTCAATTCTGAATTTGTGATACTGTATGTGGTTTATTTATTGGACTTCCTGGACTAATTTCCCTGTAAGAGAGGTACAAAAGCCTTTTGTTAATCATATGCTAGGTAAACAACATAGAACCTCACAAAACTAAGAGGTTTATCAGCTGCAAGGTTCTTCAAAATATACATTCTTAAAACTTGAAAATTTCTTTCCCAAAATAGTCTCAACATCATAACCAAATACTTAGAGGTTGTAAAATATAATGGATAGAGAAGAGTCAGAAAGAACTGAGTTTGAATTCTTGGAGAATTAATTGACCTTCGTGTCATTTTCCTCATGGGGGAATAATAACCACATCTACCTCAAATGATTTTAGCAATTGAAACAGATAACATATATAAAGTTCTTCACAAAGCATTGCATAAATGTGAACTTTAATATAATATTATTGTTAATAACTAACTGCATTTTGGGAAATGTCTACCAGATCACACTGCTTAGTCATAATAAATTAAAGTTTATAACACTTGGAATGGAAGAAATATTTAACTTGGAAGAATCCTCACCCATAGGAAGTACAACTGATGGCCTCTTTACTTTAATTTTTTTTCTTTACTCAGAAAATTGTAATCCTTATTTTGATGCTTTATTTTTATTTAATAGGGATAATAACTAAAATCAGTGCTTTCTTTCAGAAGTAATGATTATTGCCTCATAAATTATAAATTAGTCTCCCTGACACTTTCTTCTTACCATTCCATACATTCACCATGCCACTGCTCTAGCAGGGGGAATATCCTAACCCTTGCCTCTATGCAAGTTAGGCAAGTTTTTCCTTTAAAGGTATGGGACCATCCTTGAGACTTGCTTGTCTGAGTACAAAACAGCCATGAGGAACTCCAGGTACTTTTTGATGCTTAGCTGGTGGAAAATGATAGACTTCCAAAATTAAAATATCAACTACCAGGGGACTGTCTTCAATCAGGCCTAATCCCAAATAGCTGCCATAATGATTTTCCTAAGGTATAGGTTTAAATATATCAATAGTTAACCTTTCCTTCATCAAACAATAAACTCCAGTTGCTCCTAATACTTCTAGGAGTCAAACATAAACTTTTCTATCTACACCTTAAAAGCCTTTATAACCTTTTCCCACTCTATTATTGTAGTCTTATTATATATTATTCTCCTTCATAATCTATATGATTCAGCCAAATTGACATTGTTGATGACAAATGATACTTTGTCTTCTGTGTCTCTGTGTCTTTGTATAGGAAGAGCAGTTTTGCTCTCTCCCAACTTGGGATTCATTCTTTCCTCATCTCCACATTTTAAAACCTCCAGCTTCCTTCAAAGGTCACCTTCTACAGTTCCTTTCCTTATTACTCCCAGGGGCTAGTATCTTCCCTTCCAAATTAGCTTGTACTTAATTTTATTTTAGATATGGTCATTTATACACATATTATCTCACCAAATAATCTTTCTTGCTCTGTTGTACATATAACTCTCCTAACTCCATATCCTAGCACCAGCTGTCCCTTTTTCCAGGGAACACTCTCTACCTCCTAGAAGCCTTAATTTACTTTAAATCTCAGCTCAAGTGCTACCTTCTACAGATCCCCTGCTGATAGTACCATTGTCCCCATTTCCTTGTATTTATTTTGAATATATCTTGTCTATACTTCTATACAGACAGCTTGGTTGTATAGTGGATAGTGCCAGGCCTGGAGTCAGGAAGATTCATCCTCCTGAGTTCAAATCTGGCCTCAGACACTTACTAACTGTGTGACCCTGGGCAAGTTACTTAACCTCATTTACCTCAGTTTCCTTATCTGCAAAATAAGCTGGAGAAGGAAATGGCAAACCACTCTAGTATCTTTGCCAAGAAAACCCCAGATGGATCATGAAGAGTTGGACATGACTGAAATGACTAAACAAACTTATATATGTTCACTCCCCCATTGAATGAAAGCTTCTCAAGGGCGGGGACACTTTCATTTTCATTTTAGCATTCTTATTACCAAATATGGTATCTGGTACATAGTAGGTATTTAATAAATGCTATTGATTTTTGGATTGATCAATTAACATAATTAAAGCATCACTAGGCTATAATCTTGGTCATAATAAATTAATTCCTAAATATCTTCTAGTTTAGAATAGAATGTTACTGGTTTGCATGAAATCATTTTCTTCTTTGTCACATGTAAGGTATGATTAGCCTGAGTTACTCCCTTTTAATAACCTTTGAATTTTTTTAAATCTCTTTTAAAATGGCTTTACCCTTAATTTTCATGTTCTGATTTGGCAGTTTGTGAATGTGACTATTATTTTAAAAGCTGATGAACTGCAGACCCTTTCTAACAACTCACTGATGACTCATTGTTTTTAAATCCCTTAATTATTTATTTTGCATATGTTTATTTATATACATATTATGTACATATTCAAGGCCTAGAAAATACTTGTTATCCTTTATTATGAGCAGTAGTTCATACAAATTCAAGTATTCAAATTATTCTTTGCTAGTGATTATTCACACAGATTCAAACTTATTACTATGAGAACATCCTGCATCAGTTTTTTGTTTGTTTACTTTTTCAGCCTAGAGGTTCATCCACCATGGTAGAGAAATGATTCCTGGATTACGAATCAACATTTTTCAGCTTCAGCTCTGTCTTTTACTGTTTGCATGACCAAATGATTCTAGGCCTCCATTTATTAATCTGTAAAATGAGGTGATTGGACTGAATGACCTTGTTGGTTCCTTTTCAACTCAATCTATGATCCTAAGGACTTTAGATTTATTAATTGTAACTATAAAGTGTACAGTATTTTCACTATTAATTATATGTGTGTGTGTATATATATATATATATATATATAATATTTACTTCAATCAGTAAGTGGTAAGAGTATAACTTAGTGAATATACTTATATTTGAATAACTATATAATGATAAAACCAGAAGTAATTATATGAAGAATAATATTAGCTCTTATCATATAGCTCTGTAGAGGCTTTCCTTACAAACAACTACGTGAGATAGCTAGTACAAGTGTTCTGTATGCATTGGTTCAGTCCCGATTCAGCACTCGAGAGCAGTCCATCCACTCCACAGGTGAGACTCCCAAGTCTGAATAGAAAGAGCCCTGCTTTAAGTTTTCCTTCAAACAAAGAAGGCACTGTACCAATTATAAGGCATAATTGTGTACAAAATACTTGCCAGTTATTACACAGCTAACAAATAACACTATCAGTTTTTAGGCCACTGTTCCTTTCCAGATGCCAACAGCTTTTTTATGGGTGAATTTTCACCTGTCTCCTCTCACCTTGATTGGTTGTTTTTGCTTATATAGGTTAGAAGTATCACAGTAATAGGAGGCTTTACGTAAATGATAAATAATTCAGTCCAAGAAAACAGCAAATTTAAATACTATTTAGGTAGAAACAATATGGTAGATACTATTTAGGTAGTATTTAATACGGTAAATACTATTTAGGTAGAAACAATCTTGTCTTCTTATGTCTTGCTCTTAATAATGAAAATTAATGCCACTTCCTCCATTTTATTATATTTTGTCAAACTAGCAGTTCCATATTTATTTTCCTTTTGAGGTGACAATTAAAAAAAAGCTTACCCATATAGATATACACCTGACTTTTATAATTTTTTTTCAAGCAGTCATTAGTAAATTTGATAGCTAAACACTGGCCTTGGAAGTTATAAGGAAATTATATAGTGTTATGCATTACATTTAAAAATTGCTATGGTTCATATTGAAGTCAAGAGTCTCCTAGAGGATTGGAGGTAATGGGCAGAACTCCTTTAAGAGATCTTTCCTCACACACAAAAAAAAGTAAATACTGTTGAAGCACCTCCTTAAATAAAGAGCTTTATTAGGTGCTAAATAATCCTTCCTTGTTAGAGGAAAGAGAAATAGTTAAATGTTTAAAGTAGTAGCAATGAAGATGAGGAGAACTGCATATGCTAATTCTCATCACTGCCTAAGGGTCATACACTAGAGTCATACCCAGAAATTATTAACTATCCGAGGTTTCTTTGTTTTTCATTTTAGCCACAGATGGAAGCAATAGCAGAAAAAAAGGGGAGAGGGGCAGGTTTACTGGAAATATAAAAACAAAAGCAAAAACAAAAGCCAGGCTTTAGAGAAGGATGAGAATGAGGAAAGCCTCTGCTCTTCCTTTACCTACAGAAGAGAAACATGTCACAATTGGCTCTCATACCTTTTGAGCTCTGTAGAGCTAGAGTACCATAAGGGGGAGAGGGGGGAATAAGCATTTATTAAGTACTGATTGTGTGCCAGGCACTATGCTAAGTGCTTTTCAAATAGCATCTCATTTATAGTGACTGGAGAACCAGAGGCTTCTGAATCAAAGTAAACACCATTAAATTCAAAAATATACCTGAGAGTATACTAGATATTTAGTAATTAGTGTTTAATCAATATTCATACAATTCTTTTGAGCATTTTTTTTAAAAGGGTGAATTGTCATAATAAGGATGTATTATTTCATCTCGTAAATTCAGTCAGCCATTACTTAAAAGAGCTAAGTCTCTTGGTTAGCACTATATGAAAATAAGTCATAAACTGGTATCAATGATTCTAACCTACAAATATATGACCCTCTATAGATAACAAACAGACCCTAGAGTCTAGATCAGTGCTGCAGAACCTGTAGCCTTGAGGCCACATGTGGCCCTCTAGGTCCTCAAGTGCAGTTCTTTGACTGAATCCAAACTTCACAGAACAAATCCTTTTATTAAGGAGATTTCAGGACCTAGAGGGCCACATGTAGCCTCAAGGCTGAAGGCTCCCTACCTCTGGTCTAGTTCAAGGGTTCTTAACCTACAGTCCCCAGACCTCCCAAAGGTCCATGGATAGATTTTAGTAACTGTGATGAGAAAATATTACATCTTTATTTCACTAATCTCTAGCTTAAATTTAAACATTTTCTTCAATTATGAATACAGTTGACAACATTATTCTGAGAAAGGGTGCATAGGATTCACCAGATTCCCAAAGGGGTCAATGAAAGAAAAAAGGTTCAGAATTCCTGCTCTAGAGGGTGCCTTGATTATTCACCCCTATTCTAGACAGTTGTCTCAGATTTCCCACTTCCACTTACTTTCATCTCAGTGACATAATACAAAATTCCAAAAACTGTTGTTGAGAGCTACAAATGATATCAGTGTTATACCTTAATTCACAGGTCATTGATTTAGACCCTGAAGGGACTCAGAGGTCAATTAACCCAACCCTGTCATTGTATAGATGAAGAAACTGAGACTCAGAAATGTTAAGTGATTTGCCAGTTACACAATATTTAGGACACAGCTCTGTTGAACCTGGTTTCTCTAACTACAAATCCAGAATTCTTCCTCCAGTCTTATTTGAAAAAAATGAAATGAGAATCAGAAATTTTACAGATAAAATTAACAGAGTGTGCAGTTACCGCACAATCACACGAATTATTATATCTTATTCTATTAAGTGTTTTTTAATGCATATTGTTATCATTCTAGTATGTTGTAATTTAAATATGGTTTGTTATTTCTCACAACTACTTCACAAGGGTGGTTGACAATATTGTCCCCAATTTTTAGATGGGAAGAATGAGGCACATAGAGGATCATTCTCTAGAAAATGAAGTTGAAAATATTCCTATTGCATTTTTAAAAATTAACAAAAATCAAGCATATGTCCATCAAATTAAGAAAGCATTATATAATCTTCAAGAATAGGTTTAAATTCAAAACGATCTTGAAAACATGAAAAAAATATTAAGTAAAAAACAGGATGAAGGTCATTAGGAGCTTAATTTACATTGGAGCTAGCATTTACATTGTGCTTTAAGCTTGCTAAATACTTTATATATACATATATTATCATCTCATTTGATCCTTAAAACAACCAGTTGGGGTAAGTATTATCATTTCCATTTTACAGAAACTGAGGATTAAAAATGTTAAGTGATGTGCCCAAGATGACACCTAGTAATAATTTGAGGCAAGATTTGAACTCAGGTCTTTTTGACTCCAAGACCAACCCTCTATCCACTCCACAACTTAGCTAACTATGTAAGCAACCAATGAGGTACACATTTGTGGTTTCTGAACCAACTTTTTTAAAGGACATATAAGGGAAATTTTGAGGTAACTGCAGAAAAGAAAGGAGCCAAAAGCTCCCAATTGTAGGAAAGAACATTTTAGGATTATAACATCTAAAGTTAGAAGAGACCTCAGAGGCCATAGAGCACAACCCTGTTACTTTGCAGATAAAGAAACTGAGGCCCAGGGGAGAAGTAATTTGCCCAAAGCCACACAGGGAGTAATGTGGCTAGTTTTTTGAGTTTATTATAATTTTTCATTTATTTTATAACTAAAATGGCACTGACTTTCCCTGTGACAAAATGAAGGTCATAGTTAGCTGACTATAGTCATATTCTGTCATAAAAATGTCTTGTTAGACCATGTATTAAGTTATGCTTAATGTCAAGCTACTTAATTAATTAATTAATGTATTAATATATAATCTATAATATATAATGTATTAATATATAATTAATGTATATTAATTAATTAATTAATGTAATTAATATATAATCTGTCTTATCATGTAACATGGAAAATATAATTGTACATATTTTCTTTTCTCCCAGATTACAGTTTTATAAGGGAGTCATCTGTGGAGCCAACAAAACATCAAAAGGAATTACTGAAATACTTTCATTCAATGGATTTGGCACCAAGGACATCAATTCATATCCTGTTATTCCCTTGGGCAAGACACATATCTTCTCTAGGCCTTCATTCCCTCACATAGAAAGTGAGGATAAGTAGATGATGATATGAAGTGCTTTTCTGAACTCAGAATGTAGAATCTTATCATTTCCCTGAAGCAGTTTAAGAGGAGGAATTACATCTTAATTGAAAAGTTTATATACTGGACCCTGAGATTCATTAGTACAGAGAACTCCTAATATGCAGATAAGGACCAACTCTGTAAGGTGGTCTTAGAGAATTGCTTGAGGCACTGAAAAAATTAAGTGACTTGCTTGTGATCACAGTTAGTAGGAGAGTCTGATCTTCCTATTTCAGAGGCCAGCTCTCTGTCCAATACATAACCTTTCCTCTCTGTGCAAATTAAGGACATGATAAAAGTAAGAGACTTACCACCACTATATATCGAGGTCTAAACTGAATGGTTCCAAACAAGCCCAAGATGACAACTATTATGTGTAGAAAATTTCCAAGAATTGGTGCCCACTGGAAGCCAAGGAAGTCAAAGATCTGCCTCTCTAATGCTGAGAGCTGGAACAAAACAAATGTCTGACATTAGCAACAATGTAAATTTCAGCCAGACCACACTTCTCTCATTCTTTACAACTTCAGAGTTTTGAATTAAAATAAATTTTACTGTGTCAAAGTCCTGGACAAATTCTCTTTCACTGTCAGAAGATGCCCTCTTCCCTCCCCACAAGAAATTAAAGGGATAGTGAAAGCAATCAAGGACTTGGAGGAGCTCAAAGAGCCCTCCTGGCCCCTTGGAAAGCCCCATTTGCCTGAGAACTTAACACTCTTTCCCAAGCCCAGTCCCACTGCCATGGTGTTGAACACATTTCTTCATCCTGTCTTTGGTGTCTGAACCCCTTAAAAACCAAGACTTTGCACTCTCTTTTGGGAGTGGAGCTATCTGGAAGAACAGGCATTTCCCATCAAAATGCAGGTCAAAGGGAGGGAGAGAGGTCTAAAATTCACTGTTCCTGCCTTCCAACCTACATTGCTTTAAGTATTATTGCTCAAAGTTATATAGTTGGTTTTCAAGATATTGGGCAATGCCAAAGCCAAAGAAAGAAGGTAACTGGAAATATATTATTTCAGCTATTAAATGGTCAAAAAATTGAAGAGAAATATTGTTTGAATCCAAGTTCTATTATATGAATCAAATAGTTTTATCAATGCAAGTCTAATGTGGCAAAACCAAGTCACTTAAAATAAAATGAGTGGCTTAGTCTCAGTGCATTAGACCTGAACTGATAGAACCATTACAATTCTGAAAGGAACTACTCCTTTACCTCTGTGATCTCACAGTCAAATAAATACAAAGTTAGTGCTTTTAGAGCAACCAGGTGGCACACTGGATACAGCACCTTAGAACCGACACTTTCACATTGTGGGGTTGGAGACAACTTTTGAGAATCCCTTGGACAGCAAGGAGATCAAATCAATCAATACTTAAAGAAATTAATTCAGGCGATTCACTGGAAGGTCAAATATCAAAGCTGAAGTCTAAATATTTTGGACACATAATAAGAAGATGGGACTCATTGGAAAATAACTCTGACATTGGGAAAAACTGAAGGCAAAAGGAGAAGGGGAGTGCAGAGGATGAGATAGAGAGTGTTATGGAAACAATGAATATGAACTTAGAATTTGAGAGATAGTGGAGGATAGAAGGGAGTGGCATGCTATGGTCCATGGGGTAACAAAGAGTTGTGACTGAATGACTGAACAAGAAGAAAAGTGCTTTTCAATGCTGCTGCTGAAGGTGCCATAACTATTATTATTTATTTATTTTATTAATTTATTTTGATTTATCAACAATCACTTCCATAAGCTTTTGAGTTTTAAATTTTTCTCCCCCTCCCTCCCCACCTCCCTCTCCAAGATGGCACACAGTCTGATATAGGCTATACATACATTCCTATTAAACATATTTTCACATTAGTCATGTTGTAAGGAAGAATTAGAACCATTAGGAGGAACCACCAGAAAGGGGAAACAAAACACAAGAAGAAAAAATATAGCAAATAGTGTGCTTCCATCTGCATTCAAACTCCATAATTCTTTCTTTGGATATGGATAGCATTTTCCATCATGAGACTTTTGGAGATGTCTTAGATTTTTGCATTGCTGAGAAGGGTTAAGTCTATCACTATTAGTCATCGCACAACATGGCTATTACTATGCACAATGTTCTCCTGGTTCTGCTCACTTCCCTCAGCATTAGACCACACAAGTCTTTCCAGGTTTTTCTGAAGTTTGCCTGCTCATCATTTTTTATAGCACAATAGTATTCCATTACATTCATATACCACAACTTGTTCAGCCATTCCCCAATTGGTGGGCACACCCTCAATTTCCAATTCTTTGCCACCACAAAAAGAGCTGCTATAAATATTTTTGTACACATGGGTCCTTTTCTCATTTGTGGGATCTTTTTGAGATACAGCCCTAGAACTGCTATTGCTGGGTCAAAGGGTATGGTGCCATACTATTATCAGTGAATCAAGTTCTAGACCTGGAGTTAGAAAGACCTGAGTTAAAATTCAGCCTCAGACACTTACTAGCTGTGTGACCCTGGACAAGTCACTTTCACTCTGTCTCTGTTTCCTCAACTGTAAAATAGGGGATAATAATAACACTTTCAGCAGCAACATTGACATAACAATCCTTGATGTGAGGATAAAATGAGATAATATTTGTAAAGTTATTTGGAAACTTAAAGTGTCATATAAATGCTATTATTATTATCATTATCATTATCATCGCCATTAAATGAAAAAGGCAAGAGAACCCATGTATGAAGTGTATATTTTCAAATGTTGAACTTTATCTTTTATGCTGTTATAAAATTACATTCTTGTGCATAAATTGTGGAATAGTGGAAAGAGCTGACCTGGATCCAAGTCCCACCTTACACATGTTGGTTGAGTGACCCTGGGTAAGGCACTTATCATCTCTTCACTGACATTCACTGGAAGACATTATTCACTGGGAGCTCCTTATAACAATGAAATCACAAGACCAGTGCCTACCCCTATCTTTATTTTTATTTTTTTGGGGGGGTAATTGGGGTTAAGTGACTTGCCCAGGGTCACATAGCTAGTAAATGTCAAATATTTGGTCTGAGGCCCACTTGGAACTCAGATCCCCCTGACTCCAAGGTCGGTGATCTATCCACTACTCCACCTAGCTGCCCCACCTACCCCTATCTTTATTCAGAGATCAAGTGACAGATCAGGTCACTCTGTGGAAAATCCCCACAATGACTCTTATTTTGTGTCTAAACTGACATTCAAGGTGCACCAGAAGTTAATAGTATATGAACTCTCCAACATCTTCTCACACATTCTGAATAAAATATTCCATTGTCTAGTCATACTATATTACTTTGTATACTTTTATACCCTTCAGAGTCATCACATGTTTTTCCTGTATCTATAAAGCCATAGAATATCATCCCAATTTTATTTTCAGTTGAAATTTTAACATTTTAAGATTTAATTTAAATACCCCCTCTTCCAGGAATTCTTTTGTGATCTCCATAGTCCAAAATGTATCTTTATTTCCTGATACTTTTCATATCACTTATCTGTTTGAACCTCCATGCATTTTTACTAACTGTCCCCCATTCCTGTACTGACGATTTGTGCCCAACTCCTGCCCGACCTGTGGTAGAGCCTTCCGAATTCATACTGGTCTGATCAGCCACAGTGGGACACACTGTACCTTGACTCCAACATAATGATGGTATTTTGGTCCTCTTTGAGAATGAAGGACAACAACCAACCAACCCCCATTCCTCAAATTTTCTCATGCCCCACCTCCATCTCCTGACTTCCTTGGCTTCTTTCAAGTCTCAGCTAAAATCCCACTGTCTGTAAGAAGCTTTTTCCAGTCTTCCTTATGTTAGTACCTTCCCTCTGAGATTATCTCTAATTTATCATATGTATGTATACATATATGTGTATATGCATGTGTGCATACACACATATAAATTCCATAAGCAAAGCAGAATTGCAGTAGCACAAAATAAACATGAGATGTGCAAATCTAGAGAAATCTCCATCCTAAATGTTCAAAGGGACTATTTGTGCCCAACCTGTGGTAGAGCCTTCCAAGCTCTTATTGAATGATCAGCCATAGTTGAACACATTGTACCTTTGACCCCAACATCACGATGTCTTTGGTCCTCTTTGAGTACAAAGGACAAACAACAAAAAGCAACACCATCCTCCCAGCCCCTCAGCCTCTCAACCTAGGAATCGTCCTGAATCCCTCACTATCTTTCACTCCCCCATATCCAAGCTGTTGCCAAGGTCTGTCAATACCACCTTTGCAACATCTCTCAAACATGTCCCCTTCTGTCCTCTGGCATTGCCACTACTCTAGTGCAGGCCCTCATCACCTAACCCCCAGATTATTGCAATAATTTCCTGATGCATGTGCCTGCCTCAAGTCTCTCCTTGTTGCAATCCACCCTCCATTCAGCCACTAAAGTCATTTTCCTAAAATGTCTTAAGCATATTACCCTCTGTGCCTATTCAGTAAACTCCAGTGGTTTCCTATTGCATCCAGAAGCAAATATAAAATCCTCTGTTTGACTTTCAGAGTCCTTCATAACCTAGCCCCCTTCTACCATTTCAGCCTTCTCACACCTCAGTCCCCAACAAATAATCTTTGATCCAGTGATGCTAGTCTCCTGGCAGTTCCATGAGTAAGACATTGTCTCTCAGCTTCTGGGCATTCTCTCTGGTTGTCCCTGTTTCTTGGAATGCTCCCCCTCCTCTGCTCTGACTACTGACTTCTCTGGCTTCCTTTAAGTTCCAACTAAAATCTTTCTTCCTTATGAAGCCTTCCCCAGCCCCTCTTAATTCTTTCTGTTAATTATTTCTTATTTATCTTATATATAGCTTGACTTGTATGTATGTATTTGCAAGTTGTCTCCCCCATTATATTGTAAGCCCCTTGAGAGCAAGAATGTCTTTTGCCTCTTTTTGGATTTCCAGAGTTTAGTGTAGTGCCTGACACAGAGTACGTGCTTAATAAATGTTTCTTGGTTGATTACTGATTGATTATAGGATTACAGTAACACTCTCATGAGAGAGAATTATTTAAAAACATGTTTCCAACTATGAGATGTTAGGTGAACATAAGTAATTGTTGTGGTTAAGACTGTCTTATTTTAGTCATCTTGTTCAATGAATGTCTAGAAACAGTTCCAGGACAAGTTTCTCCATACTATTATTCCTTTATGTTCCATGTTCTGTCAACTATCACAGAGGTTGATAAAATGACTTTCTATAGTTGAAGCAAAGGATTAGGACATAAATTTATACTCTGTAAGCTCACTGAAAGCATCCTTGATAAAACTCCAGTAGCAGACAGGACAAAAGGGGTGATAAGTACCTTATATCCTTCCCATGTGATTTTGATCTTCCCAGTCAAGGTTCTATAATATAAAAGCTTTTCATACCATATAGCAAAGAGATTATAAATTATTATGATGGTGACATCTATTTAAAACATTGTTCTTAAGTTTTTTTATGAAAATTATTATAGCCAGATGCTTGTGGGCAACAGATTCTATTGTAATAATGCTCCAATTCCAGCAGAGTTTATTGGTTGACTTCTCCAGAATATTTGGAGGTCTTTATTTGTAGTATGGGGATTTGCCATCTGTCAGTTCACAAAAGATAGCAAGCTTATAAAACATATAATTCCAGTTACCAAGTCATGAAGAATTAAATTGTTAAGCATTCAGAAGATGCTATATTTTAACAGTCTGCAGTAATTAGGTGCATGATCTCCCCTATTTCTTTGCATTATCTATACTAATGACTGAATCCAGGCTCCTTAAGGATAAGTCTTTTGTAATTTCTAATGCTATGATATTTTTGTAGTTTCTGGTCCTGAAATGCTGTCATAAACTACTCCATTTCCACAAATCAGTTTGCTTGACTCAGGCATTTGTTTGGTGTTTCTTTATCTACTGAGTCCATTCAGATGTTCTGTATTTCAGGCCTTTTGATTCCACTTCTGAATCTTAGTCATTTCATAGGCACCATCTGGAGGGAAGTCACTTTTGGATACATTAAACAAATCCAGTGCCACTTACCTTTTAATAGACTTTACTATTGCTTAGTAAAGTGATGTCTGCTTATTCACAAAGTATTTCTGTAGGTTTCAGATGTGTGTTATATGTTCTAAGATTATCTATCAACTTTGTCCCTCATTTTTAGCATTGAAGTGTTCATCTTTCTGGACCTGCCTTAGCATAATGGGCCTGGTGTTCTGTTAATATTGTACATGTTTTCTAAGGGTACTTTATAGATCCATTAAGGTGCATTTTGTACTTTTGAAAGTATAAGTTCAGCCTGGTATTGTATTGATGTTAATTGCTTAAAATGTATTTTTCCCATTCAGTTTTGAATTTTGAAGGCCAGTAAGTCCCTAAACATATTCAGAAACAGCCTACTCCAGACATCTTTATGCTTGCCTACAGGAAAGTAAGGTATTTGCAGTTATCACTTTCATCTAATTCATTGAAAGTGACCTCTGAATTCAAGTTCAAAGCTTTCAGTCTTTAACTCTCCTTAACATAAGCTACTAATTTCACATTTATCTAGTCTAA
This sequence comes from Vombatus ursinus, assembly GCF_900497805.2. NCBI lineage: Eukaryota > Metazoa > Chordata > Mammalia > Diprotodontia > Vombatidae > Vombatus > Vombatus ursinus. Next base: position 8,196,972 of record NW_020954590.1, on the reverse strand, counting down.
AAAAACATTCTGATATCATTGGAGAAACATTTCATAAAATGAAGGAGTTGTTTGATTTGCTTTTTGGTGTAGCCCTATATAGCTTGATGTCATCTCTATGCATCATGTTATTAACACAGTATTTTGATTAGACTCTTAATTTGAAAGTCATGTGTAGGAGAAATAAATGGCAATATATTCAAGGCTAGGAAGAACTAAAATTGGATTAGATGGTCTCCCTTAAAAATGCTAAATTTTATGGGAATGGTTCTTGACGTTATGCTGAGGCAGCTAAGTGGTGCAGTGAATAGAGCAATGAACTTGGAGTCAGAAAGAGCTGAGTTCAATTTCAGCCTCAGACATTCACCAGCTGTGTGATCTTGGGCAAGACATTTGACCTCAGTTTTCTCAACTGTAAAATGGGGATAATGACAGTATCTGCTTCCCAGGGTTGTAGTGAAGAACAAATGAGATAATATTTGTAAAATGCTTAACATAGTGCTTATCACAAAGTAGATGTCATATATTATTATCTACTATTATTGAAAAGTTTTCCATATGGAAAGCTAGTATTCTCACCATACTTGGTTTTATTTTATATATTTGCAGAATGAAAATAATAATTCTAATAATATCTAGCATTTCCATAGTGCCTTAAGGTCTACAAAGTGATTTATTTATATATATTATCTCTAGTGATAAACTGCAAGAATGGAATTGACTCAAAAGCTTGGCAATAATCAAAAAGGCAGTACATATGTCATCAGACTTTCCAGAAGCTTATCGAAAAAAACGACTGAATTGATAATGAGTTGCTCTTATTTTTTTTGAACATTTCTTTATTCCTCATGCTGTGAATGTTTTATATAAAATGCATAAATACATAATTTGACTATATTTGGAGAGGTTGTTGAAATGCTCATTCTTTGATGATAGATATATGATGCCTTCTGTTTAAAAAGGTGGGATGACTCTTTTGGTTCAAAGGAAGATGGTAAAGTACCTTGGTAGTAATTCATCCAATGCCAAGAAATATTTTAGCCAACAATTGTGGCTCTCTTCTAGACCTGCTGCTTTCCACCTTTTCAGGGTAGCTAGAGTTACAGTAACTTCTCTTGACATATTTGTTCTGTCATTCATTATATTCTTTGTGTGCAATGTTTCTGTTTCTCATTTGAGCTAATTTGTGTTTTTGTTGTGTTTAACTTCCTGTAACCAGAAAGAAAATCTGAAATTTTATATTTTCTCCTTCAGGTGTTCTAGTTTGTCCTGTGTTTCTTTATTCTATAAGTGTCTTAGTAGCTGGGTGGTACAGTAGATAGAGTGATGTAGCTGAAGTCAGAAAGATTTCAGTTTAAATCTGGTCTCAGACACTTGTGACTCTGGGAAAGTCATTTAACTTCTGCCTGCCTCAGTTTCTCATTTACAAAATGAGAATTACAAAAGCACATAATTCCCAAGGTTGTTGTAAGGATAAAATAATATTTGTATAGTGCTCTGTGAACCTTAAAGCACAGCATAAATGTTTGCTGTAATTATTATTATTTCATAGCAAAATTTCTGATTAATATTTGTTTCTTTGTGCTACTTTGATTCCTTGTATAACCTTAAGCTTTACATTTTACATTCAGTTTCTGATTAAGGGAATCTATATTTTCTGATATACTTGTATTTTCCAGATTACTTTCTGGGTGATATGGCATGTACCCATAGCGTAGATATCAATATTACATTCCTGTGTCTTTCCACAGAACTTTATTAGCTCCATCAGTTTGCTCCCCCCTCCCCCAGTGTAGGTTGACACCTGCCCTTAGCAGTGTTCCTTGACAACTCACCTTTCTTACTACAGCAACACCATACTGCTATATAAATATCCTGAAATATTTTTAGACTTTCTGTCAAATGCTATGGAGAAATATGGTCCTTCTACTAGTTATAGAAAAAACTAGCTTTCATAAATTACTCTGTTTTGTAATGATTGGTCTGCTAGTTGGATTCTTGGCATCACTATTAACAAGGGCTTTTCAGAATTTCAATATTTGTAGTTATCTTCTTTTCAAAATTATTTGAGACTTTTGTCATGTGTTTCATAGAATATGTATTAGGTAAAAATATTCAAAGACATCAGGATGTTATGCCTTTTCCCATTAAAATTTTAATGAATTTAACTTCATCTCTTGTCTAATTTAGGTTTAGGGGTCAAGTTTTTTCCTCTCTTTTTGTTTTATGATTTCCTTGTCCTGATGCATTATTGAAAGATTTGAGCATGAGAGTTGCTCTTAAAAAATGATCAAAAAATAATGCTCTGAAGTCTCTGAACATAATTACTCAGATCTCTTTACAAAACTGTTATGATATGGGATTGATAAAAAATGAAAGTATTCACAACTTCAGTCCATTTTATGCATACTCATGGTATATGTGTTTTGTTGTTTAGTTCCGCTGACACTAAGACATTTCCAAAAGGTGGGGGAATTGGCAGTTCTGATTTTTTAAGCACCCCATTTTCTTTCTTTCTTTTTTTTTTTTGGTTAGGCAATGGGGTTAAGTGAATTGCCTAGGGTCACACAGCTAGTAAGTGTTATGTACGAGGCCATATTTGAACTCAGGTCCTCCTGACTCCAGGGCCAGTGCTCTATCCACCACACCACCTAGCTGCCCCTAGCATCCCATTTTCTTATGGAATCAGAGCATGAAAACAAATGATTCCCTGCTGGTGTCCATGGCAAACTGACCATCATGCTAGTTTTGAGTAAGATTAATCTTCAACTCTATGTCATCCTATGTATTTAATAGATTCATTGAAGCAATTTCAATATACTATGTTTTGGGCACTATTCTAGGCATTGGATTATCCAGCATTTCAAGGTTTCTTCCAGGCCTTCACCAGCTATGTAAAGGTCTCAGGGCCAACGAAGTCCATTCTGTAGATCAATCTGACTGACATTTGTTTGCTTTGCCATTGCCCTACCTACCCCTATGACATGGACAATGGGTTAGAGTTTGAGGGGAATTATTACTATTACTATTAACTATTACTTTACTGTTTCTATTACTATTTCTATTATTGTCTTTCTTCTCCTTTTCAGAAGCAGTAGTAGCATGTATTTGTACACTAAGCATTTATAATCTTCTCTATTTCCCTTCAGAAACAATTTCAAAGTAAGGAGTATTAGTTATGTTGGTACCAATTTGTAATGCTGGCAACCCACAAGGTAATCTGTTAGCTATAATTTGAAACAAGCATCCAGTCTGAGGCATTTCAATTTCCTTAGACACAATGCCATTTACTCCAGCACTGAACCTTCATCTATCTTAATCAACAATTGCTTTCAATTAGCTGTCCTATAGAACAGAAAAGACCAAATGCCTGAAGGCATCCTCACCTTGGCCTCATTCATTTTTCTGGTGCCTCATGTTTATTAAGTAATTCTACTCTTTCTCTTATCCATGATAGGAAGATGGACCACAATGATCCAAAAGCAAAATGATCATAGAAATGTAAGTCAAGGGCAAGTTTTCCTCTCTGGTTTATTTGTGTTTGGTCAGTTGTTTTTCAGTGGTGTCTGACTCTTCGTGACCCTATTTAAGGTTTTCTTGGCAGAGATATTGGGGTGGTTCGCCATTTCCTTCTCCAGATCATTTTACAGATGAGGAAACTAAGGCAAACAGGGTTAAGTAACTTGCCCAGGATCACATAGTTAGTAAGTGTCTGAGGCCAGATTTGAACTCAGGAAGATGAGTCCTCTTGACTCTAGGCCTAGCACGCTATCCATTGTGCCACCTAGCTGCTCTATTTTTATTTAGTGTTTCTAATGGATTTTCTGGTACTGAGGACTTGGAAGTATTTATGAACTTGACCTCTCCATAGCACACTATCATTTATTTTTTTTTTACACTATCATTTATATACAAACAAGAATAGCATTCTCTGAGAACCAGAACCTTGAAGAGCAACTGCAAGTAACCTACTATGAGAAGTGGCCAGATTTAAGAGCTATGGCGCATCACAATTACATTTAAACTGAATTTTTCAGAGGGTAAAAACTCAATTTTCTTTCTGTCAAGAAATGCATGGCTAACATTTAATTTTAGAAGAGGATGAGAAAACTCACATAACAGAAGAGCTATTAGATTGATACCATGTATTAAGAAATCTGTGTTTTTCAGAAGGAATCATTTAGATTTAGAGCTGGAAGGTATCTTAGAAATCATCCAGACCACTGCTCATTTTTTAGATGAAGAAAGTGAATTTCATAGAGAGGAAAAGACTTTGAGCTCTGTGTGTAGCCAGGGAATTGGGTACCCACCTCCTAGCCTCTGTCTTCCTGTCAGGAGCTTCTCCAGGGCTCCAGGGACCATCCCCAGACCTTTCCTATATTCTACTGCTACCTCCCACCTCCTAGACAGCATCTCTTAGTCAAAACTACCACCTTCTGTGCGTCTGTCTGCTGTGATGGGCTTTCTATTTGATATCTCACTGTAGGCTAAAAAATTGAATCACGAGGAAGAACATTGAGCAGTCTAATCATCTGCCTCCCTCAATTGACTTCTCTCCAACTTAGAGATATTCTGCCTGAACTCAATCCTCAATGGTTAGAATATTCCCATTTGCTTATGCTCTCCCTATTCCAGTGACTTTGAACCCACAACTCGTCATACAAGTACAGTTCCTTATTTCCCACTGTCCACTCTCTTCAATGGTTTAATTTGTATTTCTCTAATCATTAATAATCTAGAGCATTTTATATGGTTGTTGATAACTTGGATTTCTTTCTTTAAAAACTGCCTGTTCCTATCTTAAAACTGCTTGTTCCTATCTTTTGACATATATATGTATCTATATATAGATATATATATCTATATATATACATAGAGATATAGATATATCTCTCTATATATCTCTATATCTATATATATCTATATATGTGATATATATAGATATAGATATATAGAGATGTAGATATATATATATATATTGGGGAATGGCTACCACAGAAGCTTTTTAAAGATGTAAGAGATGCTAAATAGGAGGAAGGAAAATGACAACTCCACAACATAATATGTCAGCTCTAGAAATGGAAAGGACCTCTTAGGGCTTCTGGTTCAATCCCCTCATGTTACTGATGAGGAAAGTGAGATTGAGAGAGGTGAAGTGACTTGTATAAGTAGATAGAACTTGGATTTAACCACAACTCTTGATATTTGGCTCTTGGCAACACCCAAAGTATTTGGTGAGGTTCCCCTTCTGTCTGTCTCTGAGGGACCCAAGTCTCAAATTTCTATAATTCAAGACTCACTAGTGGGAAACCTATAGTTTCAGAGAAAAAATAGACCTCTTTGCTAAAGCTAAACCCTCTCTCTATAAATGCCTTTGATTGCATCCTCTCCTCTCTTTCATGCTCTTAGTCCACCAACAATCCCCTTTCATGTTCTTAACACAACTTCTCCATTTTTATTGTTCTCTTTCCCTCATACTTAGATTTCCACTTTCCTTAAGAGAAGAACAACATCAATAAAAACTTCAGTTAACTCTGGCATCATCCCCCACTTATGCTCAATGCCTCTATATCCCCCTCCTTCCTCACCTCCTTGTAATTTGGCTTCTGTCCACACCGCTCTACTGAAACTGCTCTTTGTAACTTTTTAACAACAAGATCAGTGGTCTCCAGTACTAATTATCTTTTATTGATTTGTGGCATTTGAAAAGGGGAATGCTCCTTCCTTCTTGAACCTCTTTTCCCTTGGCTTCCATGACATTGTACTCTCCGAGTTTTCTATCTATTTGATTAGTCCCTTTCCTTAATTCTGATATTTCTATTAAAGGTACCATCACCCTTCTGACTTCAGAAGATCAGCTAAAGTTTGACCTCCTACATAAGACCCTTTCTGATGCTCCTCATTTTTAACACCAGCAAAAAGTTACTTTATTTATCTGTACACATGTATATTCTCTCAAGTAGAATGAAAGATCCTCATGGTCAAAGACTTTTTGTTTACATGCCCCCAATATCCAGCATAGTGCCTGACACATAATGGACACTTAATAAATGCTTGATGAATTAAATGGAGGTTTGTAGCCTTGATTTCTTTTTCTCACCTTTCTTTCTCCAAACCACAAACATCCACTCAGTTACATCTTGTCATTTCTACCTTGACAATGGCTCTCATATCTCCCCTCTCTTCTCCAGCCCCACTGTAACCACTCTAGTTCTGTCTCTCATCTCTTCTTAGCCCCTCATCTTCTTCATCACTGGAAGAGCATCCTAGCTGTTTGTACTGCCTCCAGGCATTCCCTATCTTTCTCAACATTGCCCAAATCATCTTTCTAAAACATTGCTAGGATACTCTCTTTTTCCACTGACAGTACAAGCTCATCACAATCCAGATTTAAGTTACCTGCCAGTACTTTCTCATACCACTGTTCTTAATGTAGTCTATTTTATAGGCACACTTGAATAGTCCTCTACCTTCCTCCTCCCCCATTCTAATTTTATTCTGCCATTGTCTTTGCATATTTCTCCCCCACGCCTGGAATAGATTCACCTCCCTTCCCCAATTCCACTCATTTACATCTATGGGCATTTCTCTCTTCTTTCAAGGCTCAGTTCATATGGGATCTTCTCCATGAAGCCTTCCTTCCATAGCTCTCTCCCAACCAGGCAAAACTGATCTTTCCCTCTTTGAATTTCTCATAACACTTTTCCCAGATGTCTCTCTCTCTCTCTCTCTCTCTCTCTCTCTCTCTCCTTCTCATCAAACCTATGGTTTCAGGGAACTACCAGTAAAGATGTGTCCAGGCTCCCATGAACAGTATATGGTAAATGTGGGACTATGATTCAGCTCTTCCTAACTCTAAGACTAGCTCTCTATCCATTACACTATGCTACCTACATCTCATATTACTACTGTGACTATGACTGTAACTGCAATTATTATGATAACAATGACGATGGCAACTACTACTACTACAACTACAGATACCTAGCTAGCTAGCTAGAATTTATGTAGTGCCTTGAAGTTTGCAAAGAACTTTACAAATATTATCACATTTGATTCTCACAACAACCCATGAGTTAGGTGCTACTACTGCATCCATTTTACAGATGAGTAAACTAAGGTAGAGGGAAGTTTTGACTTATCCAAGATCACACAGCTACTAAGTGTTCAAGGTTGTGTTCAAACTCAGGTCTTCCTGACTCCAAGTCCAGCTATTATGTGTTCATTTTTTCCTCCATTTTATTGAAAGCTCCCTGAGAGTAGGACCTATGTTGTATATATCTTTGTGTTCTCAGTGTTAGCACAGTACCTTGCATATAATCAGGGCTTAATGAATTTTTAAATGTAACTGAATATTTGTTGACATTGTCTATGGAGAATGTAAGGCATGTGACCAAGTAAGTCTCAGGGGAATGATAAAGTACTTGGGTGAGGTAGTTTGGTGTTTCTTTAGGTGTCTTTCTATGTTTGTTCAATGTGGTGCTGGCTGCCGATTGACTGGTGGAATCAGTTAGGGGAAATATCCAGGAGCTCATGTGGATGATCTCTGTTCCTTGGGTGTCCATGCATAAATCTCTCATCAAGCTCTGCTAGTCAGGTGTCTGTGTCAAAGGATACCTAAAATGGAACATATATCACATTCAGCCTGAAGCCATATAGCTAATCCTTGGCACTGAATTGAATTTCTCCTCCCTGGAGGAGAGATGATGGGTGGTATATACAATGATGGGATACCCAGAGTTCCTCCAATGTGGAGCTGACCCAAGATTGAGCTGGATTGCCTTTGTACCTTCCTGGAACCATTGTGATTTAGGATGACATCTAGAGAAAGGCTAATAGAGAAAGGAAGGTAAAAGGTGGTAAGTATGTCTCTGGGCATTTCCTTGGATGTATTGTAGTACAGAATGGCCTTCTGTCCACAGCAAAGTGAAAGTGAACAGTCATCTTGAAGAAATGACACTCATTTGGGATTCTGTTTCATAATAAAAATATTGAACTCTTTTATTCTCCCTTATACTTTCTGCCCTCTGGCAAGAGGCAGAGACCATAAAAAGATCTTCACTTGAGAATCAAATCCAGATCACCAACAGCTACATGAGAATGTTTCAATAAAATTTAGAAACCAAAACAGAACAAAGAACTCTTGGTGGCACAGAGGGATGTTTTCTCTATTTGTAAGCTCTAGAGCTAAACAGGCTTTTCTATGTTATATAATTGACATTGCTTTGTGAGACCCATTCTCTGATTTTTCCCATATATTTTGGTTCCATATACTTTATAGAGTCACATGGCTATTATAAATACTGTCACCAACCAGCTGTGTGATTTTAGATACATCTCTTTATCTTCCTAGGACTTAGTTTCTTTATCTATGTAAGGGAGACAGATTAGTTGTAAAGGCTGACAATTCTATTCTTTTGTGAAACTAATATATCATGTTGGATGTGTAAACAATAAGGTTCATTGAATAACTTGGAGGACCAGGAAACAACTTTTTGACATGGTATGTTTTCACATGGTATGAGGAATAGTAGGCAATGATGATAAAGAAAGATTCTGGTTGAAAGATCACTTTGTAGTGAGAATTGATACAACTTTACGGATGTTAAAATCTAGGAAAAATGGATATAATGAGCAGATGTATAACAAATCAATTTGTGTAGGCATTTAAAAGTCTTGTTGCATTTATTTGGCATATCTAGTTTAATTTTCAGCTGGAAGGATAATAATGAAATTGTAGGAAGTAGATATGACAATTTTTACAAATTCTATACATGTGTCACATAAGCAATTCTTTTTTCAAAGAAATGTTACTAAGTTTCAAAAATGATAACAAATTGCATTTCTATAGCAACTAACATTTCTTATAAGGATTTTCAAGTTTTAATTTTACTTGATTTAAAAAAAATAACTTTTATCCCAAGGCTAATATCTCTATTTGACAGATGAGGAAAATTCAAGGAGTGAATCATTTCCCTTAGCCCAGGCCAAGGCCTGAAAAACCATTTTCTAAGATAGTGTCACTGCCGCATCCTCTCTAGCTGCTACTGTGCCCAACCCATTGGCGAGGAGAGTAGAACTTCCCCCAAACCTCCTTACACATAAGTCAACTTTGTTAAAAGGAATTTTGCTTTTTGATAATTTGTCAGTTGCCATTATTGTCATAATTTAAAATTGATTATATAAAATGTTTGGGATGCTGACACAAGTAAGAACTAGACTTAATTTTTTTTATAATGAAATTTATAAAGCTCTACAAATATATGGCAAAGAGCAAAAAAAAACCAACAACAATAATGATGATAAGTGGGAAAAGGGGTGGCCATGTACTTCTAATGTACTTCTAGATTATCATGTGCCTAAATGACAATATTATGAATAAAATGTTATCATCTGCCTAGAGTAGGTTGCCTTCATGACAACAGTGAGGTAAATCATTCACTTATGTTGCATCTAGTCTTTCTCAATAATCAATAACAATACTTTGCAATTTTCATGTTCAAAACATTTTCTAAGTATCAACTAAATTTTGGATACTGTGATCTCTATTATGAATTAAAAAAAAAAACCTACTAAAAGAAAGCCTAAGATTGGCTTATCACTTCAAATTCTGAAACACATTTTACTATATATTATATATTTATTAGGAAGTTAGTATATATTTGACACAAAGCATAGGAATCTACATGCAAATCTGTACGGGGATATTAACGACTTATTCTAGTTTGGTGATTTATTAATTTTACCTTCTCCATTAATGTGCAAACAGTAATTTCACAGTTTAGGATCATGATGAATAAAACCATGGTAAATTTGCCAAAATGTTACACATTATCTCACACTAGGGAAATTGACTTGTGAGCTGTCTTTGTCCTTCATCTAAATAAAACCCCAGTTAGCTCTTAGTTTTCAATGTATGGCTTAACCATACTGGAGATTACTCCCAACATATTTCTAAAATCCAGTCTGGATTGTCCTTTCACACAATGGACCATAGGGCCATAGATTTAGAATTGGAAGAAATTTTAGAAATCATCAATTGGAAAATGGCTGAACCTGTTGTAGTATATGATTGTGATGGAATACTACTGTGTTATAAGAAATGATGAGCTCATTGATTTTAGAAAAAAGATAGATAAACTTGCATGAAATAATGAATATAAATGAACAGAATCAAAGGAACATTGTATACATTAACAGCAATATTGTTTTAAGAAGAACTTTGAGTGACTAAGTCATTTTGACTTCTATAAATAATAAAATTAACTACAAAGGACATATGAAGGAAGATGCTATCCATCTGTATCCAGAGAAAGAACTGTGTGTATAGAATGATTTTATATATACACACACACACACATTTAAGGTGCAGGGGAAGGAAGGGAAGAATAAAAAGAAATTTACATGTTAAACTTTATTATATATTTAGAAGGAATAGCAAATTGTATATAATAGATTTGCAGCTTCAGGTGTAATTATCTTTTTTAAATTATACTGTGTAATGGAAATGCTTATTTTATTCCATAAATTAAAAATAAAATAAATTTAAAAAATTTAAAAAGAAATTACCTTGAAAAAGGGTCAGACTCATGGCCCTTAGGCTGCAGCTCCATGAATGTGGCCTGTGCCAGATTAAAATGTAATTGGGAAGAATTTAGCAAAATGAATAGAAACATGATTCACCATAGGTAATGTTAATTTCTGGTTTTCTAAATCAATATATGACAGCAGGGATCTTTCTGTTTGAGTGTGACACCATTGAGATTCTAGTCCTCTTTTCTCATTTTGTAGATGAGGGAACTGAGGTTCAGAGAGGTTAAATGACTTACCCAAAATAACACAATAAGTGCTAGAGATAAGGTTTGAAACTAGGTCTTCCGACTTCAGATCCATAGATATTTCCATTGTACCATGCTGCCTGAGCTGCCATCTCCCTGCTAACATTGTTTATTCCTGACCTAAGCCAAATAGTATTAGGAAGGAAATAATACAGAGTGGCAAGGGGAATTAAATTAAAGATTTTACAACCTATCTAACAGTCTTTAGATCGTTCATTCTTTAGAATTTTCTTTGCCACTTCCCATTTCTTTAACACGAATAATCACAGTGAGTCCCCTATTATATTGCACTCTACCTTGGCTTTACACTAAGGAAGTTTTTCTCCCAACAGGGGTCTCATAATTAAGTACATATTAAAAACACATTGCTGTTGGCAGCATCCTGCCTTTAAGATTCTTTTTTTTTAGAAACCTACATTTTACCAGTGGGTGTTTTCTCAAAGAAGGGATTTCATGCTCATCTTCTAGAAGATTTATAACTATACTGAAGCTGTCATCACAGACTCAGCACAACATGTTGTAATGATAGTATATATGTATGTGGCAGGAGTGGATGGGAAGTGTTGGCACTTCCTCCTTCTTACTAAGCCAATAATACCCTGGATAGGATCTCACAAAAGTGTGCAGAAGGGAAAATCTGTTAATATTTGTTCAAGGATGCTCCTTGATCTCCAAACAAAGGGATTTCATTGTGCAATTCAGCCTCCAAGTATATTGCCTCTGCCAGCAGATTATATCACAGTCTAACTACTCCAACTGTACTAAGCAGACCTTATAAAAATGCAGTTACAGTCCATGAATAGCTCAAGACAGGAAAAAGGCAACTATTTTAGCAAAAGTCCACAGTGCCAATTTGTTACAGAACAGTGATTTAAGATTGAATTTCAACCCTCCAGTGAAGTCATAACTGATCCAAGAACACTAAAGTTGAGCCCCATGACTGGTTGACCTATACAGTCTCACAAACAGCTGGAATGAACATGCCTGCAGTTGAATTTAAGACTCCCATGGTTGTTTGACTTAAATGCCAATACAGCATAAGAAGACAGAAGAGATGGGTTATAGGCTGAAAGGTCCTTTAAAGGTCTCTTCTTTTTTGTATTTACAGGAGGTGCTACCTACAAGAATCTCTGTGAAAAGAGGAAAACTGCATACAACATAGTTTTCCATGCAAAGGTGAGAGACTATGTATATCTGTGGTTGATCTGATTGGATGTATTTTGTTTTAAAAACCTCTGAAAACATCCCACTGCTTACTCTGGAGAGGAAGTCAACTAATTTGAAAGTTTGAAATAGCAAACCTATTGATTTGTTCAGCCAAAATTTCATGAATTTTTTAAAGTCAAATTAGCTACCAAAGTTGTTGCTGTTGCTTGTCCTTCTTTCTCAAAGAGGACCATGACGTCAGGAAGGTGATGCTACAACTTGCAAGTGAATCAGATTTAAGTGAGGGAGGGCTGTGCAAAGTCACCAGCCACACTTTCTCCTCCAGAGTCATCTAGGTCCAGTGTCAAGATAAAGATCAGAATGACTTGAGATGGCCTAAGATGAAGTGGGTGACCTCCGCCTTTTTAAGCTAAGGTGTTTCCCAGGTCTCAGTTTGACTAAGGCAATGCCCATTCAGTGATTAAGGGTAGGGAAGAAATGAGGTAAAGAATGGCCTCTTTTACCTAGTCAAAAAAACAAAAGAAAAACAATCAATCTGGGAGGAGCTACCAAAGAAGGCTTATTTTGAAGAAGCAGAAGCATAGTGTTGTGGGATAGAGGGCTGGACCTATCAGCAGGAAGAGGTAGGTTTTCAAAACCTTGTTGCTCAGTTATTTTTCATTGTGTCCAACTCTTTGTGACCCCATTTTCTTGGCAAAGATACTGGAGTGGTCTGCCATTTCCTTCTCCAGCTCATTATACACATGAGAAAAATGAGGCAAACAGGGTTAAATGACTTGCCCAGGGTCACTCAGCTAGTAAGTGTCTGAGGCCAGATTTGAACTCAGGAAGATGAGTCTTCCTAGCTCCAGCCATGAGCTCTATTCACTACACCACCTGGCTGTCCTCTCAAATCTTACCTGTCACATTTATTGGCTATGTGGCCAAGAGGAAATGGCTTAACCTCTCTGAGTCTCAGTTTATAGCATCTTTATAAGGCTGTTTTGAGGCTCTAATAAAATAATGAATTGCGAAACATCAGTTTTTATGAGTGTTCCCCTTCCCCTTAGTCCTATTGTGCCCAGTGCTTTTCTACAAGGTTAATGTTTCAAGCTTTTAACACTATGCAGAAAAAATTTGGATATTCAAAATCAGGTCCTCTGAACTGCACATAAATTTAGCAACCACAACAGTTGTTTCGATAATGAGGCAGCCCATTCATATTATTTTGTAATTGTTGGACATTTTTCTAAGTGTGTAACAACTGTGATTTTCTGAATTGTCAGGCTGTAATAACAATCCCTTCAAAGATTTTCCTTTGTAAAAAGCAGAAATTTCAGTTTGGTCTAAGAAGTAGCACACAAGTTTAGGTTATTGGACTTCAAGGACTAGTTTTTCTTGTATGAGGGCTGCCAACGCCTTTGCAGGGTTGCTTATCCACCTTTGGTGTCCACTTGCCATCTAACTGTCATCTGTGGCTCCAAAAAGCTGATGTATGCACAGCAGCCACAGCCCAGTAAAACTGTGTGGGCAGAAGGTCTAAACCCTGTTGGGGATAACTGATAGGCCTCAGACCCATTGGTGAGTTAGAGGGATGTCTATCCCAAACATACGAAGGCTTCCCATGGTAGAATGGGAGGATGAGAACAATTTGTTCTAAGTGCCAAGAAGGTGACTGAAGCAGGAACTGTGGAGTGCTTATAGCTTGGTCAGACATCAGAGACACCAAGGTTCTCCCCTGCATTTCAAGTCATCACTGATCATCTTGATTTTTGTCTTGTCCTTGGACTTTAGTGACTCTGGAAGAGAGTAAGGCTGACAATTTTGTACCTCTCTGCCTCACTTAAATTCAATTCACTTGCAAGTTAAGACATCACCCTATGATGTCATTGGTCTGCTTTGAAAATGAAGGACAAACAACAATAAAATGCACTTGTAATTTAGGCATGCTAAAAACTCTGCCTGACCCACCCTCTCCATTCCAATGCAACGGAATTTTTCAAAGCAGTACATTATTAGAAATGGAAGGTGATAATGCCCACTTTTCCAGTCTAGTCTAGCCCTCCAAATATTTCTATTGCCCTATCACACCAGTTTTATGGATATTGAATGAAGCTGCAAATGAGAGCCAGAAAATGAAAGGAGTAAGAAAAGAAAAGAGTTAAGATGAGAACAAATTTGTTACCCTATGGAGATTCATTCTGGAAATATATTCTGTAGAGTATAGTGGAAGGGGTGAGTAGCTTTAGAATGTGACACTGTGGGTGAGTTAGGGGTTAAGAGGAATGGGAAAATGGGAGTGTGGGAAGTGAGGGACAGAATGGGGTTTGAAGAAAAGACAGCTAATGTGAGAAATGATTATTAACAACCAATAATTGTGGTGGGGGGAGATTCAGAGCTCTCCCCTTCTTCTGGAGTCCTTTAAAAGTTCAGTCTAAAGGACATTACTGATAAAGAGATTGCTTTGACTCTTGGTCAGACCCACCCAACATTGCAAATAATTTAATCTAGGGTGGGAAAGCCCATTGTGTTCTACACAGGCTTGGGTGGGGTATACATTCTTTGAATTAATAGCCTAAGGTTATGGGTGATCTGAGATACTTTCTCTATCTAAGAGATACTCAGCCCTTCATTTTCATATAGCCCACTTCCAATCTTGTAAACCAACTAGATTTGATTGCTGTTTGATGGAGCACCTACTGTTTTGAAAGGTATATAAACTGTGAGTCCCACTGCCATGATTGTCTTTGGTCTAAGAGAGATGGTCAAATGACCATCCTTTTACTAATGTGAGAGTCAGGTAAAGGTTAAATTTCCAGGGAGAAAGAGAATAATAATAAAGAACAATTCCAGGAAGTAGCACACTGTAGGTGGGGGAGGGCTTAGCAGATAAGAAGTAAGTTGATGGCTCCAAAAAAACTCCAAATTCAAGATAAGGGTCCAGCCAGCTCAGACCAGTTAGGGTCAACCTGAGGACACCTGAAAAATGTTAGTGTGCCTGCTTAATGAACTTCATTACTATTATCTGACACACCCCACATAAAATTAGAGCCTCATTAATGAGTCATGGGATGTATGACCAAGGGAGGGGGAACATACTTGAGCATATCAGGGTGAAACATGTAAGGAGGGGTGTAACCCGGGAAGGGTTGGACCAATCTAGGTCTGAGAGGTTTTGTGCCCAAATTTGAATGTATAAAAGCACGCTTGCCCTTATACTCAGGGCCTATCCCTCCTGAAGAGGGATAGAGCCTACTTCTGGCCAGAAAAGTCTAATCCTCTGGACTTTCTCTGTAATAAACTTTCCTGATACTAAATTTTAGGTGTCAAGCATATTTCTAACACTAATAACCTGCTGGCCTTATCAATAAAATGATTAAATTACCCAAAAACTATGTCTCTTGAAACTTTTTAAACATCACATTAGGGGTTCAGAATCACTGGTATGGGGTGAATATGACCCAATGGGAATGTAAATTATTAATGAATGAGTTCTGGTGGGTTATTAATATCCCAAGGTTCAGCCACAGGGTAGAATCCTCTCAGGTTGTTAGACAGCTCAGGTGAGGGGATCAGTAAGGGGAGCTGATAGTATTTCATTTTTTTCCCCTGAAGGCATGAAAGGCAAAAGAAGTAGGCTGAAATGGCATCTCCCTGTCCCCTGCAGGCAAGAAGGATTCCCTGCAAACAAGTAGAGGGCAGCCTACAAGATTAGCATGTGATGGAATTGTATCTCTCTGATCCTCTGCAAGCCGGAAGAGTCCAGCATAGTAGACCACAATGCTCTCTGCCTCTCTGCAGGTTGGAAATTTAGAGTAAGAAGGTTCCTTAGAAACCACACAGTACAATATTCTCATTTTTGCATATGAAAAAACTGAGGTTCAGAGATACTACATGATTTCCCAAAGTTAAACACAGATCAGGGACTTGAACCTAGGTTCTTAACCCTGGGTTCTGCTTGTAATTTCTGTTACCACTTAATGTAGCCATCTAGCATTTGCTTAGGCATCTTATTGACATCTGTCCTCCACCAAAAATATCTGAGGAATGTGCTGTTCATCTAATTTAATTCAATGACAACCTCCAATGTTGCAGTGTCAGGGAAAATCAGCAAATGTAGCCTGGGTATGCTTGGTGCAAGCAGGTACATCACCTTGATCATCAGTTAAAAGCATTGTGTCTACTTGCAAAATAACCCCTATCAATGTGCGTGATGTCTGGTTGTTCTTTTTCCAGAGCACAGTCCCAGATGACCTTGATGAGTTAGATGGAATTCCCAGATGATCAGATGCAGAATCTGACATCAGCCTCTAGGGTCTTGGCTATGCTATTGTAGGTGACCATACAAATATGTGTAGCATAAAATTGAATATACTAACTGATTCAGCTCTGCTGTGATCACAATAAATGAGTTCCTGACATGGCAGGCTATATTTTCATAATATAATACTGACATTGCTGGGAACTTCTATGACAGTAGAAGATGTGGAATAACTACCTGAGCCCAGACCCCATTAGTCATGTCAAACAATTTTAAATGGTAAGTAAATACAGTGCAGAGACTCTAATATTATTCCAATAACTTCTTGACACAAAGGTCCCACCTGCTACTTCCACAATGTTATTTTGGTAGTGCATAATTGACACTGATGTGACCTGTTTCATTTGGGTACTTCAAATGGCATAGGTGCTGCTGCTATCCTCTGCATTTGTCCTTTTCTATCTCTGATTAACTTAGTCAATGGTTTCAAGGTCATGAGTATGTAGATAAGGGTTAAGAGTATTAAAGAATATTATTAAGAATAATTTGGAATGCATGAACTTTTTAAACCTATTTTGATGACTGAATTTCAAAATGATTGGTTTCTTTTGCAATCCTGTTTTATGTTATGCATTTAAAACATTATTCTGAGAAGGGGTCCAAGGCTTTAACCAGAGTGTCGGAGGAGTTCAAAATACACAAAAAGGTTAAGAACTTAATGTATACTCTTTACAGTATAGACGAGTATTTAGGGAAGTGGTATCCTGGTTCTCTGAAGCCTTGGCATAATGTTGTTTAAGCTGAATTTACATGCCACAATGGAAATATTCGTCAGAATTCTTATGTGATTACTAAGAGTAGTTTTATTCTATTTCCTATATCTCCTTTCTTTCTTCAGAATTCCTCAGCTTTTCCCTATTGACTTTATGGTACTGAAAAAGGTAAACTCTGCTTCAAAAAGAAAAGTTAAGCCACCTATTGCTCTGTCAATGATCTTTCTATCAAAGTTTAGGTCTTGCTTCAAATGATAATATAAGTGCCTTTTTCAGTAGAGTTTATGTTTGTGTCATTATTTGTGTTTGTATCCACAAAGCCTAGCATGGAGTCTTATTCATGATAAATATTTAATAAATGTTCTGATTGATTCATTGATTCTAATACTTTAAAAAAAAAATCTAGAATTTGATTAGTATGGAAACTCCTACCACTGATGTAGATTACAATTCTTCCAAGTATTGGCTAATGGTTTTCATGCTTTTTATGCCCCCCCACCCCTTCATCACCCAGTGCTGGCAATAAGTTTTCCTCAATATAACCAGATTAGACATCAGATAACAGATGTATGGTTCCATCACTGGCTATGTTCTTGAAATCTTTCTAGAATGGTGGGATCTCACCAGAGTTTGTACTTAGCAGGCATAGCATTCAAGAACACAGGGTCACCTTCTCATTATGATGAGGCAAAGGTATATCATTTTAATAGAGCATTATGATTAGAAATTTTCCCTTGTCATCTCTGATTTTTCATTCCTTATGATACCCAATTCAATTAACTGATTGGTTAGCCAAAGGAGCGACTAACTGGTAGGAAAGTACTATACCATCATTACCAACATTTGTAATAATACATAGATCATTTTATACATAGGAGATAAGAACTGGATTTGTTATTTCATTGGTAAGAAAACTCCCAGGTAAAGAATCTTTTTCTTCCAATGTAGGCCAACCCTTTCTTTGCAACTTGTAAATTTAGAATGGAATGGAATAAACATTTATTATGCACCTACTATGTGTCAGATACCATGCTAAACACTAACAATATTATTTCTTTTGATCCTTATAATAATCTGGGGAGGTAGGTGCTATTATTACCCCATTTTAGAGTTGAAGAACTGAGGCAGATCAAGACTTAATTGACTTGCTCAGTATCCTAAGTGTCTGAGGCTGGATTTGAATTCATGTTTTGCTGACTCCAGGCTCAGTGCTCTGTCTGCTGAACCACCTAGATGGTAAGAGGTTAAATGAATTGATCAGAGTTATATAACTGCTATCAGAGTTTGACTTCAAGTTTCCTGAATCCAAGGTCAGTTCTATATCCACTATTCCATGCTGTCCTTCAGTGATATATATGCATATACATATACACACATACACATATATGTATGTATGTATGACTCTACATGTGTATTTATACATATAGTTTCTATAATAATATAATTATATTGTAATATTCAGTCATGGGTATAGAAGGTCAGACTGTAATGATTTTAATCCTTTATCAGCTTATATTCTAAAAAGACAATTCAACAAAATAAGACCATCAATACAGTATCTTTCACATAGTAGATATTAAATAAATATTGATTAATTGGGCCAAATTTTCTTTTTTTTCTTTCTCCTTTTTTCTTTTTTTTTTGTATTTTTTCTCTGGGGAAGCAAAAACAGAATTGTTTGCAAGGAGTTTGCAGGAGTAGGTACTTGATTGGAGAGCTACATTTCCATAAGTAAGAAAGACTACAGATAAAATGGGTCTGGGTTGAATTTTAGGGCCTGTGGGTGAATTTTGGATGAAAGAAGAAAAATGACTCAATAGACAAAGAGTGACAAGATGTTTCTAGTCTTGAAGGTTCAGGAATACCATCAATACAATAATGTTCTTGATCATTCATTTCTGCAATTCCATGACAGAAATAGCAATGAATATCTATTGAAAGACACATTCAGTTACTGAGTTCTCATCATTTTCAGTCTGAAGGAGAATTTGGCTATTTCTTTCCTCTGTCTTTGACACCATTTTTTCCCTTTTACAATGACCTCTCCATGGTAACTCCTGTTTATTTACCAGCACAACAATAGTTCTATAGCCAACTGTAGCTACCCCTACCCTTGCCATCCATGAATCAAGCAATTTTCTCTCCTTACCTTTACATTCAAGTCATAGTTGATTAGCTATATTGCATCCTTTGAGAGTACAGTGCCCTGAGGGGAAAGGTAGTATTTCTTAGTGAAAGATGCCAGTTATCCCAGCAGCCCTCTCTGAGCCATAGCTTTTCTCTGCAGTTCTTTTGTGAGATGAAAGACCCAGTTGGCAACTGTAAGTATACATACTCGTCAACAGCATTAACTGTTGGTTTTCATCACGACAAGCTAAAGGAAAGAAAAGTGGGAGACCTGGCACCAGACAAAGAAATAGCAGGTTTCCTTTTCACACCACAGAGTACCATTCAGAGGAGCAAGTACAAGGGTTTAATGAGAACTGGCTGCTTTTCTGATAAATGAATGGTAACTTCAAATAACAAAACAAAATAAAATAAGAACATTAATGAATTGTTTATTGAGACTAAGCTATCTTTCTTTTTCATGGCCCAACTAAGACAAATATCAAAGAAGAATATAAGGTTGGATGTATTGTGTTATGACAAATGATGAGAGTCCAGAAATTGTTTAAATGGGCTACATTTAGTCTGATCTGTGTCATGGAACACATGGGTCAATTCTATGCATGAATTTTACAACTGAAGCCTGTATAACACTGTAACAGTCTTTCAAATGAAAAATATAAAGTTACTAGGGTGCACCTGCACTGAGATGAAGAAAAAATTATTGAGGAACTCACATGTGGTTGTCAACAATACACAGAACAAAGGGAAGATGAATCTTGAATATCTCTTGAGATTTAGAATATTGCATCAAAGATGATAAGACTAATATGACCCTACACTTGCTTTGTGTTCATTCAGTAGCTCCACGTTACTTCATCTTTGTATACCTTCCCTGGCTAAATGCCTCTTTTTCCTGAAAGGAAGAAAAGGAATTCAAAGGAAAGTGTTATATCTACAATTGTAGCATCATTTAAAGTATCTAATATTTAAAACACAGGAAATCATCAATAATGTTGAATGAGTGAACTTCTCCTCCTCCCTCCTTTTCTGTTACTCTTTGTCTCTTTCTCTTCTTTCCCTCTTTTCTCTCTTTCTCTGTTTTTTCCCTCCCTCCTCTCTCCTTCTTTCTCTCCCTCCCTCTACATATAAGTCTACAACTTCTTTTTGCAGAGAAACTCAAATTATCAAACAACAGTGGTCCAGTTTCATAAAGTTCCAATCACCATTTCTAGTTGAGAGGTTATTCAAACTTAGGGAGCCTTGGAAATGAAATACATATATAGCTGAAGAAAAATCTGTGGTATCAAGGTTAGCTTTGGAAAGGTTAGCCTGTTGCCTCCATATGACCTCCTAGCTAGAGCAGACAATAAGGAAGGTGATTAGCTTGCATTGGTTCATTTTATGATAATAAACACTTATCGGATGTGAACAAGAGTGAAGTCACAAACTCATTTTGGAAAGGTCATTGAAACAACTGCTTAATGGTAATAGCTTTCAGTCATATCTGACCTATAGAGGCCAGGGTTGAAATGTCAAAAGTTGACAAGTCAAAGGCTCCACATTCCATTACCAAACATCAGGGAAATTTCATCCCTATTTTTCTTCATTTTTAGAACACTACCTCAGTCTTTCTCTTTTTTTCTCCTAATAATTAAGAAGCAACAAATTTAAATCATGTCTGAAGTTATATACTTACATTAAAAACAAGAATTTTCTTCTACATTATGGCCTAATTCTAGCATATCAAATTTTAAACTAAAATTTTCCTATCTAAATGGTTATAGTCATTGTACTTAAAAAAATAATTTATTTTACTTTGTTTCAAATATTTTACTTTCAGCCCTATGTTTTCTTTTTTTTTCTTATGATTTTCCTTCTCCAGGAGCATTTATAGGAGTTATAGGTAAAAGAATTGTTTGTAGGATCTTTGTGGCATTAAAACTTGAGTTGGGGCAGATCATTTATAATTATATGCTATAATGAGGACCTATCCTCCTAGGGCTTACATCCCTCCAGGTTAATTAAGCATCCTACAGAGGCCCAACCTAGTATTTTTCTCTCTCCTTTTCCTCCTGTATTACCAATATCACTCCTAGAGTGGGTCAAAATTATCCCAATAAATAATCTATTGCTCAAAAGCTCCTTCTACCTCAAATTTTGTTGACTCTTTGACGTAACTGAAAGTGGAGTGAATTGCCTTGGGAGATAATGGGCTCCTCTTCGCTTGACGTCTTTATACAAAAAAACAAAAAAAAACCTATTTGTTGGGGATGTGGCACTTGGAATTTTGGGTCAGGAATGGGCTGGATTAAGTGTTCTCTGAGATCCCCTCTACCTCTTACATTCTTTTATTCTGTGATTTTTTGATGTATGTATGAATGTATGTATGTATACACACACATTTATTTGAGTTCATAGTCACATAATTTCAAATATTCAAGACAAATTAACACCAATACATTTTCTTATAAGTACAGGGCAGAAAAAAGCCTCATGATACTTAAAAGGACATAAGTACATTGAGAACAGATATTATTGTTTTTGTTGTTGTTGTTTTTTGTTATTTGTCTTTGAATCCACAATGCCTATCATAGTGTCTGGCAGGCAGAAGTTGCTTAATAAATGCTTATGTAATTGAATTAAATACGATTGAATGTACGTATGTGTGAAAAATTTATTTGTGGATATATGCATGCATACATGCATGAATACATACATGACTTTACTGCTTAATGAATGTCTAGGAAATAAAGTGATGATTTCAAAGTGATATGACATGTCAAAGGAATCTTAATTCCTTTTTATAAAAGAGATTTACTTATCTGGAAGATTATGGGACTGCTATAGAGTTAATCTACATATTGGAAAAGTAGTTGAGAATTTCTTGTGAGTTTCTTTCAGATAATGAGATATGGGACCTCAACAGTAATATTAAAGTCTCAGTAATAGCACATTTAGTATTCAGAATTAGTGCAATGGCAAGATCCCCTTCTCCTCCCCACCCCCCCAAAAAACAACAGCCTAGTCATTAATGGTTGAGTATCACATTAGAAGGAAATGTTCAGAGGAGTATCCCTGGGGTCTGTTTACCCTGTGCCATGTGTTTTATGATCAATGTGGACAAAGTCATAAATGACATATTTGTTAAATTTGCAGATGATCCTCAGGTAGAAGAATGAGCTAACCAGTCATCAGGTGACAGGATTCAAAAATATCTTGACCAGCTAGAATATTTAAAGAGATAAAGATAAATGTAATGTCTTACAAGTGGTTTAAAAATCAGTGTCAAAATTATAAAATGGTGGAGGTATGATTAAGTAGCAAGTTTTCTGAAGAAGTTATGAAGGAAGGTTAGTGGACAGAAAGCTCTGTATGAGTTAGGAGTATGATAAGGATATTTTATTTGTGGATATATGCATGCATACATGCATGAATACATACTCTGTACTCCAACTTTACACAGTGAAGAATACTAGAGTATTCTTACTAATGCGCAACCCTAACTGTGTCAATTTTTGGCTCCAAAATTTTAAATGGTCTCTTATTTCTTACTGAATAAAAATACAAAAATCTTGTCTTGACATTCAAGGTCCTCCACAATCTTGTTCCAATCTACCATACCAGGCTGATTGCTCTTCATACATTTCAGCCAAACAGTACTACTCACTATTTCCAAATATCATCCTTGGCCTTTCCCATCTCAGAGAACTAGTGTCTGCTATTTTCTGTGGCCATAATTGTCTGTCTTCTCATCTCTACCTGTTGAAATCTATTATTTACTTCAAAAAATAGCTTAGATTTCACTTCACCTGTTCTCTCTCCTTTCATGTATAAATGATCACTTTCCTCTTAAATCTCCTTTATGACTTTGTTTGGACCTGCCTATGTGTTTAACATATGATAGCTTGTCTGCTATCATGTCTGTTATCACATACATGTCTCAACTTCCATACTCATCGTAAGCTCCTTGGCAACACAGACTGCATATGTCTATACTATATAGCGTAATGGAAAGTGTTAGTAGCAGAAGACTAGTGTTCAAATTACAGAACACACACTATCCATGTGGTCCTTGATAAATCACTTTAAGCTCTCCCTATTTCAATATCTCATTTCTTTGGGGGGGAAGCAATTGGGGTTAAGTGACTTGCCCAGCGTCACACAGCTAGTAAGTGTCAAGTGTTTGGTCTGAGGCCGAATTTGAACTCAGGTCCTCCTGACTTCAGGGCCAGTGCTCTATCTACTGTGCCACCTAGCTTCCCCATGATATCTCATTGTTAGAAATGGGAATGTTTACATTCCCTATCTCATAAGAGTATTATAGGGAAAACACTTTGTAAACCCTAAAGCCTTTTATAAATGAGTTATTGGAATTTTTATTATTTTAATTTTTTATATATTTTTATCCTCTAGCACTTAGCACAAAATAAACACTTCATATTTGTTAAACTGAATTCATGTGGTTTCTTCTGCCCTGTCCAGCTGCTTACAATTTAGTAGGGAAAATGATAGATAGAAGCAAGGCAGTATGAGATGAGTCATAATCAGTGGTACAAAGTGCAATAATATTCCTGGAGCAAATCTGGTCTATATTCTGTAAACCAACTTAAAATGCCAAAAAAGAAGTAAGCAGAGCCCTGTATGCCTAGAAAAAATCAAAACTTGAATACTAAAAGTGCTATACGAAAATTAATTTGACTTTTAAAAGTTATCATAAGAAGGCAGACAAATGAGCAGAGAAATTTCTTTTTCTCAGGCTGAATTACAGATGATGTCAAAAGAGAGAAAATACTTTTAAGTAGCTGGAATAAACTTATTTAATATTATCTACAATATGTTCACTGGAACTCTGGTGTTCCTATAATACATTCAACAAGCATTTATTCAACAAACACTTGTACCTACTATGTGCTAGGTGCTAGAAACACAGAGGTAAAAATCTAATACCTTCAAAGAGTGTATAGTCTATCAGGGGAGATGGCATGTAGAATATCAGGTAGAACTGGTTTTGGTTTAGTCTTTGTATCCATGAGGAATCCCCAAGAAAATTTCAGCTAAGAACTCTGATTTGATACTGATACCAATTATCACTGACTGTGAGGAGAGCTGGACAAGGGTGTTAGAATGGGAGGAGAAACAGAAATAAGAGAAGAGAAGAAACAAAGTGAAAAGTGTTTCAGCATTGCTATTGTCAGATAAATGCAAATTTCCCATTCTTTGTTATACGTAGAACTGGGTTGTGTGAAGTAAGAGAGCAATCCTCTAAATTTTATGCTACATAAGCCCCCTAGACACAAAAGTACTAACTCCTTTACTCTTATTCATATCTCTGGGGAAGCATCCCCCCTCCACCAATAGCCAGTCAATCCTGTGATGGCATGTTCCTGATGCACCTCTCCCTATTCCCCAGATCATTCATTGTGACATTCCCTATTAGCCCCAGTTGTATTTTCCCCATGACCCAGGCAAATTTATTTTAGAACAACCAGAATCTATATGTTCCATCAATAACTTTCAGGTAAAAAAAAAAGGTTCTGTAGCCAAGTTAGTTTAAGATACATTGACATACCTAAAGAGGTTGTTAAAACAAAGGCACAATGGACATACCATTATATTTGTAGAGGTTTAAAGTGCAATTAATTTCTGGTCAAGGATTTGCTAATATTGAGGTTATAGCCCCCAAACGATAATCTGTTATCCTTCTAAAGGGTTTACATGGTGAAAGGATGAAATTAATAGGCAGAAATTCCCCCAAATGACTTTTTATTCACTGATAGGTTATTTTCACCTTAAGCTTGGGTGAACATCCTCCCATGGGTCATGATCATGTCTCCTCCACTAAGTCCCACTCCAATGACTTATCAAAGTGTGGAGGTGACCCTGAGTTAATAAAATCAACTGGCATTTCTAATAGGACAATGCCCACTGTGGTTCTCAGTCTATAGTCATGCTTCACTTGGCCTGATTAAGAAAAGGAGCAGTAATGTTGAGGTAGGGAGTAGCACTTTTGTTAGAATTTCATGGATAAAAGCACTAAATAGAAAAGAACAATTTGTGTTCAATGGGGAGGGCCTAAGACAATGATGAAGGTAAAGATGTTTCCCCAACAGAACTGGTCATTTTTTGCTTTATTTAAACAAGCCATGAAAATGTGTAAACCTCCAGGACACAAAAGAAATTAGTATCATTTAGAGGTGTTCTGGAGGAAATCTAGTCAAACCTTTTCTTATTCTGTTTCCTTTGGGTTCGATTTGTAAGCTAAAAGATACTTTTTTAACCTATTTACAAGAATGATGAATATTTTAGTAACGGGCTTTTCATTAACTGGCCATTTCTAAACAGTGCTATCCTATTAGAATAGAAAATCATCTACATTGTAGTATAAAATGGAAACTGCATTTATAAAAAGAGCATATGTGACTTCCATTGATTTCTACATCAGTAGTCTTAAGTATTATTCTAAGTAACATTTAAATTCTACAACATGGAATGCCATTTTCAATATTAAAGTTGTTCAGTTATGACAGAACAATTTAAAAGTTAGCTGACTATTTTACTCTGTGGAATCCCGAAATGTGAAATGACCCACAGGGAAGCTTGTCAGTCATCTAGTGTTTGGCAGAAAGAGAACTCATATACACTTTGGGTCCCTCTGTGATCAAGACTTTCTTGTACAAAGAAGGAGCCAGGAGGAGTCAGGAGTGGTTTAATTCTATTTAAGATCAAAGGATCATAGATTTAGAACTGGGAGAAACCCTAGAGGTCATTTAGTTCAACTTTCTCATTTTACAGATGAAGAAACTGAGACCTAGAGAGAAGTGATTTGCCAAACTCACTGTAGTTGTTTCAAAGTAAGTAAGTAGCAGAACCAGGATTTGACCCAAGGTCCTTCAAGTCCAAATTCAGCCTGCCTTCTACTGAACCAAACTAAATGCTAAGAAAGAATGCAATCCAAAAATCCACAGACAAACATGCAAATATACTTACTTCTCCAGGGATAAATAGAAACTTCAAAACATAATTTTCCATATTTTTGCCATAGAAAGCTTTGACTATTTTGCACTTTGTAACTATAGAGTACTCTATAAATGTCAGTTGTTATTTTCTTTTCAGTGATAGAAATTCCAGTCTTCATGAACCTAATGAGTTTCTTGTTCTCATTTTAAAGGAAAAAAAAGGTGTGCATTGATGTGGCTCTACAAGACAGTCTTCATTTCTGACATCTATCAAAGGATCTCATTCATTTTCGCTAACTGATTACTTATCTCTTCTTTCTTAATAGTTCTTTGGTGGCTGACAAGCATACAGGCATACCTCATTTTATTACACTTCTCTTTATTTCACTTTGTAGATATTGTGGGATTTTTTCCCCTCAAATTGAAGATTTGTGGCAACCCAGCCACTGAGCAAGTCTATTGGAGCCATCTTTCCAATAGCATGTGCTCACATCGTGTCTCTGTGTCACCTCTGGGTAATTCTCACAACATTTCAAATTTTTTCATTATTATTACTACTATTATTATATTTGTTATGGTGATCTGTGATCTGTGATCTTTGATGTTACTACTGTAATTGTTTAGGAGTACCACAAGCTGCATCCATGTAAGATAGCAAACTTAATAGATAAATGTTGTGTGTGTTCTGACTGCTCCACTGACTGGCCATTCCTCATCTCTCTCTCTTGCTTCTGGTTTCCATATTCTCTGAGACACAACAATATTGAGATTAGGCCAATTAATAACCCTAAAAAAGTTTATAAGGGTTCAAGTAGAAGGAAGAGTCAATTGATGGGCAAATTTTATTACTGTCTTATTTTAAGAAATTGCCACAGCCACCCTAACCTTCAGCAACCAACACCCTGATCAGTCAGCAGCCATCAACACCGAGGAAAAATCTCCATTAGCAAAAGTATTATGAGTTGGTGAAAATTCAGATGATGGTTAGCATTTTTTAGCAATAAAGTATTTTTAAATTGAGGTACATACATTGTTTCTTTAGACATAATACTATTGTGCACACACAAAAAAACTGTGTGACTCTCTTTATTACAATATATGCTTTATTGGGGCAGCTAGGTGATGCAGTGGATAGAGCACTGGCCCTGAAGTCAGGAGGACCTGAGTTCAAAGCCAGCCTCAGATCAAATACTTACTAGCTGTGTGACCCTGGGCAAGTCACTTAACCCCCCAATTGCCTAAAAAAATAGAAAAAATAAGATATATATATATAATATACACACACATATATATATGTGTGTGTATATATATACATATATATGTGTGTGTGTATATATATATATATATATATATATGCTTTATTGTGGTGGTCTGGAACGAAACCTGCAATATCTCCAAGGTAGGCCTGTATATTACTTCATGTAAAATATTCCCCCATTCTCTTTCTCAAGGCAGAAGTACTTTGCCCATGAAAGGCAGTGTGGGGATATATTTGGAGTCATAAGGCCTGAGTTTTAATTCTGGTTCTGCCATTTCCTAACTATGTAGTGATGTACAGGTCACTTACCCTCTCTGAATTTCAGAATTTCAAAATCCCAATTTTGAAAAATCTTTTAGTGTAGATGGTGTCACCTTAGTAAGGTATGTGTGAATTTTCTTTGACTATATTAACTCTTGTGATAAAGCACCATTCCAATACATTGAAGATGATTAATTGATTCAAGGCCAGTATTTACACCTGGACTACATCCTTGGATTTGGCTTTCAGAAAGGAAGTGTAATAACATAGATGACACACAGAGAAAGGACCAGAGCTGAGAGGTTAGGAAGAAGATACTTGGACACAAAAAAACTGTCAGTTCCCTGTAGGGAATCTTGTACATCCATATGGTCAGGAAGCCATGTGTTCCAGAAAATCACATGAACCTGGGCATGGAGGCATATAGGTACAATGGCTAAATAGTGAGGATTTCCTGAGTTAAAGTGGAGCTTCAGAAACACCATCAGTGGAAGAGCAAAGGCAAAGCAAGGGAAAAGTTTCTGGACCAAATGTAGGAGCTCCTTGACTAAGCAGCAAAGAGCAGGATTTTAATATAGAGTAATAATTCTGATACCATTACTGGTAGTTGGAGGTATGACAACCATACATGTTCAAGGATAGAGAGGAGAGATGTGATACTGAGTAACTTCACCTGCAGAATTTCCTCACTCTGAATGGTATCATAATCAGGAGGATGTATCTGTCTCTGAGATGTGGGCTTATTGTAAGGTTAGGTTGCTTGATTATTTAGCAACCCCAAGTTCTTTCTTTCTTTTTTATGTTTTAGGACAATTGGGGTTAAGTGACTTGCCCAGGGTCACATAGCTAGTAAGTGTCAAATGTTTGGTCTGAGGCCGGATTTGAACTCAAGTCCCCCTGACTTCAGGGTCGGTGCTCTATCCACTGCACCACCTGGCTGCCCCACCCCAAGTTCTTTCTTGCTGGAGTTGGTGGGGACGGGTGGAACTTACTGGGACTGGGCATGGGTATCTTTGTATATTTTGGGGAGGGGGGGTCATGTTAAGCAAGGTTTGTCCTACACTTAATATTTTGTTAGCCTGAATGCTTACATGGTATATGAATACTGAGGATCTATTGCTCTTGTTATTTTTTTCTTTTTTGTTTTGTTTTGTTTTGTTTACTTATTTATATTTGACTTAGAAATGAGCCAAATTCTGAAGTGCCCTGGGGAAATTAGCCTCAGAAGTTCCCATAATTGAATCCCATCTAGGAAAACTCAGAGCTTTGTTTCTGGATCATTAAATGGCAAAACCCGAAAGATAGGCATATAATATAGTTATTGGAGAAACAAAAAAAAAAATACTAACTTTGTCCAGAAGTACTCTTACCTTTTTAGTCTCTTCAATGATAGAAATGGGCCTTACTTGAGCCAACGCCCTAACTTTCTGTGTCATAGACACATGTAATGCTCCACATAAAAGACAGCAATAGTGTTCCATAAATGTTAGGTGCTTAATAAATCCCTCTGAATTGAGTTGGAATTTAATTGAACTCCTAGAACACTTGGCTTATTTGAAATTCTTTGGGAACAATATCAAGTTATTCAAAATCCATTTAACTGATGAATTGGTATTGTATTGTTTCTTTTTAAACAGAATTCCTTAATACATGGGATCGCACTTGTTTATCTTGTTTGGTTAAGTCCATTGACTTCCATCTTAAGCCTCAGACACTGCCAATGTTAAAAGTGCTTTGTGTTCTAGGCTCAACTGTACTGGGCTTTCCCAAATCCACTCTTCTTTCCCTGTATGGTGCCACTCATCACATATTAGAATATTCATCATTTATAAGAAACCATATGTCACTTTGGCACAAATCCCAGTGTTCAATATTTAGACCTTCTGACTGCTTGCTGGCTACTCTGACACACACATCTGTCAGCACCACCATGACAGCATGCTAAGTGTATGTCAAACTCTACACATCAAAAAGCTGTTTTTATCTCTCATTATTGTCCTACTCTCCCTCTCCCCTCATAAATTTGGTTGGAAGGAAAACAAAGATGAAATATCTTAAATCAAAAAGTAATGCAATATTGTCACCGGTTTTTTTTTAACTGGGGTGAAGGAGAATAGACTCGCATGAAATTTTCAAAATAGATGATGTGACAAGTACCAGTACAAAAATGGAATACCCCAAGGTGAGACAAAATTAATTTCTCATAACCATGTTTGCCAAGAACCAGGTCCATACTCAGGAAAGTCTATTCATAGTCTTATTTACATCATCAATCATTCAGCAAGTATTCATTAAGTGCCCACTTTGTACTAGACACTGCCAGACACGAAGGCAGCAAAGTGTTACAGTGGCTAAAGGGCAATACTATAGTCTTAAAGACCAGAGTTCAAATCCTGCCTTAGGTACATACCATCTATATAACTTTATTAAGATCATTTAACCTCTTTCAGTTTCAATTTCCTCACATGTAGAGTGGGGGTAATAATAGCATTTATCTCACAAGGTAAATTTTTGTAAGGATTAAATTATATATATATATATATATGTATATGCACATATATATATAGTTTTGCAAACCTTAAAGTTTAATATTATTATTATTATTAGACACTAAGCGTATAAGTACAAAGAATAAAACCGCTCCTCACAATGAATTTGAATGCTAATGGGTAAACTATAAACAAAATAAATATAAAGTTAACAAAGATATATATATATGTGTGTGTGTGTGTGTGTGTGTATGTGTGTGAGTATATACATGTATATGTATATATAAGTGTTCCTATATATACATATGTATATGTAAAAAAGAGACAAACAGAAGATAATTTGGGAGGGAGGGCACTAACTATTGTTGAGATTAAGAAAGGTTTCATACAAAAATGGTACCTCAGTTATATCTTAAAGGAAAAGAGAAAATCTATGTGGCAGAGACAAGAGAGAATGTGTTCCAGGCATGGGGGAACAGCAGTAACATAGCCATTGAAGTCTAATGCAAAGGGAAAAACACTGTATAATGTTGAACCAATTGACATATCAAAAACTAAGTAAGGCCATTGGAAAACTGGAAAGCATGTGGTGTCCCAGACAAAAGTGACTATATAGGGGTAGCTGATAGAACCTTCTACTACATGACTACCAAAGATATATCTAGGCATGCTAGCAATTTCATCAGCATCACTGCTGAACCACAATGTCAAACTATCATGACCCACAGTGAACCCCATGGATGAAGCGTGAGTACAATTCCTCCTACAACACATTTCTGCTAGACTGGACTCAGGAGAAAAGTAGTTAATGAGAGGAAGCCCACATTTCCGTTCTAGAGGTAGAAGAAACAGGGCAACCATAAAAGGGGTGGACTTGTATTAAGTTAAAAGTGTATTGAAGTACAACTTAGCCAATGGGAAAATAACTAAGTAATACTTTTGGGAAGCCTCAGACACAGCCCAGTCAGCTTTGAGTATAATAGAGTTATACTATCTTCTTCTGAGCAGAAGCATCTGATTATCTGTGAGGCAGATAGAGTAGCAAACTGCCCTGTAGTAACATATGATATTTATTTAAAATAGGTGATGTGACATTTGAAAAACACAGTAAGAGGAATTATGACATCAGATATACCTTTCTGGATGTGGAGTCAAGAAAGTACGGGTTAAAAATACCTCCCCTCCCCCAAACACTTATTAGGTATTTGACCCTGGGTATGTAACATAACCTTTCTCATTCTCATTCTCTTTTTCAACCAAAAAAAGAAAAAAGGAAAATAATAATTACAGTACTTCTTTCCTAGGGTATTATGAGGATTAAATGAGATAATGTAAATTAAGTGCTTTGTAAATTTTAAAGCAAGGTAGCTAGGTGGTACAGCAGATAGAGTGCTAGGCCTGGAGTTAGGAAGACGTGTTCCTGAGTTTAAATCTAGCCTCAGATACTTACTAGCTGTGTCACCCTGGGCAAGTCACTTAACCCTGTTTACCTTAGTTTCCTCATCTGTAAAAGGAGCTAGAGAAGGAAATGGTAAACCATTCCAGTATCTTTGCCAAGAAAACCCCAAATGGGGTTGAGAAGAGTGAGATTCAACTGAAAAATGACAATAAAAACCTTAAAAATCTACATAAATGATAATTATTATTTTGTTATTATTTTTCCAGCCTATGATCCTCACTGATCATGAGCAATGGTTCATGAATAGGAAGATCAGGCATAGAAAAGGAAAGAGGATAGGAAAAAAGTACAAGACACTGATGTAAGATGAGAGATTCTGACATAGCTAGCATTTTCCATTTTCAGATGAAATTATATTCTGATAATAGAAGCAAAGAAAATATTAGTGCAAAATGGTTGAAAGAATGGATTCACTGTTTTAGATAGCTGAAAAATAACTATTATCAAGAAAAAAACAACCCTAAGAGCCACACATTTGTGGTCAAGGTCCTGTAAGAGTTTAAACTGACCCCCTTGATTACCTGTAGCCAGGTAACGCTGCCAGTTTCATGGATTACACTCTGTTGTTTGTAACTCTTTGAAGATAATGGATTACTCATGTATAGGATCTGTTTCAACCAGGGAGTTGGGCATGTCACATTTTCCAAGGCTGGATCCTCTTCAGGAATATAATGAAGCAGCAATATTTACAAAATGAAAACTAAGCAATTCACAAAAGATTTCATACCTGCACTTTCACGTGTGAGCTACAGACTGTGCATCAGGCATGTTGGGATAGGTGTTGGTTATTCCCTCTACGTGAAAAAGGGAAGGATGGCCTCAAGCCAGTTCAGCCACCTTCATGAGGCTCTTTCAGAAGTTACACTTTTACTCTGTAAAAGACCAGCTCTTCCTGTGTAAGATACAGACATTGGTATGGGGATGGGGACCAGCATCACTTTAATTACTTTAAGTAGTTTAATTACTTTTTTTTTCAAGAATGAACAAATATGGCATCATATCACAGATGCAGGAATTCCTGGATGCATTATTATTATTTTTAGAAATTAGAGTTGGTTTATTGTTGTCATGGCTGTCTTTGATATCATGGTTGTCATCTTAGTTATTACTATTTTAGTCGATGGCAAAGTATAGATTTTATATTGACTTGAACTTGAAAAAAATAGCTTCCTGGGCTCAGTTTTTGCATTCTTCTTTTTTTAGACTATAAAAGTCCATTAAGTTATGTATCCCAACATTCCTAAAGTTTCAGTTGTATTTGTTTTCATCAATGAAGTTTCTCATTCTTAACTTCAATTCTGTTTGGTATGTAGATATATAGATAGATATCGATATGATAAATTTAACTCTCGCTTGTATCATCTATTATTCTTTTAATCTTGAAAATAAGGCTTAATCATCTACATAATCATATTTGTGACATAATATCATAATTATACATCCTTGTCCAAAAACCAGATAGTTCAAGGTACCCCACCCACATTATTATTCACTTCTTTCAGCCATGTCTGACTCTCTGTGACCCCATTTGGGGTTTTCTTGGCAAAGATATTGGAGTGGTTTGCCATTTCCTTCTTCAGCTCATTTTTACAGATGAGGAAACTGAGGCAAACAGGGTTAAGTGACTTGCTCAGGTCACATAGGTAGCAAGAGTCTGAGGCCAGATTTGAAATCAAGAAAAGGAGTCTTCCCGTCTTCAGGTCCAGCACTCTATCCACTGTACAACCCCAGCCATGTGCTAATACATAAATATCACACTTAGATAGCTAAAATGAACCAGTCTTAGATTTAGAGCTAGAATGGAACCTTAAGAGTTTATTGATTCCAACCTCCTCATTTTAGAAATGATAATTCTGAGACTCAGGAAGGCCAAGTGACTTGCCCAAGGTTACACAGGCAAGATGTTACACTAATTTTACACTAGTGAGCAAGATGGTACAGAGAGTAGAGTGTAAGAGTTGGAGCAGGGAGGACCTGAATTCAAATCCTACCTCAGACATTTACTAGTTGCGTGACCCTGGGCAAGTCACCTAACCTCTATCTGCCTCATTTTCCTCATCTCTAAAGTAGAGATAATAATAGTACTTACCAACTCAGTATTGTTGTGAGAATAAATGAGATATCTGTCTAGCACCTTGCCAACTTTAAAACACTATGTACACGCTAGATAGTATTATTAATGGTAGCCATATGTAGCAGCTCCAGTAGAACCTAGTCCTTTAATTAAAGTGATTTGGATAATAATTCAGTATTGAGAATTAGAAGACCTACATTTTATCTGGTATCCTTCACTAACTTTGTCTATGATAGGGACAAGTTATCATTACTGATTGCTCACTTTCGTATGACTAGAAATAGAATGGAGCTATTAGTCCACTTCATTTAAATATGTGATATCATTAGAGACATTTTTTGAAAAGTGATACTTTAATTTGCTTACTTAAATGAGATAAGAAAGTAGGATCCTCAGGTACTAGGTTTAGAACTGGGAGAAACCTTAGATTTTAACTACTCTGAACTACTTCCTTTTGTAAATGAGAAAAATGAGGCCCAGAATTTGAAGAGACTTGCCTAAGCAGCTAATGGAAAAGCTAGGATTTGAGCTCAAGTTTCTTGATTATAAATCTAGTATGCTATAGTGGAAAGAGTACTGGATTTTTTGTGTCAGAGGACCTGGGTTTAAATGGGTGATAGATAGATGATAGATAGAGTATTTATTAAGTGCTTACAATGTACCAGTCACTGTGCTAAGTGTTGGGTATACACATACAATCAAGCAAGATAATCTCTACTTTCATTAAGCATATACTTTAATAGAGAAAGACAAAACATGAAGGAAAACTCTAAAAGCAGGGAGGTAGATAGAGAAGGAGAGAAGGCAAGTGAAAGGACAAGGTTTCTGGAGACAATGAAAATGGAGATCCAGGCCAGGAAATCACCAACCAGGAGAGTAAGACCCAGGACATGGAGGCACCTCTAGTGGGAAAGGTTGGTGATTAAGGAGATGGAACAGTTCAGAGAGTGAGTTAAGTTAGGAATGGAATTTTTAGGATACTCATAATTTTTATTCAGTGTCCACAAGGGCTAACATTACTGTCAATGCTATACAAAGTTTGAAATTTCCTACAGTAGGAAAGTCAAGTAAGGAATTTCAAAACCCAACAAGAAAGATGTTTACTCTTTATATTAATAAGAATTTTGTAGAAATTACTACTCATCAAATGCTTTCTCAGAGACAGTGTGGTATAATTGTTAGAGTCAGGAGTCAGGAAAACTTGAGTTCAAATCCTGTCTCAGACACTTACAAGTCATCCAAGTGGTACAGTGATAGAATGTTGCACTTGGAGTCAGGAAGTCATGACTTCTAATCCTGTCTCAGATACTTGCTAGCTGTGTGTCTCTGGGTAAGTCACTTATCCTCTCTGAGCTTCAGTTTCTTCATCTGTGAAATAAGAATAGTAATAGTACCTACCTTCTAGGTTTGTTGTGAGGCTAAAATGAGATAATATTTGCAAAGTGCTTTGTAATCCTTAAAGCACTGTGTAAATGCTGGCTATTGACAGCTGTGTGAAACTAAGTCACTTAACCTTTCTAAGCCCCAGTTTTCTCATTTGTAAAAATCTGACCTGATGACCTCTAAGATCCCTTCCACCTCCAAGATCCTTTTGGTTTTCTATTGTTACTTCAGTTTGGGAAGAAATTTTATAGGCCACTCTGGAACAAAAAGCACTTCTCCAAAGTACATATTCACAGATCAGCCACAACCAGTGTTTATGGAAGCTCCCTCAGGATTTCCTTCCCTGCTGCTTTTGCTCGCAGCCAGACACCTGCTTCTGGCTAGGCTAAGCAATCAGTCTTTTTAACAGAGAGGCTCTGGACTCTGGAGATGGTGCACTGTAATCACAGTTGCCATCACTACTAGAACAGGCACAAAAATGGGGCAGTGTCATTGAGGCTGAGCAGCACTTGTCTAAGGCTGTGTCAAGAAGACATAAACATTCAATATTCAGCAGAATGGCCTTAGAAGTCCAGTGTCAAGAAGGAATCCCTTTAATAAAGCTACTTGATCCAGGTCATTCAGAAAAAGGGAGCTGGCTTTAAGAGGCATCAACTCTACTTCCCAGGAGTACCTTTTCAAACATAATTTATTTCCTCAGATTTCTAAAGAATTCCTAATCAGCTCTAAGGTGCTACTTCTTAAATGCTCCAAGGAATTGAGGACTGATTGAGGGACTGTAAGGTTAAGGATATGAATACCAAATAGGAGAAAAATTATTTAGGGTATTACTAAGGATCATGAGAGGCAATTAGGCAGGCATAACAAAGAATAATGAGATCCAATTAAAGGAAGTAAAAGTTAGGCTCACTACATTGAAAATCTTCCTAATAGCAAAATTTCTAGGGCTGGAGAAGAGTGTTTTAAAGGAAAAACTGATCACTTTTGCCATTTAAAAATGCACCAGACAGAACACTATATTAAGTTTTCTAGTGAATAATTCCTTACTGGCAAGCACCAAGAATGGCCATAGTAAGTCCTTTAAGATGAATGAGTATGAGTGGTCAGCATTTTGTCCTTATGTAAAACTGTCATGTGCATCATTCCATCTAGTTGTAGGCAAGAAGAATTATACTCTTTGAACTATGTTGGCTTCCTGAGGGCTTACCAGAAACCCTGTCATAATTTTAACTCACTTGTTCAAAACAAAATACAAATAACAAGGGAAGAAAACACATCATCTGATTGAGGAATTGTTACACAACATTGTTGGGTCCAGGATCTCCTTACATAATCTAGTCGTTAAGCCAAGTCTAGAATTATTAAAAATGAAACCTCTTATTGAATATCTAGATACCTGTAAATTTTCTTGATCACTTCAAGCTTCCCAAGAATTTGGGAGTACTAACAGAGTTTGAATGATATGTTCATGATCACTGCTGGTTACTTGATATGAAATGTCCCCCATGCTCATCATCCTTTCTAGAATTCAAAATTCTGGACACAGTCTGAATCTTCTCTTTACCTGAAGTCCAATATACTTAGAGGATACTCTTACACTCAGTTATATACTGATCCATATTGTTATTACTCTTTAGTTATTGACATATGTCTAGCCTCCTTAACTTGATTGTAAGCCCCTTGAGGTCAAAGATTTGTCTCTTGGATATTTCTATCCCTTGTGCTTAGCTCAGTGTTTGGCACATAGTAAACTCTTAATAAAACAAACAAACAAAAAAAACCCCATTTTTTTCATTCATTCATTCTAGTGTGTTGACTAGCACTGACCTTTAGACTCAGCACTTACTATAATCCTGAGCATATTGTAGGTATATATTAATTAAGTGTTGCCAGTAAAACTATTTTTAGCTCCTCTGACATTAGAACATTCAGGCTTTCTTTGGACTTTGCATAATTGGCCTCATGATCTAGGAGATCAAATTGCATGCTCTAATTATAGTTTGGCATTTCTAATCATGCATCATCTACCTCATCTACCTATTTTAACCTCTGACACTTTATTTGAAAAATGGAGATAAATACTGGCCACTGCAGGACATTTATAAAGGACTGAGATATATTTGTACTGATGGTTTCTGAGACCCTTAAGTCAATGGAATTTTTTTTACTTACTCCAAATTTTTTACCAGAACTTTATATATTATTTCCACAGACCATCAAAATACCACTTTAAAAGTGATACTCTTTGCTGAGCTCCAAGATCCCATTTTAAATTCCCAAATTCTGAAAGCATGTTATCCAATGAGCTACCATGCTACAATACTCTATGATAATTTAATTCTGACCTCTTTTGCATTTGTATAGCATTATATTGGCAATATATCTGAAGGTACAAAGATAGTAATGACAATAACAATAATTTATTAAACACTTGGTATGTGCAGGGCACTGTGTTAAGCACAAGGAAAGATACTTTTTAGATAAGTCATAGCCACTATCTTTGTCAAGCATATAGTCTAGTAGGAAAAGACAATGATACGATGTGGATAGCTATAATACATGATATTAGAAAAATGCATCAGATAGTTTTGAAAAAAAAAAGTATTTTGTGAGGTACCAGCAGGAAAGTTGATACTGAGTAGGGAGGTCATGAACCTTCATGGACATGGTAGCATTTGAGTTGTACATTAAAGACATGGACATTAAAGCCACTAGAGGAAATGAGATGGCTAAGAAAGAATGCAAGGTGGTAGGGGGGAGAAGAAATAAATTTATGTAATAATTTTGTTGTATATTTGATAGTAGATTTGAAGTTTCATGTACAACCATCATTTTTGTTGTACTATGTTATGGAATGCTTGTTTTATTCCATAAATTAATTTTGCTTAAAAGAAAGAGTACAAAGAGAAGAGATAAGAGGGGTTAGGAAGGACTGTAGGGATATAGCCATTTATGGCATTAGGAACATGATGAAGGGTTAAAAGAAAGCGAGAAGAGTGGTATCAGAACAATCAAGAAAGCTTTGTATTTTTGAAGAGAGAGTGTCCTACTAGGTAGACAATGTCATTGTAAGCTACAAAAAAACTCCGAAACAAGGTTTCTTAACCAGGGGTCTGTGGATCTACTTTTGTTTTTGTCAATATTATTTCAATGTAATTGACTTCCTTTGTAATCCTGTGTGCTAGTTTATGCATTTAAAAACTTTAATCTGAGAAGGAGTTTGTAGGCTTCATCAGACTGTCAAAGAGTTCCATAAAGGTGGAAGAGAATAAGCATTTATATAGCAGTACTATGTGCCAGGCATAATTCTAAGCACTTAAAAAAAGTATCTCATTTTATCCTCACAACAACTCTGTGTTATTGCTATTATTCTTATTTTACAGTTGTTGAGGAAGTTGAGGCATACAGATGTTAAATGACTTGCCCAGGGTCACATAGCCAGTAAATGTCTGAGGCCAGATTTGAAGTCAGGTTTTTCTGATTCCAGGATGCATGATACAGAAAAGGTTAAGAACCTGAAGTATTAAGGCTGAAAAAAAAAATGGAGGTCATTGGAGTTGGCTATTAGGAGATAATTGATGACTTTAGAGCATTAGCTGGAGAGTGACGGTAGCTAGTGAAAAAGTGGAAGCATCAGGTATGTGTCAACTGAAATTCCAAGAGACAGAATTCTGTGTATATTAATCAATTTATTAGCTAAGCTAACAATAACCAATACATTGAAGTCATTGATCTCTTAGGTGACCAAAGGTGTCAATCATAGGCCCCTTTAAATCCAGGTTTATCTTCCTGACTTTGGGACCTCTTCTGGCAAAGGCAAGGCAATCCTCATTGCTGGGCATTTTAATGAGGAGATTGGCTAAAAGTTCTCAGCTCTTTTTTACCACTTTTTCCTAACCTTTATACTAAATTTCTTGAAAAAGTTATTTATACTTGAGGAAAATTAATATTATCTTGTATCATTTCCTATTTAATATTAATCTGCAATACAACCTTTTCTGACAAAACTGCCATCTCTTAGCCTAGCTCAAAAGAGACCTCTCCCATTCCAGCTGAGGAATGTAATTACTCCCAGACCGCAAGGCATCTGCCTAAGCAGAGACCTTTACTTTTGTGTTCCCACAAAGACATGTCCCTTTGAATGGGGAGCAGTTACATGGGCTACAGCAAAGGTGTCCGATACATGGCATGCAGCCCACAACGCTTCTAAATGTAGCCTAAATCAGATTAAAATGTAATTGGGAAATATTTAACAAAATACATAAAAACGTAATATGACATTGTAAAAGTGTTAATACACAGTCTGCAGGGATCTTTATAAAAGGATTAGTGATCCCCATTTTTGTTTAAGTTTGATATCACTGTGACAGAGAGGTCAAAGGAAGGGTTTCTTGGGTACTGAGGAAGTTTTAACCTGTTTGAAGATCAGTGAGAAGGATTTAGTGTCAAAGGAGCATTTGAAGATAGAAGAAAGAAATGGCATCATTTCTGGAGCAAAGTAAATGTCACTAAGGGCACAGTGAGAGGGACTTGGGGATAAGTAGTGTACCTTTTTGTGAAGAAAGAGAAGGGGAAGGATGATATGGAACTAGACTGTGGGATTGAAGAAGGGAGGTAAAAGATTCCGCGTCAGAGAGCCTCATCATTGTAAGTGAAGTAGATTAGATAAGCTGCTTCAATGGTGAAGGAGACAAATTTGTGCTCAGAAGGATGGAGTAAAGGTTTTGGAAAAGTTATGGTGGGATATGAGAAGGGGAGAAAAAAGGCTACAATAGAATGATTATCAGGCAAGAAAGAGGAATTTTGTTAACTCTTTTTTCATGATTTTCTTGCATCACTCTCATTTCTCTTCCCAATTTTTCCTCTACCTCTCTTACTTGATTTTTAAAATCCTTTTTGAGCTCTTCCATGGCTTGTGGACAATTCATATTTTTCTTTCAGGCTTTGGATATAGGAGTTTTGACTTTGTTGTCTTCTGGGTTTTTGTTTTGGTCTTCCTTGTCACCATAGTAATTTTCTAAAGTCAGGATTTTTTTTCTGTTGTTTGTTCATTTTTCCAGCCTATTTCTTCATCTTTAACTCTATACTAAAGTAGGATTCTGCTTTTGGAGTGGAGGGGGCACTGTCCAAAGCTTTAGGTCTTTTTGTGCAGCTAATTTCCAGAGATAATTCTGGGGACCTGTAAGGTTTTGGTTCTTCCGAGGTGGTGTGATCTAAGGAGAGGTGTGCTTACTACTTCCTTGTTCTGTGCTCTGATCTGCGAGCAACCACGAGCACTCTTTTCCACCTTGGAAATGTGACCAGGTTCCCAGTTCCCCTGTGGCTATGACCTCTGGAGTGCTAATGCTCCTCCTCATCCTTGGACTGGGATCCAGGTCTGTAACCCAGATCCAAGTATAGGCAATGCAACAGAGTCCTGCCCCTGATTCCAGCAAAGGGACCCCTATAATCTCCTTCTGACCAATTGACTGACCCCCTTGCCATCTGTGGGCTATGAAGTCCAGTCTCTGCCACTGCTATCACTGATTCAGTTGATTTGTTGACCTCCTGCTGATTTGTTGGGGCCTGGCCTGCCTGGACTGCACTCCACTCTGACCCCAGTGCAACAGACCTTCTATGCCAACCTTGTAAATTGTCATGGACTGGAAAATTGTCTCTCTCCATTCTTTTTGGGTTCTACCATTCTACAATTTGTTTTGAGGAATTATTTAAAGGTATTTGAAGGAGTTTGGGGGAGAGCTCAGGAGAATCCCTGCTTTTTCTCTGCCATCGTGGCTCCACTTCAGGAATGAGGGCTTTTATAAGGATGTCACTTAGATGTGCCAGCCAAGGAGATAACTCAGTTGTGTAGTTGAACAGTCCAGGCATCTCAGGACTTCAAATATCTCTTGAGAGTAGAGGCTCTTTTCCAAGGTAACTAAGAAGCCTTCCTCCCCCTCCACCCCCCACCCTGGCCTCCCTGCAATTTATCATTGAAAACCTTCTCCTCTTACCCTTCATCATTCAGGTATTTACTGGCCACCATCATGGAGATTAAAAATAGATCAGAGGACAACATATTCTGTATATATTCAGGGTTTCTGTGCCAGAGTGATACAAGGTGTTTATATATATGCATGTCTATTTATTTACCAATTAATTAATTAATTAATCAATTAAGCATTGGGGCACCTGAGGAAGATGCAATGTGGTATAGGAGGGCTATGGCTTTAGAACCATGAGGAGTTGGATTCAGGTCCCATCTCTGAGGCATATTTCTATATGACTCTGGGCAAGTCATTCAGCCTCTTAAAAAGTGCAGAGCAGGTACTGACCTGAATTTGTAGAAGGAGTTTGGGAGTTTGGGAATTTCCTATATCAATGAAATTACAGGTCCTGTTCTTAATGTAGTATAGTATTATATGTAAGTTCAGCATAAGTGATGACTCATATTAAAATTTTCATTAATGCCTTTATTGATCTACAGGATAACTTCTTTTTATTCCTGATCTGTTGACTGGTACCAATTCCAATAGCTCTTTTGAGAATCTTTGATTAAGTATAAGAAATTAATATGTGGCATGTGACTACCTATGCAATAATAATTCACTATTGTGAAGTGCTTTGCCATTTACAAAGTATTCTCCATACTGCAAATATTGTAAGGATAGGGAAGGTCAATGCTATTAATCCCAGTTTACGGAGGAGAAAACTGACTTAGAGAGACTAACTTCAGTCCAAGTTCTCTGATCCTCATTCCATTGCTGTATCCACTATACAACAATGTATCATAATATAAATCATACCTTCAGAGCAAAAACCATCAAAATATTTGTAAGTGTGTCCTTTTTGGAGATCAGAAAACATTTTATCTTTGTTAGACACACATAAGAATGAACTATCATGCTCTTTACATTCTGAAATTTTCCATTCACCTCAATAAAAAAAAAGATGGCTATTAAGGTAAGAAGTAACAAAAATTTCTTTGTTTTTGTTATGGTTGAAATCTGTTAATATGAAAATTAAGAGTGTTCCTAGAGTTCAGCTACATAAAGAATGAGTTTTTGTTGGGTAATATGTGGCAGTCACTTCTACTTCTGGATACATTTTCATAAAAGAAAGAAGAAAGAAAAAGCAACCAACAATTCTCACTCCTAGAAATTTATTTTAGTGGCTTGGCAACCAGATCTACTTCACAGAGAAAGTTCAGACACCTGTCTTCTTTCTAAGTGAATCTCACTCTAGGGGCAGGGAGGCAAGGAATCTATTAATATCCTACAATCATTCCCCAAATACTTCCTACTCAGAATAATATTATATATGATAACATTATATGCTATTATTAAATTAAATTGTATTATTACATATTATTATGAGTAATAATTATAGTAATATAATAATTGTAATTGTAATAATGGGATGTACTTGGTGTCATTGTCATCACATTCTAAGACATTATTGGTTATACACAAAGGTTTACACATGCACAAAGAAACTTTAAAAGTTAAAAATAAAACAGTAGAATTCCTGCTGGTATGTTGTTAATGCTTGAGGAAGATTCAGTTTGAAAATTCAACACTGTACTATGTGTTAACTCCACCAATTTCTAATGTGACCAGAGGAATTGCTCTGTGTTGAACTGAATGGTGGTAATGACTCCATAAAGAGAGTCTAATTCTCAGTTTTATAAATAATGTTCCTCATAAACAAAGGATGCAAAGAAATCTAACTGAATTTCAATATAAGTATCCAATGGGTATAGTTATATTTGGGCAGCTGGGTTTCACAAGGAGCTGTTTATGAACTCTTCCTTTGGGAAGTTCTTTTGTGCTTTCAGGAAAATCTGAAAATCTATGAGGAGGAAAAAAATAATTGGAATGCTATTAAACTTGTGCCACAAAGAAAGAAAAGTGTTTCTCTGACAGGGAATGGCAGAGAACTGGACCTGAAAGGTCATGTGGAAAACTGGAGTTAGCTGTCAAGCTATCAATTATAAGGAAAGGCTGTTAAATTTTATTTTCCACCCATGGGATTGTTCTCTTGGTTATTAGTGTATAAAAACC
This sequence comes from Vombatus ursinus, assembly GCF_900497805.2. Classification (NCBI taxonomy): domain Eukaryota; kingdom Metazoa; phylum Chordata; class Mammalia; order Diprotodontia; family Vombatidae; genus Vombatus; species Vombatus ursinus. The sequence goes on along the minus strand of NW_020954590.1, from coordinate 8,153,944 downwards.
ATATTTAATTATGACCAAAGTCACATCATCACAAAATGATAAATGGAAATGGGGGCTTGATCTCATAATTCAGCCATAAATCAGCACACTGGCAAAGGGGAAAGGCTTAAATATAAAAAAATGATACACTACTAGCATCACTTATGGGCCAAAGCTCCATTCCCATAAGACTCACCCACATTTCTGGTGCATCAATTCAACTATTCCTTAATTATGGTGATTCTTAAATAGAGAACCAAGCTTTCTGTGCATGTTTTCATCTGTGCCATATTGAAAATAGCCTACTGTCTCCAGTATCTCACATCTCATAACAATGATACTGTGTACAGGACAGCAGGCTGAAATAACAAAAGGCTGTTAAGAGACTTAATTTGCAGTTTCACTGAGATCAACAGTTTGCAAAATTACCTTCTCCTCTCTGCCCCTTGCCTATTTGATTGAATTAGTTAATATTGATTTGTATTGTACAAATTCAGATTCTTGAATTCAGATTTTTAAAAATTCTTATTTGGCCCTCGTGACCAGCTTTTAGGATCAGGTGGGAAAAGATTGTCTCCACAGATGAGAAAACTGAGGCTGAGAGCAATTGTTTGCTTTGCTCAAGGTCATATAGATAAAAAGTGACAGAGCAAATTTATCCTGGACTTTCTATTTATAACTCTAATTATTTGTCTGCTATCTCATACTGTTTTTCTTTGATTCAATAAATGTCAGAGGATTTCAAGATACTGGACACTCCATCCATGGATAATGGTTTCTCATTTTTATAACTATGGTTAATTGCATATGACCTGCTTTCTTTTGAGCCTATCACCTTGTATGCCTGGATCATATTGTGGAGTGACTGTAATAGCATATGATTTTTCCATAATCCCTTAGAGGAACATTTTTATTTACTCAGAATTCTATGTGAACAGACTTTAATTCTAGATACAAATTTCATTCTTATGCATATTCTAAGTACAAACAAAGTACCCCACTGAGATTTATTCACATATACATGCCATGATCACCATGGACTCAGGTAAAAATGAGTTTGATATCTGAAGTTCAATGATCTGCAAATGAAAGAAGCACCCGAAAAAGGGACACTTACTTCATTATGGCCACTGAATTGGGAGAACTGTATATCTCACACATGAATGAGGATCCTTGGAGACTGACTTTCCCCAGCAACATAATATGCAAATCTTGAGAATTAAAAATCCAGGCCAGTGGGAGCAGTGCAACATCTGTATCCCTGAAGCCCTGTAGCATCAGGGATATGAGCTGTATATGTCTCAGCCCCATGTATTCCCTACCTGTCTACCTCTTCATTTATGGACATTGTGTGTCCATTCTTTCCACTAAGACTGTGGGTAGTTGTGGGAGTGTGTGCCTCAGGTGTGTGGGGAAGATATTTTGGTTTTGCTCTTTGTACCATAATAGCTCAATGAATGCCATTGCTTTGAGCTAATTATGTCTTCTAGCTTACTAGAGTCAAGTTTAATGCAATATTGGGGGTCAAACGAACCACAGTTTTAGGATTCCAGATTCACAGAGTACCTTGAAACCTGAATAGTCATATCCCCAGGAATCTAAACTTTTGAGTCTAAGTTGTGGTAGGGTAGCCCAGAGGGGTGCTACCTTTATAGTTGTAAGACTTCTAAGATCGTGGTGTTCCATGATTTATAGCTTTATAGCATCATTAAGCGAATACTGCTTTGTGCCAGTGACCATTTGACTTTATTAAAAGTGCTGCACAATTTCCCAAATATGATCTCAAATCAAATGATAACCTTCTATTCAAGGGAGTTTGCATTTAAATAGGAGACTCTAGAAGACTCATGGTTTTAAAATCCAAAAGGATGAACTTTCTTCTGGAATTTTAGGTACTATGACTGACAGTGGGGATGTATTGCAAGGTAGGGAATTTTGCCTGTCATCTTGAAATCCCTCATTGTTGCTTCCTCTACCTTTTCACTTGTAAAGGTTGCTCTGAATGGGAGAAGGTACAGGACAGTACTGGATCTGTGAAAGGGACTCCCCACAGCTTTGAGCTAAATTGTGCGACCTTGGATCTTTATCCAACATTTAGAGAGAGAGAGAAGAGAGAGAAGAACATGATAAGAGAGAACAAAAGGGTACAGAGTGCTGACCTATAAACAAACTTCACATAGTAATTTTGTGCCTTTCTTTTGCAGAGGTAAAATTCAGAGACCAGGTACCCCCAAATAAAATATTATTATAGTCCATTATTAATTCCAATAATATCAAGTTGCTGACAAACACAGTATGAGGCCAGGCATCATCACAAAAACAAATGTAAAAATGCTGAGCCATCTGCCAGGGACACTAATTCTGAAAGAGATTAGCTTTTTCACTTTATGAAAACATGAATAATTATAGCAATATATTTATTATGCTTCACTAACAATAAGGTAGATATTCATTATAATGCTATTTTCCTCCTTGGGTTTGTAACAAAAATATATTTGTCCTATTTGGATTGGATCATGAATATATAAAGTTTCAACCCAGAAGTGTCTGCAAGAATCAATGAGAATTATCATAGGAAATCTGGATTCTAGTTGTTGATCAAATGAATGATTCTTTACACTAAGCCAAATATGTATTTCTTTATTTGCTTTATCCAGGCCCATTAGACCATTGCTGAATTGGGACAAGGGACAAATAGGCCCATGATTATGCTAATATGGTGTTACAATGTGTATGATTATACAGACTCCACTGGTAAATATTGGCTAAATAGACCTCCAACCAATCTTAAGCCTACTCAAGAGAAAGCCCAGGAGAATAAATATAAGAGGACAGATGATAAGGTCAGCACTGAAGAGCTCATTTGTTGTAACTGACAAAGCCTATTCCCATCACCACTGCCAGTGTGATTCCCTGGACCCGTCCAGATTTGGTATATTAATCCAAAGGGGGTGGACAGACTCTACTCCTGGACTTCATTACTAGAAAAGTCTGTCCTATCATTTGAAGTGACACATAGTAGACAGAGATGATGATACTTGGCAGGAAACAAGATACTTGGGTTTTGTCCAAGTTTTTCTTGCCACCTTGAGTATGATGGAGTATAGCTCAAGGAGAGAAAATAATTTTAGGCAGCTGAGCTCCAGAATCTGTGTTAGGATGGTAAACAACCTGTACAGTTCTTGCTACAGAGAGTGCAAACTCTGTTTAGTTCACTTACATCCAGTTACTCATCTTCCCTCCCCCCCCACAAAAAAAAGAGACCAATAATAATGCTCTTTCTGCACAGACTCCTATGAGAAATAACCAGCAGATGATTGCCAGGTATTTTTTGAGTGGAGGGGGAAAATACTAGAAATAACAGATACTGTCTCTAAAGAAAGCAGATTAACAACAGGATTTTTAGGAGTAAAATATTAAGCATGTGTCACTATAGATTCAGATACCTTAAAATTAGCCCAAATTTTGAAAATTAGTGGATGAAATTATATATGCTTTACTTAATTACAGATTTATTCAAGAAATATGCAAATAGTGAATAAAAGTTAAATGTAAATATTATACTGGTTAGTCTAAATTTTAACCTATCACATTGTGAATTGTCTTTCATATAGCCAGTTTGATTTTATAAATAGGCTTTAATTGAATATTTAGTTCAATAGGCTTTACTTTAAAAACATACAAATTTATTCAGGAAATATCAAATACTGAATACAATTTAAATATTTTATTGGTTAATGTAAATTGTAGCCTATCACTGATATTGTGATTTCTGTTTTATATAGCAAGTTAGATATTTATTTTAATTTTGATCTGAAACTGCGATTTCATTGATGTGGGGAAATCCTGGTAAGGAAATTCTCTCTACCAATGTCAATTGGCAATTTATTATCATACCTGGGACACCAAGAAGTTAAGTGACTTATGCAGGGTTATACTTTCAGTATATGTCAAAGGTAAGACTTGAACACAGGTTTTCCTAACTCTGGGGTCACCTCTGTGCCGCTATGCCATGATATATCTCTAGTAAGTTATTTTTATAATTAATAGTTAAATTCGTGCAGCATGATGGAACATATAAACAGCAGGTCTTGAAGCCAGCAAAACCAGGGTTCTGGTACTGCCTCTGAACTACATTGGTCCTCCAAGTGCTCTAGGCCAATGGTTCTCAAACATTTTGGTCTCAGGACATTTTTACACTTGAAAAATTTATTGACAAAATTCCTTCCCCCCCAGCATCTTTTTTAATATGGTTTATATCTACTGATACTATAATAGAAATTAAAATAGTAGTAGTATTATGAAAATAAAACTTTTAGACCCCCTGAAAGGGTTTTGGAGACTCTTAGGAATGCCCAAACCACATTTTAAGAATTACTGCTCTAGAAAACCCTCTAAAGTGGTAAGTTACAGAAAAGGTGTTAACTTGTATTGGCAGAGGAAGTTTCTTCACCTGGGAGTTCCTCATAATATGTATAATATTATACATCCTCAACAATGTATAATACACCAATGCTCACTTTGCATTGAAGGGGAGGAAGTGCCTAGGGCTATATGATATGGGTAGGACATGCAGGAAAAGGATGTTACTTGCATAATGCAATAGAAAAAGTCATAAATAAAATTGTGAGTATAAACCAAGAGTTCTATTGCGAACCTCTAGGCAACACTCAATCAACCACATCAGCAGGATAAATCAAACACCTGCCAGTACATCTCCGACCCTTACGTAAAATACCACAATGATTCTAATGTGAATCTGACCAGGAAAAAAAGGTGCCACGTGCAATGTGAATGAAGAAATCAGCAAGGCAACAACTATTTATTGATCACCTATAAGGCTGAATAAAGTCCCATACTCAAGATTTCTGATTTCATTGCCATGCTTTCTCTACCACAAAGAAGGAGATAATATAATAAGTCATCCCACCACCTAACATAAATTTAATTTCTTGTTAAATCCTGTTATCCATTTTTAGAATAATGATATATCTATGTTGACATTTCTCTTTAGATTAATTTTTAATCTTATTTTAATTTATTGATCACTTGTGCTTATACCAATTTATTTCTCAATACTCTCCCCTCTCTCCTACTCAGCAAGGTCAGAATTGAAATAGAAACTAGTAAAAGAAAAAAAATGCAGTTCAGAAAAAAAAACAAAACAACTAATATGTCAAATGTGTCCAACAGTGTATACAGTATTTTATATACATAGACCCTTGGCTTTGCAAAGAATGGGTGCCATTAGGAACGACCATGAAAAACTATCATTTTTTACCAGTATTATTATATGGCAGACTAACATGGACTATTACCTCTGCCAAAGAACTAATGGTAAATTATCACACAGAGGGAAATGGATAGGTGTATGGTAAGTATGAGCAAGCTATGTAGTCAATGAGGAACTCTGAAGAAGAACAGGAATAAAGGATATCATCAAGGAATTATATGACAGAAAGAAAAGATGAGCTGATGACATGGAAAGATTGAGGGACAATATTGGACAGCCAGGTTACACTTTTGGATCATTGCAATGTAAAGAGAAATTAGAGAGAAGACCTTCACTATGTCAGGTAGACTCCCTCCATGGGAAACTTTTGAGAGCAGATGAAAAAGGAACTCACAGGATGGACAGGCAAAGATGTCTCTGAATCACTGGAGTGAACTCCTATCACAGTTCCACTTGAGTACTGACAAGCTAGTCAGTTCAGAGGAGGGTGATGACATGCTTACATGCACACACACACACACACACACACACACATCTTACTATGTTGGATCTGTTTTTTTTTCTTTTCCCATCATAATCTACTGGGGAAAAAGAACTGTGCCAATCAGATATCCACATTTGCTAAAGCATTCTCTTGCTGTTCTCCAAATGCTGATATTAGCACATGGGAGAGCATCAGAACCCATAGCTGCAAATAGTCTCAGGGTTTGAAGCACCAATAGACTGAGACAGTATGTCTTCCTGTGCTTCTACAAATCTAATTGGAATCTTCAGTTCAAGGCTCTTCTAAGACCACTTGATTTCTCCACATCAATCATGATTTTCTTCTCACTTTTTACATATACAGATTGACTCATGCTCTCTCTCTCTCTCTCTCTCTCTCTCACTCTCTCTCTCTCTCACTCTGTCTCTGTCTCTGTCTCTCTCCCTCTCTCTCTCTCTCTCTCTCTCTCTCTCTCTCTCTCTCTCTCTCTCTCTCTCTCTCTCTCTCTCTCTCTCTCTCTCTCTCTCTCTCTCTCTCTCTCTCCTTCTGTCTCCCCTCCATCTTATCCCATAACTGTTCCACATTCTGGTACAGACAAACTAGGGGCCAGATTTCTATATCACACTGCCAAGTAGACATAGTAACCAACATCAAAGGAACATATTGCTTTTATTTAAATAGGTAGGGGGCTTGCAGACATACTTGAGAGCTACAGACAACCACTCATTCCTGACACTTTCCTCCCAAAAATACATAAGGTTTTGTCCCAAGTGTCTAATCTCAAACAAAACTGTCAATACTATTCGTGGTATTCATTTTACAATGTTTAAATAACATTGCATCATGACTAACAGTTGTTACATACTCAATACAGACATAGAGCTCCCCTTGGCTTCTTCTGTCTTGTCATAAATGCATTTTTGCATTTTCTCATACTGGCATGGCCTCCCATCCTACCTCCTCTGAACCTTAATTTTATTCCTTTCCTTACCTGCTGTTTCTTCCTTTTGAACAGTTTTCAGTCTGGAGATGCTCCTTTCCCCTCTTATTTCCCACTTCAATCTTCAAAGGTTTTCTGATTCTTCCATTGATCTCTACTTGCTTCTTTTCCAAGGGGTTGAACATTGTTGATAAGCAACTCCAAACACACATTAGTTGTATCTTTCAGTTCTATACAATATCATCTAAAACACTGCAGTATAGCTTCTCTATCTGCTTCCACCACCTCCATTGATGATTGGCTATTGCTTTTTCCTCTTCACCCCCCAACTGAACTAAGTCAATGAATATATCTCCTCCTGATGACCCTGAACTCAAAGCTAAATGTTTTATAAGAATTCCACAGATATCTCATCTGCACTCCTTTGAATCCATTCTAACTGCCAGTTATATCTTCCATGGGGATGTGGTGCAGGAGAGGCATGTTGCCTGTACCATTTAAGCAAATTCCTTGGCTCTTGTAAATAAAATGGGACCCAGGGATAACTCCCAAATTATTGAGACTTAGGGACAGAGAACCTCAACTAGACACCCATTGGCAATATCCATCACAATGTTTTCCCATCTAAAGCCCAACCCCCAGAATGCTGTCTTATGAAGTAGCCTTAAGTTTCATACTGATGACAACTACTTTCCTTTTCTCTTTATTCCTAGTGCTGAGATGCGTGATCATGCCCCAAGATTCATAGGCATTGAGCAAAGCTACCTATTGAGGGACAATCATTCCATTTCTCTCCATGAGTCATGTGTTAACTTTTGTTCTAATAACAGATTATCATCCATCGAATGAGCCTACCTGGCATAAGGTATTTTGCAAAGTAGTCTTGAAGATCTCACAATCTTCAATCCACCATTTCACTGAGGTACTTTTACAGGAATCTTGTCCCTAGCTTGATAATAGTCATCACTGTAGCACCACCCTGAGTCCCATGAACTTAGGCATAATTGAACATTTCCTTGAATTCCTTTCAAGTAAACCATCATTATTTTTCTAGCTATAGATTGTCATCCTCCATTAAAAGAATTACTGAATCTAATGGAGTACCCCCAAATTAACCTATAACATAAGCCCCTTGGGCTTTTCCTACTGCAAATTTATGGGATGATTCTGAAAATCAATTTATAACTATGCCCCCAAGTTATTAAACTGTGGATATCCTATGACCTAGTAATACCACTACTAGTCAAATGCCCCAAAGAGATCAAAGAAAAAGGAACTTGGATCATGTGTTAAATAATTATATTTATAGCTTCTCTTTTTGTGTTGGCAGAGAACTGGAATCTAAAGGGTTATCCAAAAAGTGGACAGTGGGTGAATATATGGCATATGAAGGTGATGTCACAAGAAAAGACAAAAGTGATGGTTTCAGAGACACCTAGAAAGACTTGTATGAATTGATGCTGAGAAAGATGAACAGAATGAGAACAAGTTATGCCACAGCAACACTGGGGAAAAAAAACAACTTTGAAAGATTTAAGGAATTTGATCAATACCATGACCAACCATGATTCCAGAGGACTAACTATGAAGCATACTACCCATTTTCTGGCAGAGAAATGATAAACTTGTGGTGCAGAATAAAATTTATATTTTTTTTAACATGAGCAAGTCAGGCATTTATTTCTCTAACCATCATTGACCACTCCCTCATTACCATCCCACCCAACCAATTTTTACCTATGTCCCACTCTAAATCTATTCAATCTTTCCACTGTTTACCTCTAGAATGTCTGTTCCATAGGTAACAAATTGGATTTCAACTTAAACCTTTGGCTTTCTTGCTCTTTCCATCTTCTTGGATTCACTGAGACCTTGCTCCCTCTTGCTGACACAGCTTCCCTGCCTTCCCTTTACAGCACTGGTTCCACTTTCACTAATGCAACCAATTTATTGATCACATTGGGGGAGTTGGAATACTTTCTACTATTTCTACTACCAGTCTCACTGTCTACCACCATCATTTATTAGCATCTGTGCCTCTGAAGATCATTAAATTCATATTTACTACTGAATCCACATTCTGATGGCTGTTGTTGACCTACCTCTCAGACATTGTCCTTTTTTCATTCTCCTTTTTTCCCCTCAATGAGTTCTGTGTCTACACAAGCAATCCTATCCCATCCCATATTCTTTAGCAGATTGTCCCTTCCATTAGCCCCACCTTATCACTTCTCTTCAATCTCCCCTCACCTTTTAATAGCTGCTTCCCATGCTCATGTCTCCTCCATCCTCAAAAAACTCTCACTTGGTCCTTTCATTCATTCTTTTTGTGTTTAAACTCTTCAAAAATATCTACAATAGTTACCCCAATTTCCTCTCCTCTCACTCTCTTCTTAATTCTTTGCAACCTGGCTTATAACTTCACCCAAACTACTCTCTCCAAATTTTACAATAGTCTGTCAATTGCCAAATCTAGCCCCCTCCCACTTTTTAGTCCTTATTCATCTTAATTATTTTATCTTTTGACACCGTCAATTACCCTCTTCTCTTTGATACTCTCTACTGTCTAGGTTTTTGTGGTACTTCTCTATCCTGGTTCTCCTCCTATCTATCTGACTGCTCCTTCTCAGTCTCCTTTGCTGGATCTTTTCCCAAGTAATACCTGCTCATGTTGGTTTCCCCTGGGCTCTGTCCTTGGTCATCTTCTATCTCCTTCTATACTATTTCATTTATTGATTTCATCAGTTCCCATGGTTTCAATTATCACCTCTATTTTGATGATTCTCAAATCTGATCATCCAGCCTTAACCTCACTTCTAAACTCTAGACTTGAATCTTCAACTACCTCTTAGACATCTCAAACTAGATGTCTTATAGATATCTAAAACTCAACATATTAAAAACCGAACTCATCTCCCCTCCCACAAAAAAACCTCTCTACCTCCTTCTAAGCTTTTTTATTGAAAAGGGCATCACCATTCTCCCACTCAAGCTTGTAACCTAGATATTATCCTCCACTTCTCACTATCTCTCACTCCATATCCAATCTATTGCCAAGTGTTATCAATTTTACCTGTGGAATATCTTTGACATATGCTTCCTTCTCTCCTTTGATGCTACCATTACCTTAGTATGTGCCTTCATCACTTCATGCCTGGACGATTGCAATAACCTATTCATTGATCTCCTTGCTTCAAGTCTGTCCTCACTCCAGTTCATCCTTCACTCAGTTGTCAAGTAAATCTTCCTAAAGCACAGGCCTAATGATGGCACACTTGTTTTCAATAAATTCTGGTGGTTCTTTTTCATATTCAGAATCAAATATAACATCATTGACATTAAAAAATCCTTTGTAACCTGCCCTCTTCTCCTATCCAGTCTTTTTACATGTTATGCCCCCCAACTATATTCTCTGTGATCTAGTGTCACTGGCTTTCTTGATGTTCCTCATATAGGACATTCCGTCTTCATAATCCAACATTGTCAATGGCTGTCCCCAATCTATGGAATGCCTTCCCTCCTCATCTTTTTTTTTCCTGGCTTCCCTGGTTTCCTTCAAGTCCCAGCTGAAACCTAAACTTCTGCAAGAAGCTTTTCCTGATCCCCTTTAATGCTAATGCCTTCCCTCTGAAATCATCTGCCATTTAAACTGTATATATCTTGTACAAAATAGTTGTTTGTTGTTTGGTATCTTCCCAATAAAATGTGAGCTCCTGGAGGGCAATGATCCTGTTTTTCTCTCCTTGTATCAGCAGTGATTAGTACAGTCCTGACACAAAATAAATGCTTAATAAAGGCTTTTTTCTTAATAGAGAAGAGACTTTTGCATTAGGATGATTTGCTTTAGATTCACTAACCCTTCAAAAGAGAGCATGTATAATGTTAATCTATAAAATGGGTCTTAGGTTATATTATGATTTTATCTACCATTTTAGATCTTTGAACATACCATAGCAATATAAATACTTCAACCTGTCAAAGGCCCATGATTTTATCAGACTGACTCTTCCAAAGAAAAATGCAATAGATCCATACCTCAGCCATAGATTTTTATAAATTATTATAGCCAAGAGAAATCTGTGTTTTGGTGACCAATCTTGTGGTTTTGAGCCTCTATGAATTTAGCTAGGCTGGGCCCCTTGCAAGAGGTTTATACATTCCATCACTGAGTCTCTTCAAAACCTCTATAGCTTGAAAGAACCTGACAGAACTTGAATCCAATTGCCATAGCCTTCAAGGACCAAGGATCACTTGCATATCTTGATGAAGTATTTGAGGAGGAGGCCTTTAGTGAAATCAATTGCATACTAATAAAAAAAATCAAACATTATTTTATACACACCCATCTTCAGACCATGCTTTTGTGTTCCAGCCTTTACTCTACCTTAGCTCTCCAGATCCCCTACCCTGGGGCAGGGGAACCTTCTGACTAGTTATATCTTCTTCCAAAACTAAACATATTATGCTGCTCCCTGACCAACTTAATGCCAGGCTCCAGTGTTCTAGTCTCAATCTCTGAGCTGATTCTTCAGTTCTCCTTCCTCCTTACTTTCAATCTCAGCTGTAGTAATAGTAATCAAATCATCACTACTATTCCTAGAAAAGATATGTCAGTGAAGGATTTGAACAGGCAGTTTTCAGACAAAGAAATCAAAGCTATCTCTAGTCATATGAAAAAATGTTCGAAATCACTATTGATTAGAGAAGTGCAAATCAAAACAGCTCTAAGGTACCACCTCACACCTATCAGATTGGCTAATATGATAACAAAGGAAAATGATAAATGTTGGAGAGGCTGTGGGAAAACTGGCACACTAATGCACTGTTGGTGGAGTTGTGAAGTGATCTGCACATTCTGGAAAATAATTTGGAACTATGCCCGAAGGACAATTGAACTGTGCATACCCTTTGATCCAGTAATACTATTGTTGGGTCTATATCCCAAAAACATAAAAAATGGGGGAAAAGATCTATTTGTGCAAAGATATTTATACAGCTCTTTTTTTGTGGTGGCTAAGAATTGGGGATTAAAGGGATGCCTATCAATTAGGGAATGGCTAAACAAGCTGTGGTATATGATTGTGATGGAATATTATTGTGCTATAAGAAATGAAAAGCAGGATGATTTCAGAAAAACTTGGAAAGATGTACATGAACTGATGCAAATTGAAGTGAGCAGAATGAGGAGAACATTGTACAAAGTAATAGCAACACTGTATGATGAAGAATTGTGGATGGCTTAGCTCTTCTCATCAATACAATGATCCAAGACAATCCCAAAAGACTAATGATGGAGCATACTAACCAACTCCAGAGAAAGAACTGATATTGTCTGAATATAGACTGAAACATGCTATTTTTCACTTTCTTTTTTATTCGTCTTCTCGTAAAAATGACTAATATGGAAATGTTTCATATGATTACATATGTATAAGTTATATCTGATTGCTTACCATCTCAGGGAGGTGGAGAGAATTTCAAACTCAAAACAAAAAAAATGTAAAAAATGTTTTAACATGTAATTGTCAAAAAATAAAATTATATATGTATATATGTGTGTATGTATGTATGCATGCATGTAGCTAGCTAGCTAGCTAGCTATAGAAAAGACATGTCATCCAATTACTCTATGACTCCATTCACCATTCCTATGACATCATATTCCTCCCTAGCAATCATTCTCCTGTATGTGATACTTTCTTCTGTTATAATATAATCTCTTTAAGGTCAGGGATTATTTTGAGTTTGTTTGCTTGTTTTTGTTTGTTTGTTTTGTTTTGTTTTTGTATTTGCAATCCTCACACTTTATACAGTTCCAGAAGCACAGTAACCTCTTAATATATGCCTTTTAATTCATTCATTTATGATTGTGAACACTGTAGTTATTTTAAAAAAATATTTTGGAAGGTTTAAAGTAATTTCATTTTAATCCTTTCTGATATTGATTGGATCTAATATGAGACACTGAGGGAGAATTTCATTTTATTTTTTAAAATTAATTAATTAATTTTTAGTCTTCAACATTCATTTCCACAAGATTTTGAGTTCCAAATTTTCTTCCCATTTCATCCCTACCCCTACCCCAAGATGGCACGCATTCTAAATACCCCTTCCCCTAGTCTGCCTTCCCTTCTATCTCCCCTCCTTCTCTTTTCCCCTTCCCCTTCAATTTTCTTGTAGGGTACAATAGATTTCTATACCTCATTTCCTGTATATCTAATTTCCCAGTTGCATGAGAAAACAGTTTTTTTAACATTTGTTTTTAAAACTCTGGGTTTTAAATTTTCTCCTTTCCTCCCTCTCCACCCACCATCATTGAGAAGGCAAGCAACTTGATACAGGTTATACATGCGAAGTCATGTAAAACACTTCCATAGTAGTCATGTTGTGAAAAACTAAGTATATTTCCCTTAATCTTATCCTGCCCCCCAATTATTCTATTCTTTCTTTTGACCCTGTCCCTCCTCAGAAGTGTTTGCTTCTGATTACCTTCCCCCATTTGCCCTCCCCTCTATCATCCCCCTGCTCCCTTGTCCCCTTTCCTCCTATTTTCCTGTAGGGAAAGACAGATTTCCATACCCAATTGAGTGTCTATGGTATTCCCTCCTTAAGCCAAATTCAATGAGAATAAGATTCACTCATTCTGTCTCACCTTCCCCCATTTCCCCTCCACTGTAAAAGCCTTTTCTTGTCTGTTTTATGTGAGATAATTTACCCCATTCTACCTCTCCCTTTTTCCTTCTCCCAGTATAATCCTCTCTCACCCCTTAATTTTATTCTCCAGATATCACCCCTTCATCTTCAACTTACCCTGTGGCCTCTATCTATCTATCTATCCACACATACATATATTTTTTTCTCTCCAACTACTCTAACACTGACAAGGGTCTCATGAGCTACAAATATCATCTTTCCATGCAGGAATATAAACAGTTCAACCTTAATAAGTCTCTTATGATTTCTCTTTCCCATTTACCTCTTCATGTTTCTCTTGAGTCTTGTATTTGAAAGTCAAATTTTCTATTCAGCTCTGGTCTTTTCATCAAGAATGCTTGAAAGTCCCCTATTTCACTGAATATCCATTTTCCTCCCTGAAGGACTTTACTCAGTTTTGCTGGGTAGGTGATTCTTGGTTGAAATCCTATCTCCTTTGCACTCTGGAATATTATATTCCAAGCCCTCTGGTCCCTTAATGTAGAAGTTGCTAAATCTTGTGTTGTCCTGATTGTGTTTTCATAATACTTGAGTTTCTTTCTGGCTTCTTGCAATATTTTCTCCTTGACTTGGGAACCCTGGAATTTGGCTACAATATTCCTAGGAGTTTTCCTTTGGGATCTCTTTCAAGAGGTGATCATTGGATTCTTTCAATTTCTATTTTGCTGTCTTGTTCTAAAATATCAGGAAAATTTTCCTTGATAATTTCTTGAAAGATGATGTATAGGCTCAAGAAAGAATTTTAGAGAGAATAAGCTACATCTTCACCTTTCTTCTCACTGTCTTTTATGAACATTTCAGTATTACTTTTAGAAAAGAGAATAACTTCTAAGTCAACTTCCTGATGAATGGTATGTTTTATTTTTTATACTTTTGATGATGCCTATCAACTACTGATATTTCCAGAGGAGGAAATATTATTGTTTATAGTAAAAGAATTCATAAATGGGTGTTTGTCCTGAATTATAAATAACTGCTGTTAAAATAAACATACTTAACAGCAGGATATATATCCTAGTATATACTAGTTTCTGAATTTTTTTAAAGCATTTTTGAATTATGCATTATTTTTTGTTATTTCCATAGAAATAGAGTAAAATAGTATGAAGCATTTTAAAACAAAAACAAACCATTGCAATTTTTAGCACCAGAGTTGAAAATTTCCAAAATGTACCTTCATTTCATTATTCTTAATTATGAAGATTTTACTGCTACTGTACAATGAATAAACTCAGCATATACTTCTATGTTGTACATAAAGGTATTATAATGATAAATAAGTAGAGCAAATTTCAAAAGTTTTAGAGAATATAATTAGCATACATAATTTATTGTTAGCTTGATATCCATTACATCATTGAATGTCTAAACATCTGATACTAATGAAGAGTTGACAGTTCACAACATTCAAACTCAATTATAATTTGTAAAGAATATGTATTGTCCAGACTGTGGCATGCAGTTAGATGGGAAGTCAATTGGATTAGTCCATCTGTACATAGTTGTTTGACAGACAGCTGAAGATGGACGATGAGATGGGTCCAGTATGGAACAGAATGAAAAAAAAGCAGTCTATACTGTATTTGGAAAATTTATCAGCACTTTGAATGATTCCAACATTTTTCCTGTAAAAAAATCTATCTTCTCAATGAAAGTATTTCTTCATTAGTGCTATATGGTTATGAATCAAGGAATATCACAACCTCAAAAAATAAAAAATTAGATCATAACAAAAACAATAAAAACACATAGAGGTAGTAATGTACTAAAGAATATTATTAACGGTGTTGGTGGTGTTGTTCAGTTGTTTCAATTGTGTCCGACTCTTCATGACCTTATTTTTGGGTTTTCTTGGCAAAGATGTGAGAGTGGTTTGCCATTTCCATGTCTACCTTCTTTTACAGATGAAGAGCTGAGGTAAACAAGATTATGTGACTTGCCCAATGTCACATAGCTAGCAATTATCTGAGGCCAGCTTTGAATTTAGGAACAGGAATCTTCCTGACTGCAGCCCAGCACTCTATCCACTGCACTGCCTAGCTGTCCCACTAATCACGACACATATGCAAAAAAAAAAAGTGCTAAAAATTATTAAGGGCATGTATAATCAGAAAAGGTGGGTGGAAGATAGATAGATAGATAGATAGATAGATAGATAGATAGATAGATAGA
>NW_020954590.1:8069282-8138412 GCF_900497805.2 Vombatus ursinus | reverse complement strand
AGATAGATAGATAGATAGATAGATAGATAGATAGATAGATAGATAGATAGATAGATAGATAGATAGATAGATATGCAAAATGGATGGACAAACCAGGTCTTGTTCTTGAGTATTCTCAAAGTATTTAAAAACTATAGGAAGTGCTCCAGGATACAGGATAGGTTCTCTGCAGATGATTTCTAGAAGGATCTGCAGAAGTACAGTAAAGGATAAAAAAGTATAGGATGCTCTCTACACCAGTGAAGAAGTAACCACAGCAATGAGATTACAGACCCCCAATAGTATGTAAATTCCTTAGAGACAGAGATTTTTTTCATTTTTGTCTTTATCTCCCTAGAGCTAGGTACAATATTTTATACAAAGAAACTTCTTTAATAAATGCTTATTGATTAGAACAAAGTATCAGAGATACATAAACTGTGGTTAATTTCACAGTTCAAAACAGGAGACACTATGAGACTTAGGGAATTTATCAGATAACCTATTACTATTTCTCTTGTTCCATATCAGTACCTTGCATTTCTTGAAGGAAGAGACTTCTTTATTTAATGCCTCACTAGGCTAAACATAATCCTCTTCATTTAGAAGTCATTCAATAAATATTCACCTATTAGTTGATTAGTGTACTCATTCAATTTTTCCCCTGATGTCTAACTCACAATCTAAAAGACAAATATATCATAAAAGATATAATAGGATGAGAATATCCCTAACATTTAAAAATGATCAGAGCATGGGGTACTCCATGCATGATGCTTACATTTATAAAATTATCCTAAGATTTCAATTTTTTTAAACATTTTATGATCTCTTTAAGAGAAAAAAGCTAAATAGTTCTCTCCATTTCAGAATAAAAGTTCATAATCTTAATGACAAATATTTGAAACAATAATAAAAAGAGACTGAAACAGTTAGTGAGTAACAGTGTTTATGAAATTCATTTGATATTCAAATAGTTATGTTCTCTAAAACTTCATTTAATTATAAAAGTAATTTCCAAAATTACAAATTATCTCAGAACTATAGATATAAAATTTTCACACTTACATCATAACTCAAATGAATGGCTGGCAAATGCTTCCTTTTCTTTTTCACTATTCACTTTTTCAAAAATCTCTAACAGTCTGACTTCCCAGACTGCTCACACCACTTGCTCTTCAAAGGTCATCCATGACTTCCTAATTACTCAATCCAATGACTCTTTTATCAGTCTCTGAGTTCTTTGATTTCTTTGTGGCGTTTGACACTGATGGCTTCCTCTTTAAAACCCTCTCTTCTCTTGACTTCCATGACATTCAGAGTCACAATCTCACAGTTGGAAGGGACTTAAGAAATCATCTAGTTCAATCAGCATAACAACCTCCACAGAGGAGAAAACAGCTACCTCCTATGACACAACTTATTCCATTCCATTTTGAGATAGCGCTAGTCATTAAGAAATTGTACCTTATATCCCTCTCAGTAAAATGCCTGTCTATTACTAGTTGTGCCCTCTGGGGATAAACAGAATATACCTAATCCATTTCCATATGACAATTCTTCAGATACTTTAAGATAGAAATCATGTCTTATATTCCAAAAATCTTCTCCTGTATAAAAATCTCTTCTTTCAACTGAATATTATTTAACATTGTCTCAAGTCCCTTCAAACTGATTGTGTTCTCTTCTGGAAACTTGCCAAGTTGTCAGTGTCTTTCCTGAAGTGTGAAGTCCAAAATTAAATACAATATTCCTGATGTAATCCAACTGTGGTTGAATACTGAGGGATCTTCTGTGTTCTGGGTACAATGTTTCTTTTAATGAAACTGAAAGTAACTGACTTGTTTGGCGATGTTATCCTGTTCACTTATATTGATGGAATTTATGATACATTAAAATCTCTAGAAACTTTTTTCAAATTAAATATTACCAATGTGAGTTATTGAAGAGCTACCCCTCTCTCATAATACTTTACCTACCCTTCTGACAATTCATTTTTTTCTCCATCTTCCCTTGTAAATATAGACTGCTCAAGGTACAATCTACAACTGATATTTTCTCTCCCTTGATGAAGTCATTCACTCCTATATCTTCAATCACCACCTTTGCCCAATAGAGATACCCAGGCCTGCTTTCTAGCTATTGTTCAAGTCCCCATTTCCAGTTACATGTTTCCATAAAAAAAAATCCCAAAATCCCTTGGACTCAACATGTCTCAATTCAAGCTCATTATCTTCTCTTCCAAGTAAACTCTCTTTTCACTTCTTCATCTTTGTCAATGTATCACTAGTCATCCAATTATGAAACTGAGAGGGTGCAAAGTATAAAAACATTAGACTACTTTTTTTTCTACTTCTTGCTCTTCCTCATAACTGATAAGTCACCATCTTGTTTTTGAAATGTCTGTAGTATCTATCACTCCTTTTCATTCTTAACCATGACTATTCTACTTCAAATCTCTTCTCAGACTTAGATTATTACAAGAGATTCTTAACTGGTCCCTGTTTCCAGTCTTTTCTTCCATCTCCTGACAAATGATCTTATATATTGATCTTCCTAGAACACTATTTAAATATTTTTTTTACCCCATGCTCAAAAGTCTACAATGTGGAACTCTAGGGGATTAACTGTCCAAAGATAAAAGATGTGTTACCTTATTCTCAGCTTCATGTCAGATTGCCATTTTTCTTGAGAACATGATCACCTCTGTTTAGCTATAGATGAGGCATGAAGATATGGTCCTTACACTGGATGTAGAACCTCAAGATGAAAGGTGATAATTTTTCAGCTATATAGAGACTATATCTGGTATAAAAATACAAATTGCATTCAATTAATAGAATTCCTTACAGTGTATATAATCATCCAGAGTATGGAAGGGAGGGAGAAATGAGTGATCTGAGGATTGAACCTGGCATTATGTCTGCAGAAAAGGTCAGAAAGGCTTTCCCAGGGAGCTATCCAGAGTGCTGAACTTCCTTTACCCAAAACTGTCAGTGACAAAGTGGACTAGAACCTATTGATTCTGAGACTGACCTATTGCCTGTATTTGTTTCAAGCTTTTACCTATTTCCCGGACACATCTGACAACATTCCCTTTAACTGGTCTCCAAGCCAAAAGAATGCCCAGAAAAATTCCTGGCCTAACTTAAATTACCTTCCACAAAATCAGCCTGCTCCTATCATATCCCTAGACAGGCAGTGGAATTCCATAGTCAGGTTCTTTATGTTCATGACATCTAGTATGATACTTTACCTTTTTTTTATTTCACCTTATTTTATTTTCAAATAATGAAAATATATTTCCTCTCCTTCTTACCTAACCCCCAATTTAACAACAACAAAAAAAACCCCACTATAACATATATATAAAATAGTTAAGCAAAACTAATTCCCATATCGGCCATGTCCAAAAAATGTATGCTTTATTCTGCTTCTAGAATCCATCACCTTTCTGTCAGGAAGTCAGTAGCATGTTTCTTCATTGATCCTACAGAACTCTGGTTAGCCATTGCATTGATCAGAGATCTTGAATCTTTCAAAATTGTTACTCTTTACAAGGTTATTGTTAATGTGTAATCTTTTCTCCTGGTTCTGCTCATTTCATTGTGCATCAGTTCATAGTATGATACTTTGTACCAATAAGGTGCTCAATATATTTTTACTGCTTATTTGATTGTGTTGTTATTAATGTGGAAAATGTGTCTAATACTTTCAGAATGAAATTTTTAAAATAATCTAGGAACTCATCATGTATGGAAGCAAAAAAGAATATTCCAGTGATTTTTAGAAATTAGACTTGAAAAATTTCCTTTTTATAATTTGAAACTTTGGAGAAAACAGAGGAACCAAAAGGATAGGTGGCATCAAGGTCTTGGTGTCCAGGGGACTGAAGGAACAAGATTACAAATTAATTTACCTATAGAGTTAAGTGGAATTTTCTCAGAGGAAAGATTGTTGAGGCCCTAATCACCTCTCACTTGTACTCTTGCAACAACTACCTAATTGGCTTACTTGTTTCTAAAGCATGCAGTGTCTCAAAGGCATATGCTGCTAGTCTCAAAGAGAAAGGTATGGGAGTGTGAATGACAACATAAACACATATTACTTTTTTAAAAAAATCTCTTGGAGCTTCAATTTCTTCATCTGAAAAGTGAAGAAATTTGACTTAATTTCATTTGAACTCTCCTTCCATCTCTAAAGATTTATGGTTCTAACCACATTTATATGCCATTGACTTCATAGTATAGTTTTTCCATGTTTGACCTGGAACTGTGCCCCATCTCCCAACTATAGTAGTTTGCCAGAAAGAGAATGAACCCATCTACCTGTCATCATGTAATGTTAATTTTAAGGTCAGCATATAATAAAAGTACACTGACACTTAATATGGTAGGCCCAATTCAGTTACGTCAAAATCATCCTGACATGGAATGTATACCACAACAAAATCTGCTTATGTAATCCTGGCAATTAAACATACCTTTTCTGGGACTCTCTAAGTAAATGACAAGGACTCCTAATTCTTGCATGCTCCAACCATTCATAGAATTCCCTCAGTAGCTAACTCTTTAAGGAAAATAGGGCAATAGAGGTATAGAGACTATAGTTCAGTAAATGAAGTGTGACATTTTACTGAGTGGAGGATGCCTTTCACCATAACTTACTCAACCAATAGACCACATAGGACTTTTTCTTTGATGCTAAGGGAAGGAAGACCTTTTAAGGATGGGTTCTTGTGGATTTAGCAGAGAAATCAAAATAAAAGCATGCTTTTTAGTCCATCTTCTAAACCAGGGGTGGGGAACCTGTGGCCTGAAGACCACATGTGGCCCTCTAGGTCCTCAAGTGCCGCCCTGTGACTGAATTCAAACTCACAGAACAAATAGTAAATGAATACTATTAAATTCAAGGTCTAAACTGAGAGTACACAAAAAGGGGGGTATACTTGAATAGCCTTAGAACTGGTCACTCACTAAGGACAGATCTAAAAGTAAAAATGAAAGTAACTAATTTTTAATATAGGCTTATAAAAATAAATGAGATTTTACATCTTTTGAAACTATTTTCATGGCAAGGTGATCACAGAACCACTATCAAACTTGGAGAAACAATAGATTTAAATTTCTGACCAGCTAAAGATACTACCTTATTTACAAGAAGATTGAATACCTACCCCCCAAATATGAGGAAAACTAAACTCACCACAAAGAATTCTTTGTTATATTTACTATCAGTGAATGCCTGTTCTGATGATTTCATAGCTACCTTTTAAAATATGTCCCTTATTTTCCCTTTCTATTTGTTTCCTTAAAAAATTCCACCTTTTGAAAAGGTTATAATTTGTTCATAAGTATGTATTGCCAAATCTAGCAAGCATTTAAAAAAATGTAATCAAGTCTCATTAGGAGGTTAGGTGGCAGAATTCTCACTACATAGCTCTCCATTAAAGCTAATCTGAGTGTAGTTGATGGTTCACAGCAGGGATTATGAAGTTGTTGATGATTAAAGAAATATATATGTACTCATCCACTCTTTGTGTCTTTTTCCCTCCCTCTGTAGAGGCCTCTGTGAAGGCTGCAGTGACACAATAATGGATTGTTATTGTGTGACTCTATTTCTCATAGACCTTTCAGTCAGAGTTAATCCTGATGTGCAATTAATAAATTTTTAATATGACTGTATGCATCACTAAACTTGAACAGATGTTAAATCTGAGTATATCAAGGATCCTCTGGAGGCTGTATTCATTTTCAAAATGTTAAGATGTACTCAGGAGTGAGTACAGAGTAGGCTAAGCTTCAAATGGAATGGACAGAGTGCTCTTTATACTGAAGAGCTTAAATATCACAGGTTTTTTTTTATATTTGAAAAAGAAAAATAAACCTAAAAAATTCTAGATCTACTTTCACAAGGTATGTGCTTTGAAGTTTTGGAGGCTTTGAGATGGTCATGAGGGTTAAAGAATGTCAGTGGGGCAAAACCAATGAGACTGCTTTTGGTGAAATGAAGGTGAAAAATTCATTCCTTTCAATCCCATTTTCTCAATGACCTAAGCTGAGTCCTATCAACAGGCAGAATTAGTTATCACTGTCAGCATGTCCCTTCAGGGCATGTTCATTTTTCAATTCACTGCCATTTGGTTGAGTTATTCCTTAAATGAACCAATCATTAATTCATAATTGGGCCAAATGGCAGCATAAATCTCTGTAGCAGATATGCCTCTGAAATGACACTGGGGATCTTTAGAAAAATCAGTAATATAGAATGTTTGTTTTCATTTAAGTCAGTTGAATCTCAATAAGGCTGAAATGTCTCTATATTCATAGTAAATTAAGTAGGATTTTATCTCTTGCATCTATCCTCTTCTTTCCAGTATCTACCTGAGTTTGGTTCTTTAGCCCCCTTTACCCGAACTACCTCTATAGCATTCTAATTGTGTTCCTTGCTTCAAATCTCTCTCCTCTGTGATTGAATCTCCAAACAGTAGCAAAAATTTAACACTTGAAACACAGATATGAACTTGTCACCCATGCTCATACTAAAAAAAATCTTTAATGGTGCAAGTCCTGATGCCTCCTCTGACACTCACTGGTTATGTATCTGTGACAAACCACTTAACACTCTGAACCTTTGCTTCCTTGGTTGTAAAATGAAGATAGCAATACCTGTCATATCTACTTCATAGGGTTGTCCTGAGGTTCAAATCAGAGAATATATACGATGTGCTTTGCAAAATTTGGAGCACTACTTAAATACCTGCTGTTAGTCTGCTTATACCATCATCCCAGATGGGATAAATCCTCAGCACATTTGGGAAGTTGGCATAACTCTTTTTTTTTTTTTGGTGTCTATCTCTTCTATTCCACCACCATCTCACAACTCCCAGGTATTCATTGCCTAACTGTTCTTCTAGCTGTAGAACACTTGATGGGCCATCGAGCCCAATCCCATCATCTTGCAGATGAGGAAATAGGTTAATGGGGTTAAGAGACTGAATTATCATCACACAGCCATTAAGTGTCTGAAGTAAGATTCAAACTCAAGTCTTTCTCATTTCAAGTACAGCCATCTATCTGCTATGCCACCTAGTTATGTAAGTGGGAATGTCTTAGTAAGCAAATGCTATTACTATGTTAGCTAAGTAACTGTTACCCCAGCCAAACACAGAATAGTTAAAATGCATATTCTTGACCCAAATAAGAAGTCCTTTAAGAAGTAAGCTTAGAGTTATCAGTATTATGACAGATCATTTGAGAAAATGCTGGTCAGATAACCTTGAAAAATATATGGGGTTCCTAAAATCACCTTATTTGGACAACTACCTTGTTTATCTGTGTATCCCAGTGTTTTCTCTACTACACCATAATTCCTCCTTTAGCAAGAGCAAAAGGTAGCCAACAGCCACCATCTGTGCAATACCAACATCTCCACAGCATCAAAGGATCTAGAGAAAAGTCCTCACATGGTGGATAGGCCTTTTCTGAGGGACCTACAGGGGACATGGATAGAAGTCCCATATGATGAGAAGGTATAGGAGCATGAACATCAGTCAGATTGAAAGTGTAGAAGAAGCACCTATGTTTTTAACTCAAATAATATGTTATATGTTAAGAGTTTTGTAAGCCTTTAAACAGTTAATGAGCACAGTCCCTTCCTGGCATCAGTGCATACAAAATAAGGGAAATATACAAGTGTCATGTATAGAGAACCCTGGAAGGACTCAGGGCTTCCAGAAATCCATAATTGGCTCTGAAAAGGCACCTGGCAGAAACAGATGTCTTTCTTGGGGAGGGGTAGGAGAAGATGAGTCTAGAGATGTCTATTCTGCCTCCCTTGCAGCCACACAAAACTACAACCCCTTAAACATGGGATCCCTCTCTCCACTTGGGGCATCATAACCTCATACGTGGGTGCTTTGTCCACAGGAACATAATTTTGGTTGCTTATATTTTATAAGGTTTGGGGACTAGATTTCCCCCCCTAAAAGCTGTGACAGTTTATTTTTGTCCTGTGATGCCTCACAGTGTTTTTTTTTCTGAACCAAGTGGATCTACTTGATTATACTTTTAAACCCAAATCATCTTAACTCTTATTGAGTGGTCAATAATATCCCAGCCCTAGCCTCTATGGCTCATAGTCTAAGTTTTGATGGCTTAGAATGGACATAAATAGCAACTGTTTTCTGTTCTGGCAGGAAACTTTGAGATTCTTCCCCTCTCAGAGTGATATTTTAGTGATGATAAATTAGGCCAAGGCATCTAGGTGGCACAATGGATAGAGCATCATGCCTGGAATCAGGAAAACCTGAGTTCACATCCAGCCTCAGATACTTACAAGCTGTGTGATCCTGGGCAAGTCACTTAATCCTGTTTGCTTCAGTTTCCTCATCTGTAAAATGGGCTGGAGAAGGAAATGGAGAAGGAAATTCCAGTATATTTGCCAAGAAAGCCCAAAATGGGGTCACAAGGAGTCAGCCACAACTGAAATGACTGAAACAAAAATTAGGCCATCTTCTGTCTCAATTCCTTGTTAGCCCTTGGTCATTAAATGGTAGTTGCCTCAGACAAACTGGGGTCTGGGAAATCACCTAAATTTAAAAAGATAAAGGTCATCCTGGGCAATCACCAGTGATCTCGACATTTATCTTACCACTGGACTTTGAGGGTGCTAGAGGATAAAGCAAGGCTGATGACTTTACATAGCTCTACTTCACTTAAATCCAGTTCACGTGCATGTCAGGACATCATACCTCTTGATGTCATTGGCTTTTTGAAAAGGAAGGATGAACAACAACAATTCTAATCCTGCTCCTAGATTCAACTCTATCATTACTAGAGTCAGCAACTCTCCTGACATTATCACAAGCTTCTCAGAGTCCAATCCTTGTTC
The DNA here is from genome assembly GCF_900497805.2 of Vombatus ursinus. Classification (NCBI taxonomy): domain Eukaryota; kingdom Metazoa; phylum Chordata; class Mammalia; order Diprotodontia; family Vombatidae; genus Vombatus; species Vombatus ursinus. Next base: position 8,129,541 of record NW_020954590.1, on the reverse strand, counting down.
ACATTCGTTCCCATTTGGATTCACTATGAGGGATTTTAAGTAGGAAGGCATAAGTACCTAACCATCATTTGGCCTATCATTTCTACCATCATTTTCTAACCTCTGGTTTAACCAAAAACCCTAAAAATTATCATCAAAGCTGTATCTAAAACTTTCTAAGACAAACCCACATGCTCATAGTTTCTATTGAGTTAAAAAAAATAAGAATCCCTAATATTTAAATAAGATTCTGTGAAGAAAAATATGATTCTTTGGTCACAGAAATACCCAGTGAAAACACAGAGATCTTGCAGAAGTTTATTAATTAGTATTATGGAGGGGTAATCACAAACAAGGTTAAAAAAAATCTATTGTTCCTTTTTCCTAGAGAAATTGATTGAAACAAACTGAATCCATAAATTGTCATAGTACAAATAAGAAGGTTTGCCTTTAAAACATCACTTTTTCCATGAACATTGCCTTCCATTCATATCAACCATAAGTGAACTGTCTCTCTGAATTTTGTTGACATATTATTTGGACTTCAATGATGTTGACCATATAAATATTTTTTCCTTTATTCTAGCTAAATGTGTACCTGCATTAACATCTTTACTTGCTTGAGGGCAGGAGCCATGTCTATTCTCTTTCAAAATTCTTTCAAATATAGAGTAGGGCATGTGATTTTGCTGGTGTGCAAATTCCCTCTACTGATGTACATCACAATTATTTTATAATTGATAGTATTAGAGAGATGTCTGAGTCTTAGAGAGGCTACTTGCCATGGTTACAAAGCTATTTAGGGGCAGAGGGTGAATTTGAACCAAGGTCTCACTGAATATAAATCCAATGCACTATCTAGCACAGTATGCTAGGATGCTTGTACTTGTGTTTAGTGTTTAGCTAACGTGCTTGCTGAAATTAAGAAAAAAATTTCCCCTGTATTCCAAAGGTAAACATAGTGCTTCAGAATTCAAATTTCTCTGGTAGGAAAATTCAATGATCTGGGGAGAACCTTGGTTGTAATCTTATTTGATAATGCAGATTAACATCATATTAACAGGATGCTGCCCAATTCCAGTATCACTCTTTTTTGAATTTACTTCCCCTGAGTACTTTGCACTAATGAGTCTTTTGAGATAAATTAGAAATAATGGTGTGGAGAACCAGATTCTACTACACAGGTGCATATTTAAGATGCTCTTTTTGATCCATGATTCAACCACAGTGAAGATGATTAAAATTGTAAATGAGACCAAAGTCATCATTTGAGAACAGAATCCATAGGCTTTGATGTCATTCCTCCCATAGGTATGTTACTGGACTTGGCAAGGGTCTGTGTATCATTGAAATGTAGTTTGTGACTCTCAGTGAGTTGTGTGTGTGTGTGTATTTTAGTGCCCAATGAGAAAATAATTCTATCTCCTTGAGACTTTCCCACTTTCATATCTCAATTCATGCTCAGTAACCATCACATTCTAAGCAAAATCATGCTTTAAAACATTAAAATATCATTCTGTGAGATGACAGAATGATAAGCTGAATTCTTAAAAGCAATATTTAAACATAGCTAGTGAAGTAGCCATAGAATATTTTAGAACTATAGAATGAAAAATCTGGAAAATACTTTGAAAGAACATTTATTCAATCTCCCCCCATCCTTCAAATAAGGCTGCACTCAAATCACCCTTGTACAGTAGAACAGACACAGAATTGTAAAGACTTCAAAGAAAGAGCTTTCACGATTCACTTTCATAATTTACTGGCAGTTAGAAAGATTGTTCTAATACTAAGGAAGTATAATCAGACTCACTCAAGTCTTTACTGCAACTAAAATCAAGGAAAGGAAACCTTGGAATACTACATAACAAAAGGCAAAATAAAAGTTTATCCAAAATGATTTGTCTTTCTGAAAAGTTTATTTTAATCCTATAGATGAAAAAATACTTTTAATATAATAGACAACTTTCAAATATTCCTGATGGGAAGATCAGAGCTGGACAGAATCTTTGAAACAAACACCAAAGACAGGAAAAACCTAGAAAGTCAAAGTTGCTTTTTAATACGTACACACAAGTGTGCAAGCATGTGGCGTACATAAGTTGTTAACAATTTTTGTAGGGGGTTAAAAACACAGGTTATGGGCTGCATGTAGCCTACAACACTCCCAAGTGCAGCCAGAAGCAGATAAAGATACAATTGAAAAATATTTTTAAAAAACAAATATATAGTAAAATATCAATAACATTAATTTATGGTTTTCTAAGCCAGTATGCATCCTGCAAGGTCTTTATGTATTGTTTAATGGCCTATATTTGTGTTTGAATTTGATACCACTGTGTTACAATACAGTACATAAAGTGATTTCCTTATAGGTAGTACAAATATTATTAGCCACATTTTATTAATGAGGAAGCTAAAACTCAAGGAAGTAAAATGGCTTTTATATGATCACAAAACTAATGCGAGTCAAAAAGGAGATTTGAATCCAGGTCTTTGGGACTGAAGATCACCTGTCTTTCTACCATACCACATTCCTCCTATGCAAAGTAGTTGAGGTAACTGGGTATGGATAGGCTGACAAAAATGAAAACTACATGAGTAGGAGAGTGTCGACACTATGTCTTCAAATATTTGAAGGGAACTCATGGGGAAGAGAATTTAAATTTATTCTCTTTGACTCAAGAGCAGATTTAGAACCAATAGGTAGAAAAGATAGAGTTTAGTGTAATACCAGGAACCTTTGCCGTAATAATTAGAACTATTAAAGCTGTCTGTTCTGCTTTTGGATTTTGTAAGAAGTTTTTCCTGCAACAAACCAAAATCATCAGTCTAACTTCATTCTATAGATTAATAAAAATTAAAAAAAGTATTAAGCACTTGTTATATGTCAAGCATTATGCTGAGTGTTATGGCTGCAAATTCAAGAAAATAAAGCAATCTTAAACTTCAAGAAGCTCATATTCTAGCGCTGGAAGAGAACACACAAAGGGAATTTAGAAAGTAGGGGGTGAGATAAAGCAGCTATTGGGGAAGCAGAGAAGTCCAGAAAGAAAGCATTTAGCTAAGCAGGAAGTGAAGTGAGAATGAGTGAGGCCCCTCATGTTACAAATAACAACAAGCAAAGTTGTGATTTAAACCCAGGTTTTTTTTCCTCTAAATTCTGCTATTTCTCCACTATACCATGTTGTTTCCACTGATGGATGAAGAGGGGAGGGGAAGCCAGATTTAGGACCATCAAGAGGTAGGCAATATAGTACTTTAACCTTTACGTGTCCCTGTAGTACTCTTCTCCTGGATTATAAAATCCAGAAATGTGTCCAGCTACCGACAACCAAAACCATTTGCATTAGACAAAATATGATAGTCCACATTTCCATTCTTTTTCACTTTTTAACTTCTTAATGTTACATATTCACAAAATGCTAGCTAGTCTTCCTATTGGTGCACAGTATGTCTTCCTCTACAGACTATGAAAGAGAACAAAGTATTCCCTGAAAGAATGTAAGTGGTGTTTAAACGGGGGAAAAAAGAGGAAAAAGAATAGGAAGAGAGATGTGCCATAGGACCATAGTAGAAACTAAGCCACAAGTTTCCATGCACACTACCCATGTGGGAAAAGGAGTTCCACAATAAGTTTTGCAGTGCTCTGGGCTCCTACTCTCCACTCCTACCTCCGTTACTTTCTCTTGCCAAACCATTCCCATAAAATACACTCACTGCAACAAGTGTCTTGGCCACTTGCCTCCTACTCTCATGCCCCTTCAACCATGAAAGGCAAAAAGTCCCCTCTCCATGATAACTCAGAGAGCAAAGAGCTGTTCTTCCATCAGAGAAACTGAGCAGCAGTTTGCTCAAATGTAGCTGTTAGTAGGCATTAGCAGAGATATTAACATGTCACGTACTATGATATTTGCTGGAACTGAGATCCTCAGTTCTGTCACTCATGCTGCTAGCTCTCATGACTAATTCGAATGACTCACTTCCATGGCAAGCACCTGTTCCCTACATAGTTGCTGGGAGCTCTTGAGCTTAGTTTTAGATCTGTAACCTGCTTTCCTTCCTTTTTTTTTCTTGCTGTAATGCTGTTTGTCCTCTTGCTATTCTGTGTTTGATCTGCCATTAAGAAACTCTTTCCAAAGCCCTGATGTCAATAGAAGTTGCCCTCAGCTGTTTGTGAGGTTTCATATAGAAATCCAATTTCCAGTTATTTCATGTTTTTTACTTTATTTTCTTTCTTTTTCTCTTGGTTCAGATTTTAGACACTTGGAACTTTTATTTTGCTTCTTCAGTAGAATAGAAGATCCTTGAGAGTAAAGAATGTTTATTTATATCTTCAGAACCTAAAACAATGGCTTGAACACAATAGATGACAACACAGGCTTGCTGAATTCAATTTATGGTCTCACCATTTTCTATATTCAGGTGTTGAAGCAAACGCTTGATCTTCATGATTGAATAAAAAATATTACATTTTAAAACCCTCTTTTGGAAGTCTAATGCTTTATCTATCACATCATCAGTGTTTGCTTTGAAGAGACTATATGTATTTTAAAAGACATTTTCTGACATTCTAAAAAGGTGACCTCTTTATTTTCATGAACTTAATTGCCATTGCTAATGTTAAATTATTGTCTAATTAAATACTTACATAAATGTGGTTCTCTTTCCACAGTGTGAAGAATAATCCTTTGACTAATTTTAAAATGCATGTTTCAGTTCATTCTCTATATTCTATTATTAGCATTATGATTAAAAAATTATCAGGGCATTTCAGGAAATAAATTTTGACAATGCATCTCTACACCATGGAAATGCTATTAGACCAGTCATAGCCATAGTGTTAATTAAGATTTAAACTAAATTCACCTTCTTTTCAATTTCTTTGCATTTCAGTCTTAAGGGTACCATTCAAATGCTAAGCTACAGTTCCAGAAGATAACATCTAACTTGTAACCAAGTCTGGATATTTGGGTTATGCTGACTAAATAAAAAATATGCACTTCCCTTGTTCTTTTAACAAAGACTTTAGTTTTGCTAGGTGTCAAAATGGATAGAGTGCCAAACCTAAGTCTGGCAGGAAGTCTTGAGTTCAAATACAGGCTCTGACAATTACTAGCTATGTGATCCTGGGCAAGTCACTCAATCTTCCTACCTCAGTTTCCTTATCTCTAAAATGAGGATAATGATAGATCCTACCTCCCAGGGTTATTGTGAAGATTAAATAGGATAATATTTGTAACGTGCTTTGCAAATCTTAAAGTGCTATACAAGTGATACCAATAATTATCATTTTAATCAATTTTCTAATTTTGGAAAGGTCTCTGGAAATCCCCATTCCATGTGTATGTGTTCCAATTATTGAAACAACTCACCATTTCTCTTTCAAGTTTTCAATGTCAACTCTGATATCAGCTCAGTTACTGTAATAAAGGAAACTGTAGCTGTTGGAGTCAAACAGCCCTGGACATTAAAAGGAAATCTATTCCATCTAGGAAATTTTCATGGAAAGGCTTAACAGTGAAAGCACATATGTCATCCATGCTCCATGTAGTTTATAGTACTTTGTCAGTTAAAGAAACTCTTTACCATTGGCACAAAAGACAGCTAGATGATGCAGTGGATAGAGAACTGGACCTGGAGTAAGAAAGACATGAGTACAAATGTGGACTCAGACGCTAGCTGTGTGACCTTATGGCGGCCTCTGTTTCTTCAACTGTAAAATGTGATGGAAACAGTACCTACCTCCCAGGGTGCTGTGAGAATCAAATGAAGTAACATTTGTAAAGTGCTTAGTGCTATACATAGAATAAGTGCTTCTGTTTCCCCTTTCTTGTCTTTATCAGCAAAAAAAGGAGTTCTTTACAGATTACAGAAATGGATTACAGAAAAACAAAGATGTTTACTAATGAAAATTGAATCATATTAGTTTAGAAATATTACAGCTTCTTTCCAAGTTGCTCAATTGGCCACAACTCCTAAAATTGAAGTTTTTCTATCTTCTCTGTCCAGAAATTAATGATCTGGTAGCAAACACTAAAGTATATGCTGAGAATCTGAATATCTAGCCTCAACCAGACCCAACATGTTGCTTTCCAATCATCTTCATGCTGTGTTGCTTTGCTCCACTCTCTGCCTTTGCCTCAGACCAATATATGTTACTTTTCCTATTAAAATGTAAGCTCCATGGGGGCAGGGACTGTCTTGCTTCTTGAATTGGTATCACAAGGGCTTATCAGAGTGCTTGGCAAAGCAAATAGTAAATTGTTTTCCATTCACTTAATTTATACTAAATATACATAAGGAGGTAGTCTTGAATAATGGAAAGAGGGAAACACTGCTGGATCTGGAATTACAGGACCTGAGTTCAAAACCTGACTGTGCTACTTACTACCTATGTGACCTTGGGCAAGCTACTTAACTGTGTGGGTCTCAGTTTCCTAATCTAAAAATTCAGGCAGTTGGACTAGATGATGTCTAAAGCCACTTTCAAGTATAAATTCACGGTCCTATAAATCCCATCAAAAAGCAAATAATTATCCATTCATTTAATTATTTTGAACCTTCATTAAACAAGATTATTCTTGCTGAGTTCTTAGCATTCTTGCCAAACAAATTCACTTGAATTTGTTTTAAAGCTGTCATTCCTTTGCATGATTGCATACGTATAACTTATATCAAATTAATTGGCATCTCAGGAAAGGGGGATGGGAGGGAAAGAGGAAGAGATAATTTGGAACTTAATTTTTTTAATGAATCTTAAAATTGATTTTACATGTAATTGGAAAAAATAACATATGAGAAAAAATAAAGTTGTCATTCCACAATAGGAATATACTAAGTTACACTAACTTACAGTTTTTTCCATTAACTTTTAAATAAAAGACTCATCTATTTAAACACAGTTTTAACCATCATTTAATTTATAGCAATAGAATTATAACCTTTATGAGGGCCAAGATCAAGGTGTTGTGAACTGGGACAATAATGTTGGGTTTTCCTTTTTGAGGTGGCTTAAAGGGGCTGGCAGGAAGACAGAATGGCAGCAAGCAGAGAAGGAAGAAGGTAAGAATGCTTGAGAAAAACTTAAGAATCACTTCTTCCTATAATCAGCTCACACATTCTTTCCATTCACCAAAGTTATGGCAAGTAGGACTGCACAGCACCCCACAAATAAGCAAACATTCTCCACATGGAACAGGTTGTAACTTTCTTCTCTTTCAAAAGTTTCCTTTGGAAACTAACCCTAACTCTAACCCTAACCCTAACCCTAACCCTAACCTTAACCCTAACCCTAATGCACAACCTTATTTCACTCAACTTCTGGCTTTTTCACCTCCCATATCCAATAATCTCTCCAATCTTCAGGGTTTTTTTTTCAATCTGTAAAATGGGTTAAAAACATCTACCTCATAGGTAGATGAGCATTATTATTATTATTATTATTATTATTATTGTGAGCATTAAATGAGATATTTATTTGTAAGGTGCTTAGCCCAGTGCCTGGCATGTAATAGGTACTTAATAAATTCTTGACTTTCATACAAATGTTAGAAGGGAGGGAAATATTCAGGATTATTGGTTCTGGGCCTTGCACTTCAATCCCAGAGGATAGCTGTGGTTCACCAAAAGTTCCAGGGATGGACCTAACTGTCCATTCATTTATTAATTACTTACTTTCAAGTGACACATTTCACTACATTTGGTCATCTATGTTCAAGATTGATTAATTTTTAACAAAGCTACCTAGTCAGTAATTTTGACATTCTTTCTATAAAATAAAATCCTCTATTTTTTTCCTCACTAATAACAGAGTCTACCGTGAAAAGCTTTTTTCCCAACCACTTCTCTATTTCTACTCACAACTTTTTTAAAAAAAAGAATAAAACTGTTTTTGCAACAAATTATTAATAATTATAGCAATATTAATAACTAAAAAGAATAACAATAACAGAAAACTCAAGTCTGCAGCTTTGAAAGAACAGCATGGTCCTCTTGCTTTCTATTTGTTAAGCATGAAGTATGGTTTGTATTTGGGGGCTAAAAATCATTAGAATAAACAAACGCACTGAGTCAATTCATTCAACAAACATTTTGGGAGCATCTTTACTGTGCAAAGCACTAATGCTCATGCCATTTTTATATTGTGAATCTGAAAAACAGAAATTAGTCCCCATCATCATGAGAAGTAGATTTAAACTTCTGAAAGAACAGCACAGATTTGGGACAAAAACCTAGAACTGTTTAACATTTTCTCCAACAAATCTTGGCCGTGGCCATATATTGGTATTATCTAAAGAAATGCAATTTACTGCTCTCTGTTCTTTGGGGGAAGAGTTTAAAAGAGTTGATTTCAGCAACCATAAATTAGATAGACCTTAACAACCAACTATTTGACAAGACAAGGTTAAGAGCACTGCTTTTGGAGAAACAAAGTTTGTGACTCTACTGATAACTTATCTGTGTCTCCTTAATAAAGTCACTGACTCTTTCTGGCCCTTAGTTTTCTAATTGGTAAAATGAGTGTGTTGGATTAGTTGATCAATAAGATTCCTTCCATCTCTATGTCAATAAGTCAATCTGTGTAAAGCCTATGATCATTTCAGGTCATCTCTAACATGTATTTTTCATTACCTGCTTTTGATGGATATACCAGATTATTCATGCCTTCATGTATTATTTTTAAAATTCTACTCACAGTAGGACCTAAAATGAATATTGGTTCCAATGACATCTATCCTAGGTTGAAAAAATCCCAGACAAAGCAAGGACCCTGGGAATGGAAAATGCTTTGTACATAATACTTAGCATACTGCCACACTAAATTGAGCATTTATTTCATGGTTTCCTGTTGTCATTACTGGATTATTAGGATTATTAGTCACTAAGGGTGGTATGAGTTCCATATCTAGTTGAACAGAGACAAGAATGAAAACACTAGAAGATAAAACTAAGCTACTGGAATGGAATGGTGGTCAAAACTGAGAAATCACTTGCATAAATATCCTCCCAGGTAATATAGCCCAAAGTAACCTTCTGATTAAGATAGTTTCAAATGAATGCATGTCTGTATGATAGAGCAAAATTAAAACCACCCTTACTCTAATAAAGCAAGCTCAGTTGTTACTATCCCCATTTGGCAAATACATATTTTAGGATAGACGTTAAAACAATGCTGTTTATCTTAATATAGCATGGTACAACAAATGCTCAGTAAGTACCTATGTTTTGCAGGTTCAATTCTGTGCTAGATGCTGGTTGGGAGAAGGTTAGAGGGAAGAGAACAAAATTTAGATAAGATATAGGTCCTGCCCTCACAGAGCTTACAATCTAGTAGCAGTATAGACACCAACATAGATCACTGTAATATATATATATTATTACATGATAAGTAATAATAAAGATAATTACAAAATAATGTGCTATATGTAGCCTGAAGGGGAAAGCTTCCTGAAGGAAGTAGAATTTGAATTGGGCTTTAAAGAAGGAATTTAACAGGGAAAAAGAGGTAGGAAAGACATTCCAGGTAGAGGAAACGGCTTAAATAAGGCCCATAAGGATAAAAGGGCAGTGTACATTTGGAATACAGAGAACTCTGCTGCTTTGCTAAGGCATAGAGTAAATGGAGAGAAAGAATATGAGATGAATCTGCAAAATTAGGATGGCATCAGAGTATAGGGCCTTTACTTAAGGAGACACTGAACATTTTTTGAATGGAGGAACAACACAACAAGATCTAAGCATAAAAAAATAGAAAATCTGGCAACAAGAAAGGGGGTGGGGTTGGGGAGGACTCATTGCAAATAGTTCAGACTAATGGGGACCCACTTTAGGCATGTTCTGATTTGATCATTCAGTATAGAAATGACAATATCTTTTAAAACTAAATTTTGGTCTTTAAAATTATGGACTTAACAAACAGCAACACTTCAATATACAAAGAACAACAAAGAGACTTGTACAGTGGTGAAATTTTGCTTGGGGGAAGGGGAAGGAACAATCATTTGTTAATTACCTATTACATGATAGGCACTGCGCTAAAACACCTTGACAGGTACGCTCTCATTTGATCCTCGTAACAACCCTGGGGGATGGATGTTATTATGATCCTCATTTTACAGTTAAGAAACCAAGGCAGTCAGAAGTTAAATGGTTTGCCTAGAGCTACACACCTAAAAAGAATCTAAGGATAGATTTGAACTCAGGTCTTCCTGACTCCAGGGCTAGCCTAGGCTCCACTGTACCACCTGGCTGCCTGTTTAAAAGGGCAACGTCTTAAAAATGTAGAAACAAAAACACAAAATGACCTGGCACTGCTAGCTACCAGGCACAAAGGTCGTAAGAGTATTTTCTAGAACCTTTATCTTTAAGACTGAAGTTAAGAGTAAAGATGCCAAATACAATCACGAGCAATAAATTAAAACAATTACAATGTTATCAGAATCCCAAGTTCCACTTAATTGCAGTAAATGCTCTTTGCAGTTTTTTTCCCCAGAAAATGTGAAGCCTCTGTTTATTATAAGGGAAGCTATTATTTACTTATGTGATGCTAAACAGTTACTGCCATCTTCTAGGAACACAGATGTTTTGACAAGAAACAATTATTTATTTTTCCCATTAATTGTCTTCAAAAGGAAACGTGCATGATGTTAACTGAGCTGTCAAAATCACTTTCACTTGGCATTTAATATTTTTTCCAAAAGGTCTTTTATGATATCAGTAGGACAGCAAATAGTGTGATAAAATCATTTTCTTATTGAGTTTCCGAAACACCTGCCTGCCATGGATTTTTTAAAAATTCTAAATACTCATAGGGAAGATTAGTTACTTGTCACTTGCTAGTAATATGCCATCTGTTCAGGAAAAAAAAAAGAAAACTGTGATAAGTGAGTTTCTTTTGTCAAAACAGAAAGCCAGCATTTAGGGCTGGTAGTGAGTTCCATAAGTTTAAACCTGTGGTTACATAAGTAGACGTAGGTGATGGGCAACGGAACATTTGAAAAAAGCACAGAGACAGTCTGATAGAAAACACAGGCTACTACTATTTTAAGTGAAGGAGTTTGCCCATAAACAAGAGCTGCTGTGCATGAGCAGTGAGGGTCCTGAGCCAAAGAGGGCTCCTTTGAGTACCTGCTTTCTCGATTATGCCTCAGTGTAGAAAGAACAAAACAGGTAAGTTTGGTAAAGGAATTGGAGAGCCGACAGAGTGCTAGGGCCGGGAAAGTTGGGAACAAAAATGGCAGGAATAATTGGTAGCCTGCAGCATGGTATAATTCCAAGATCAAATAAGAAAAACAGAGGAGCCATCTGGAAAGTCGAATCTCTCAACACAAAGAGGAAAAAGGGTAAGAGCAGATGCTGTGAAGGTCCCTACTGCACTGGTTACAAATGGTGGAAGAGAAAAAGGGCTTCAGACACAAATCAAGGTTTCAAAGGGATCAAATAAATGGATTAGAGGCATTAGGAGGAAGGACAGGACAGGATCATCAAGGATGAGCAGTTCTGCATCTAATGTCCTTAAAAATTCTGTTTTGAGCCTGCAACTCCATATACTAACTAGCCAGAGTGCCCAGGAACAGTCCAACTTCAAGAAGGCTAGTCAGAGAGAAGGGGATATAGTCTCACTATGATAAGATGTGATGCCCTTTTATATAGGATGTTGTTGTTGAGTCATTTCAGTTGTGTCCAGATCTTTGTGATCTCATTTGGGGTTTTCTTGACAAAGACATTGGAGTGGTTTGCCATTTCCTTCTCCAGCCCATTTTATAGACGAAGAACTTAGGCAAACAGGGTTAAGTGACTTGTCCAGGGCCACACAGCAAGTAAGTATCTGAGGCCAGATTTGAATTCAGGAATTCAGTCTGCTTGTCCCCAGGACTAGCACTCTATACACTGTACCACCTAACTGCCCCTTTTATATATAGATACCTAGGTGCCATAAAGGAGATAAGCATGCCTCTTACTGTTCAGTCTTGTCCAACTCTTTATGACCCCATCTACCATAGCGTGCCAATGCTGTCCATGGGGTTTTCTTGGCAAAGAGACTGTAGTGGTTTACCATTGCCTTCCCCAGTAGATTAAAGCAAAAAGAAAATAGGTGACTTGCCCAGGGTCATACAACTAGCAAATGTCTGGGGCTGGGTTGAACTCAGATCTTTCCGACTCCAGGCCCAGTGCTCTATCCACTGAGCTATCATACCTGCCTCCTCTCAGCGCAATAATAAGCATTTCTAGCAGCATAACAGCAATAAAAATGGTCAAAACCAATGAAAGAAGGAACTAGGTAGCACAGCAAGGCTCTGCAGCATATTATTGGTAATGATGGTTTATATTTCAGAGTAATCTGGTATGACATTCCTGGTGCTTGGTTGCCTGTTGAGTTCATTTCAGCATGAAGAGATAAAGCTGCAGCTACTGTTGGTACCTCATTAATAGTACTCAGATCACAGGTGTTTGATGGAACGCTTGGCTATTTTTTTTTCTAGCCAAGGCTGTGCAACATTGGCAATTAAGGGTAGTTAGCATAAGGAGTGGAGCAATAAGCTCAAGTGACAGGCAAAGGCTGATAAAAGTAAGGGCAGCAAAAGCAAGCTGGATGGGACCCTTCACCTGGACAGATGGTACAGTGGGTAGGCAATTATTCTTAGAAAGCAAAGCAGAGCTAGCCGTGAATTGTAAAGCAAAGCAAAGTAGAAGATGACACAAAACATTCCTATAAATGCTTTCTAGCCATTGATTTCATATTGAGGCAGATAAAAAAAGAAAAAAAGTAGCCTATTTTCACTCCTCCACCACTATTTTCATTCTTTTACTTACTCCTCTTCCTCAGCCCTAATACATGTATTTTATAACTTACATTCTTGTCTTGTGTACGCTTATATATTGCTTAATAATTGTTCCCCACCTGCTTCATGAGTAAATATCCACCTCCCCAACTAGATTGTAAACTCCCTATGGGCAGAAACTCTATGTATGTATATATGTATAAGTGTATATATATGTATGTATGTGTGTATATATATATATATATATTTCATTTGTTCATTTGTTTCAGTCATAAACAACTTTCTGTCATCCCGTTCAGGATTTTCTTGACAAAGATACTGGAATGGTTTGCCATTTCCTTTCTCATCTCATTTTTCAGATGAGGAAACTGAGGCAAACAGGTTAAGTGACTTGCCCAAGGTCACACACTTAATATCTGCGGCCATATTTGAACTCAGGAAGTTGAGTCTTCCTGACTTCAAGCCCACACTTAGCTGCCCCTGCACACACACATATAAGTGTATGTGTATATGCATATACACATGTATATATACACATGCATATACATATGCATATTCCTATATTCATATATATATATATATCTATGTACAGGTTAGAGGTTATGGGCAGATGAGGACAATCTCTTCCAACATACATGAAGGTAGCTGAAGCAGGTGCTGTGGCATGCTTAGAGTTCGGTCAGACATCAAAGATGCTGACTGCATCCCAGGCCATCACCAGTCATCTTGATTTTTGTCTTGTCACTGAACTTCGATGATTCTGGACAAGTAAGGCTGACAACTTTGTGCAACTCTGCCTCATTTAAATCCAATTCACTTGCAAATCATGGCCTCACCCTCATGATGTCATTGGTCCCCTTAAAAAATGAAGGATGAACAACAACATATATGTTAAACATACATATACTCTCTTCCATTTCTAGCCAAATCTCCTTCTCCAAAACATAGTTTAGCATGTATTGTGATTTCTACATAAAAAGAAAACATTTCTTCAGAGCTCAGTTGGAGAAAACATATAAATATTGCTTCCTTCAAATAATAATAGGGTTGGAAGGAACCTCAGCAGCCAGCTATACAACTCAGTTGACAGAGTGTAAGGAAAGCACAGAAGAATGGGAGTCAGGAGAGCAGAATTCTTGTCCTGGAAGCAAGTCAGCTAATTGTTGTGGGCTTCTATACTGTTGTCCAAAAAGCAAGATGGGGAGGGGGAGGAGAAGGATGGATTTCTGAGACCCTGTCCAGCTTCAGATTATTCTGTAGGCCTATGAGAAAATGAATCACACATGAGCATATGCACATGCGTGCATGCACACACACACACAGACACAGAAACCCAATGAACACAAACATAGAGGAGACATTTATTCACCAATGAAATGGGAAGTCAACATAATAAATAAGTTTTAAGAAATCCTTTTGTACTTAAGAAAGCTTCCCTGGGACACTTATGATGTATAACACATCTTTAGTTCTCATCTCAGCATGTAACCTTCGATAGCCATCCTAGGACGACAATACATGAAGAATTGTTTCTTTACAGATGTAAGTTCATCAGTCTTCTTGGGAAGCTCAGTTCACCAAAGTTATAACTAATTAGCCTGGCAGTACTGAGTGTTTGTTTTATATATCATGCCATATTTTTAGAAGTATTTATTTCACTACATTCAAAATGGGCAATTTCAGCCAATAACTCTTAACTAGCCTGAGTCTCTCCAAGGATCATCAGACATCATCCTGCTATCAGTGTCTTTTTATGCTTCCCCTCTCCAAGCCTGTTACTCCCTTGCTGGCACTTGCAATGGGTTGACTACCACGAGGTGTCATATCTTTCACAGAGCTTACCAAGGAAAAGCTTTTAATCTGTCGGCTAATTTGTACCATCTGTGGGAAAGTGGAAGTAGTTTGGTACCACAAAGGGCAAAGCTGTCATATTACTGTTTCCTCCAGGCATTCTCTAGCCTTTCTCAAAAACCCCTAGGACAAAGGAAGAAAAATAATTGCTGGTTTGTTCCCTGCTAGTGAGGACTGTAACATTGTCGCTATGAGAGGTGAGAACCCTATGTTCAAACCCAGTCTGAAAGCATCTAGACAAAAGGCTAGACACAATGAATACCACAGAGAAATAAAAGGAAGTTCTAAATTAAATATTAATTTTAAAGAGCATAAAAATGGTGGCATTAGGCATTATTCTATTAGTCAGGATACTTTCCCAGTTCTGCCTGATAACAATTAAACCTGGCTTTGCACAATAGTTAGTGGGATGTACAAACTGGACCTCGAAAAAAAAAGTCTAATAATGTTCTCACCCCTTAATTAAGCCAAAAATAATACACTGAGTTCCTGAAGTGTTCATGAAACTGTGGAATGCTGATGGTGGCTATTTCATTGATCTTAGAGCTTATATAGCAACTTGCTTTCTATGATTGGGCATCTGAGGCTTAGTTCTCATTCAATGCTCAAATCAGAAATCTACATCCATCTGGTTTTTATCTGCAATATTCAAGATTGGTCCAATTGTGTAAAGTGAAATTGACAGACTCAGAATGGAAATATTTCTTCCAACCACTTGAACACTTTTGCAAACAATGGGAAATTATTCATACAGTACAAAATTATCTTCATTCAGCAGATCACATAAGCAGCATGTTCACAATCAAAAACATTTTACATTAGCAATAAACATCAGTCGTTTATCTGAAAGCTTCCCTATGCTGCTACATATTTTTATTACTTCATTTTCCTCCAGTCAAAGACATGAAATAGATCCTTTCAATCTATTATCAATTCCCCATCAGGTGTAGGGAAATGCAGAGGAATGAAAAAATAGTCTGGGGGAAGGTAATTGAGTCTATCACTGAAAATACACAGTGACTCCTTGACACACACACACATTGTATGAAGACAAGATAGAAAAGACTTACTTATATAGGAGTAACAATTTGCTGGCTCATGTAATATCATCCTGCTATATTACTATTCCAAAGGCATGAGGCAATGCCTAAATTTCTAGGTTTTCTCAGGGAGAGAGACTTATTAATGAACTTCAAGGAAATGCAACGTGTCTGCACTGATCTTTTCTGGTTGGAATGGAGGTCCCAAAGGCAGCAAATCAGTAGCAGCAGCCAATCTTCTGAGATTAGCGAAGTGTTTTGATGATTGTGTCACTTTGTTCATTTCTGTCAGGTGTTTTGAGGTAATACTATACAGCAAACTAATAAAGTACAACTTATGAAGATAATTGGTTGACCCAGTAACATGAATTGTCAGGCAATGACCACTCAACACCAATTCTTCTACAACTGAACATGGACAAAGTCATTTTGACTTTATCTATCCAGGGTTTGGCTCCATCTGCTCCTGATGAAGGCTCCCATAGATACAAAGGTGACAATGGCCCTAACAAATTATATAATCAATGGGAGGTGATGCAAAGATCACTGAGCTAGGAGGTGAGAGAACTTAGTTCTGGTCCTGGTTGAGCCAGCAACTAATTCTGTGATCTTGAGTAATTCAATACTTTTTGGCTTTCTGTTACCTAATTTGCAAAATGAAAGAATTATATGATCTTCAAAGGACCCTTCCAATAATAATATTCTATCATTCTCTCTAGTTGTAGTTATTAAATACCCATGTGTGAGCACATGCACACACACATGCACACACACACACACACACACACACACACACACACACCTGAAAGAACTAAAGAACTTTTAGAATGCAGCATATGAATAAGAGTAGGAAGAAATATGCATGCATTTGATATTAATTGGCAACAGCTAAGTTTAAAGTCCTTCTGCATGTAGCCCCACTAGAAAACTTAGTAATGAAGATATCGATGATGTCGGACTGCTGTGCTAAACCACTTTGATGGAACATCTGCCTTTAACAGCATGAACGGCCCCATAGTGTGCTGCAGAAAGAAGAAGTTGGCTGCCATTCGCAGAATATAGCAACTTAAAAAATAAAAGGAAGTCTTTCAACTTAAACGTCAAATCCAGTTATTTTTGTGTTCAAATCTATAATGCACCTAGTGAGAAAAATTCTGTAACCGAGACATGACAATATACTTTTATTAACCTTAATGCTAGAGCTTGCACACCAAAAAGGTAGTTCTATTATGCTGTCAAATTGTAATAATTATCTGAATAGTTAGGTCCATGAGATAGAAAAGGGAAAGTTTATTTTTTTTCAAAAATATTGACAGTTTATCTTTATATTTCTATGCCCTCAGTGTAGGTAATCTCTCTCCCATTCATGTGTAATAATAAAAGAAACTATGTTCTCAGATTTATGGTAATGCTCAAATGAGAATATTTGTAAAGCATTTTGCAAATCTTAAAGTGATACATAAATTCTAGCACTTATTAACTATCATTAACTACAAAGGTATGAAAGAAGATCATTTGCAAAAGCTTTTCTGTTCCTTCCTCACACCTACATCAAGAATACCTTTGATGTGTCTGTAGGCAATTCTCACAAAGTTTTATCAATTTGGGAAAGAAGCCATATGGATGAGTAGTTATTGAAATTTTCACAGTTACTTTTTTTGTTAATAATAATAATAATAATATCCATCATTTTTGTTTTACCCAAACAATTGTTATCTCCTTTCAAATATCTTGAAAACAAATCCATCAAAGTTTTTCAAGTCAGTTCAATTCAATAAACATTTCTTAAGAACCTATTGTGTGCCAGGCACTATGCTAAATTATGGGGATAAAAACAAGAAAAAGAAAGACAATCCCTGTCTGAAATTAATTTGTAATCTAATAGGAGAGGACAACACACGAAATTAAAGAGAGGGAGGAATGAGCCCTCAAAATTATATCACAGAGCATTAGAACAGCTTCTTTGTATACTTGGTCTATCACAGATATTCTATTTCTATTTCCTATTTCAGTCAAACAGGCAATAGACATTTATTAAGTGCCTACTATATGTCAGGAACAATGCTAAACAGCACCTCAAGTACTGCGATGGTAGAATCCAAAGGCAGCTATTTAATTAGCACTGATGAGATAATACAATAGATATTTTCTTGTTTTTTGGGTTTTTTTTGGTTAGGCAATGGGGTTAAGTGACTTGCCCAGGGTCACAAAGCTAGTAAGTGTTATGCATCTGAGGCCGGATTTGAACTCAGGTCCTCCTGAATCCAGGGCCAGTGCTCTGTCCACTGTGCCACCTAGCTGCCCCTAGATTTAAAGTTCTTTGCAAACATTAAAGTTCTATGTAAGTCTTAACCACCATCTTTGTTATCCATCTAGAAAGAATTTTTTACAAAAATTTTTAACAAAGGTTTCATTTTTTTCTGTTTATTTTCATGCACCAGTCTGAGAAAGTCACTCCCCTGTTCTAGAATTTTTAGTGACTGTCCATTGACACTAGGAAAAAAGTATAAACTCCGCTGGCATCCTTCACATTCTGGTTCCAACCCATTTTTCCAAACTAAACTTATATTCCTCCCCATCATTCATTGTGCATCCCAGAAAAAAACCAGCCTGCTTCTACTGCTTAGTACAATCCCTGATGCATTGAAGGTACTTAATAAATGTTTATTGATTGACTATTCTCCATACACAAGGCTTCATCTCCAGCCTCTACTCCTTTGCATAAGGCTATGCCAGGTACACAATGTACACAACATACTCTGTGCATGTTTCCCATGCCTGGAATGTTCTTGCTCACCAGCTCCACCTCACATATTCCCCAAATTTCCTTCAAAACTTGTACTGGAGGTCTTTCCTAAATCTCTTAGTAGCTCTTAGTGCCCTCCTTCAATTACTTTGTATATGTTCAGTATATAATTTCTGTATTTTAAGCATACATATTGTTTCCCTCAATAGAGTGTAAGCTCTATAAGGACAAAAAATGTTCCATTTTTATCTTTTCCCACCTCAATTACTTAGCATAGGACCTAGATACAGAGCAAGAATTCAATGAATTCACATTGAATTGAACTGAATTCATCCCTAAATGCCTTGGGCATAGCCTAGTGAATTTGGGTATCTCACTAAACTTTCTTTTATATCTGTTTGGAGTTAATGAAATAAAAAAAAACTAAATAAATAAGGGAAAAAATAAGAAATGAGGCACCAGGAAGGAAGCAGATGTATGATTGACATAGGACAGGCACAAAAGAATTCACAACAGAAAACATGCCCATGTTGGAAAATAAGAACAAGTAAGTATGTAAAGAGGAAGGATCTTGACTCCAAAAAATGAGTAGGAGCAACAGAAGCAGTGCTGGAGTAAGTAGAGGAGAAAAGAAATCATGAAAATAGCAAGATTCATAGACAAACCTAAAGATGCAGTTGACATAGAAGAGAGAGGTTGAGGGGGGAATGAAAGATAGCAGGAAAGAGAGGAAAAGGGACTTAGAGGTCCCAAAGAGGAAGAAAATGCCCAATGTTAATGGGACATCCTTGATAATTTTGCTCCTAGAAAAAGAAATTCCAAAGAACAAGCAGATATTTGCCCTTCAGGGACTTGAGGGAAGTTACAACTAGCCAAATAAAATCTCTTTTTTTTAAAAATTTTCATGAGCTCATAGTTCAGTCATTCAGCAAGTGTTTAAGTTTACCTATTTTGTCCCAGAACTATACTCAGTATTTGGTGTAGGAAAAATGAGGTACATTTGTAATTTTCTTTTTATATCAGCTTTTTTGAAAGGGCAATGGGTAAATGCACATATTAATATGCTATTGGCAGAGCTATGAATTGATCCAACTATTCTGGAAAGCAATTTGGCACTAAAAGTTACTAAACTGGGCATATCTCTTAAACAAGCAATATCACTACTAGGCCAACACTCCAATGAGATCAGAGAAAAAGGAAAAGAACCTATATGTCTAAAAATATTTACAGCAGCTCTTTTTTGCAATAGCAAAGAACTGGAAATTAGGGTATCCACAAATTGAGAAACAGTTGAACAAGTTATGGTATATCAATGTAATGAATACTGTTTTATTGTAAGAAATGAAGACTTTTAAAAGAGACAAAGATTTGTATGAACTGGTGTGAAGTAAGGTAAGTAAGACGAGGCAACTAATTTAAACTATAGCATCAAAACTGTAAAAATGAACTGTTCTGAAACACTTGAAAACTTTGACCAGTGAAATGATGACTAAAAATGCTGCCCACTCATCAGAGAGAGAGATGATCAAATATGCAGAAAGAGAAATGGATTTTTAGATATGGCCAATGTGGGGATTTGCTTTGCTTGACTATGCTTACATAATACAAGAGTATGTTATTTCTTTTCGTATTTCTTATTGTTCAGTGTATAGGGGAGGTAAAAAAGAGAAAAAAATGGATGTTTGATAATTTATTTAAAAATCATTTTTTAAAGAAGCACAATGAATGGGGTTCTTGCCCTCAAAAAGCTCACAACTTAGTAGAGGACAACAAACATGCACGTGTGTGAATTAACTAGAGAGCAGTCAGAGAGCAATTAGGAACAAAAACAAAAGGATGGTTGCTACTAATTAGCAACATAAAAGAAAACTCATTTGTTTGAAAAAGTATTAATAGTTTCATCTGACAGAGTAACACTTAATGAGCTTAGAAATTTTTGTAGACTTCGAGGCTTAAAAGAAAACATTATTCTAACTTATTTCTAGAATTGGAACTCCCATTTTCCCTTACCTAATGAAACACAAACCATTGTCCTTATTCTATACATCAAAGTACTACTCCCTAGTCTTTCCCTTATTCTTTCTAATCTCAAAATGACTTCTAGTTCATTTCTTTTGCTTATCCTGTTAACTTTTAGTTGGAATGTCTTCCCTCCTCCTCTATCCCAAGCTAAAACCTCACCATTCTTTAAAATTTGGCTTGATTCTCACCTCCTTTATGACATTTCTTCAATTATCCTATGCTCACACTGATCCTGCCTCCTCTGCATTCTCCTCTTTCACTAATAATGCCACAAACTCCCTTTTTCTCTACTTCAAATATTATTCTTATCTCCTCAACTACACTATTGGCTGCTCAAATTTAGGCACCTTGTCTTATATTTCCTTTGTATCTTAAAGTAGATAAATAGCATATTGTTGGTACTCCATACATATTTATTGATTTTTCAAGAGTGGAAAAAGCAAAAATTTTCTTTGGGTTTTAAAAACTACTCCATTTATATTCAGCTGTGGCTAAGAAATCACCTAAATTGCTCAGCATATAAAGTGATAGACTTGAGGCAAGAACAACTGAGTTTGAATTCTGCCTCAGCTCTTTATACCCTGTATGACCCTAGAGAAATTACTTAACCTATCTCAGTCTATTTTCCTCAGATAAAATGGACATAATAATAGTGCCTATCTGTTGAGAAGACCAATTAGTATCATGTCAAATGTTTTGCAAACCTTCAATGTAAATTCTTTCTTACTTTTTTTTTTTTAGGCAATTGGGGTCAAGTGACTTGCCCAGGGTCACACAGCTAGTAAGTGTCAAGTGTTTGATCTGAGGCCGGATTTGAACTCAGGTCTTCCTGACTTCAGGGCCGGTGCTCTATCCACTGTGCCACCTACCTGCCCCTAACCTTCCATGTAAATTCTAAGCGTAATTATTAGTAGTACACTAAACATAATAGAAATCTAAGATCTCTGAACATTTCAAAATAAATATATGAAGAGACAAAACTGAAATGAGGATGACTCAGAGGTAGTGTGGTGTAATAGTAAAGAGTACTCAATTGCAAGATGTTGATTCTACTCATAGCTGAACCACTAACTAGCTGGATAACCTTGAGCAAGTTATAGCTTCTCTGTGACTCAGTTTTTACAGATAAATCATCTCTAGGGTCCTTTCTGCCAGAAAATATGGTATCTATAATTTTACTCATGAATGACAGCTTAGCCAATAAGCACATTCTGTGTGGCTTATCCCCAACCAAACTATGGTTGTATGAAATGGTTCGCTTTAGCTAATGTCAACCATAAAATGTCATGCTTAAGGTTGCTCTTGTACCTTAAATAAATCAAGTTCTAACCTCCTGATATAAGTTCTGAGAAGAGGCTTCAACCATGATAAGACATAATAAAGAGAGAAAATAATTGCTAAACTGAAAATCCTTGTGCAGACAAGGACACACAGAGAGAAAAGATTTGCCATAATATACTTTCCCAGTCCTTGTTTACCCAGGGTTTTATGGTTTTATTAAATCAGTGCCCTGACTGAGTCCCAAATCATTTAGCCTGCCTTAATCTTTAATAAAGAGGAAGAACTACAGGAGAGGGTATGGTGAGTTTAGTTGTGATACTGCCAATTAACAAGTTTTTATTGAGATTCTACTGAACTTACTCCTAAGCCTCCACGTTATAATTGCCCATTTGATTGTCCTTCTTAAAGTGTCACACAGAATATATTTATGATCTGAATTGCAGTTGAAATTAATATTATTTTGAGAATTTCATGGCACCACTGATGTCCTTAGAGAAGTCAAGGGGACCATAAAACTGGATTTGGAACTCACTGGCCTACTTTAAGTAGGGCTCTATCTGAAAATATATGCAATAGAAGTCACAGATCTTGTCCTTTTTTTTACACTCCAGACCTTCATAGTTACAATCAAAATAATGTATTACTGTGGCAGCTCCTAACATCAAGAAGCTAATGGGAAATATAGTTTTCCTCAGAAGGAGGAGAAACTGAAGGATCTCCAAAGGGGGGAGACCTTTTGGAAGAGAGGAACCTAGACCTATTTACATGCCAAAAGTTATCTGATTGCAACCAAACTGAATAGAATCATATTCGTTTGGAATTTTGTTTCGCCTACTGATTTGATTATGGAGTGATCTCACTGAACAGAATTTGCAAGCATAACCAGGGAGTTTGACCCCTCTTGTGCAGAATATTAAGAAAAGAAGACTTCCTAGAGAAGATGATCTTTGACCCAGCTCTTGGAGGAGCTGACAAACATGAAGCAGTGGAGTGACAGGAAGAAAATCTTCTCAGAAAAGGAATGGCATGAGTAGGAGGAGGAATCAATACATTTCATGCCACTGTCAAAAAGTAGATTGTGTGAAATTAGAGAGTCAAAGGGCAGAGAAGAATTGGAGGAGGCATCACACGAGACAGGATTTGGAATGCTGATTTTGAAAGCTTACTCTTACCTTGATAAGCCATAAAAAGCCTTGTAGGTGCTGGAATCTCTTAAAAACATGAGATTTGATGAAAATTTTTCATATATATATATATATATATGTAAAATGGATTGGAATTAGGACAAAATGAAAGCCAAGAGACTACTACAGTGATCCAAGAATGTAAGCTCCTGGTGAGAAGGAATTGTTTCATTTATTTTCTTTGTTCCATTTATTATATCTGCCTAGCAGAATACCTAGCACATAGTAGGTGATTAATAAGTGCTTGTTGGTTGAATGATCATACATTAATACTTGTGATAAACAAGGATGCAAAATAACTCTGTACACTTTTGAGGACAGGAGGAGGGAGGAATTTAATGGCTCCTGGTTTAAATTCATTTAAAAGTAATAGTACTGGCTAGATTCTTTAAGCTCATTGCAGTAAACCTTATCACTTCCAAAGTCCCTTTTAATTTGATAGTAGTTATGTTATCATGTTTTAAAAGTTAGTCAAATGCACCATGAGTGCCTAGTATCATTGTAAGAACTATAAAATATACTAGCCAACAGACTGAGATTTGAATTCTATAATGCAGAATACAGTGGACTATCCCTTCTATACCACTCAAAAGACTCAATAATTTTAAGTGACATATATTAAGAGGTCTCCAGATGTTAATACTGAGTTTCTTATAGCTATAGGGGAAGTTGGAAATGTCACACACAGCAGAAGGTACAAATAAAATGCACTAAACTTAATCCACTGGGGTTGAGTGACTGTATATCAAAGTTAGTCATTCCACAAGCACTTATTAAGTGATTCCTGTGTGCCAAGAACTGTGAAGGGTGCTGGGTTTACAAAGAAAATAAGGGTCCATGTCCTCCAGGAGCTTATAGTCTAATGAGGAAGACCACATGGGAACAACTAGATAGGTACTAGATATGCATAGAGTAGTCTGAAGGTAATCTTGGACTAGAAAGCATCAGAAGGTGGGGATATTTTTTGAAATAGCCTCCTGAAAAAGATGAAATTTGAGATACATTTTTTTTAATGAATCCAGGGCAACTAAGAGCCACAGGTGAAAAGAGAGAGCTTTCTAGGGATAGAGAGTGTCTATACAAAGGCACGAACACAGGAAGTAGAGTGTCATGTGTGAGCAACAGCAAGTAGGTCAATCTAGCTAAATTGTAGCATGCATTGTAAAGAATAAAGTGTAAAATGATGGGTAGGAAGGTGCAGGTTGTGAAGAGCTTTAAATGCCAGAGGACTTTATATTTGATCCTGAGGATAGCCACGAGAGTTTATTGAAGGGAAGGGGTGTGCAACGTGGCCAAGCCTATGCTATGGTAGTGAATAAAGCATAGACTGAAGTAAGGAGAAACTTGTGGGTCGGAGACAGATTAGAAAACTATTGAAATAATCTAAGCAGGAAATGAGCAAGGCCTGAACGAAGGTGGTGGCTATGTGAATAGAAAGAAGAGGACTTGAAAAATGAGTAGGTACCAGGGACTGAGCCCTGATACCATTCTAGAGCAGACCAAACTTCAACCCCAAGCCCAATTTAGTCTCCTGGGATCCTTCGAACCAGAGATAATGTGGGACTAAACAAAGCTTTCAGAATACTCTACAACTTAGAGTAGGCCTCCTTGAATCTGCGACACATTCTCTATGTTATATCCACCAAGGACTTGTTGGTGATTAAACTCAGCCTTGAATGATGGAAGTAAATTACAGAATGTGGCCAATATGCATTTCCATTATTGAATACTATTTAAAATCAGACAACCTACCCAGGCCAGAGGCACCCCTGTGATCTGTGTTTGGTGCTTGATATAAAAATATGGCATTCCTACCTGGTCATTTCACAAGTACCTTATCTCTTGGGGAGAACTCTCTGATATGATTATTCTACTATTGTTCCTATATCTACCCAACTATGAAAACAGAGACTCTATGTTTATTGGTTCAATGAATTCTTCATTCGTTAGTCAAACTCCACTTCCCCATAAAATTTTAAAGACATTTTATAAAACATAAAAAAATTGGATTATGTATGCATCTTTGTGATGGTATTTGTGAAAGACATCCCACAAATTATATGAAAGTAGAACATAAATTAGTTTATTTATGCCTTAGAGAAAAAGGAAAGGGACAAAAACATTTTTTTTCCAGATTATCAGCACCTTAGACGGCAAGCAATATAATTAGGGAAGTCTTTTTTTTATTTTTTAGACCTTGAACTTCAATGCCTTCTTAGTTGTGAAATGCATTAAGTGTTTTCACAAATGACATTATTCTATAATGCTCACAGCCATTAAGCAGAGTGCAATATTCATTGTACTTATTAAGGGGAATCGTTACATTGGTGAGGAAACAGGTGAGGAAAAGAAGAGGCTACAGAACAAAATTAAAAACATCCCCTGCTAGGAAACTAATTGCATAAAACAATACAGAGCAAATGAAGCTTCTACTACCAGAAAAGGAAGCTTGAGTTACTGTAACCTACTCTACTCATATTTCACAACGTGCTTTTAACTCTTTTTCTTTGGAAAGGGGACTCTCCCAGGCAAAACTCTAGAAGGGGTTATTAGGCAGATGGTTTATGAGCACTTACCAAAAAGAAGCAGTGATCACTAAGAGCCAGCATGGATCCACTAAAAACAAGTTACCCAAGACCAAACTCATTGCCCTTTTGTGATAACTTTACTAAACTGGTAATTCAGGAGAATGCTATAGATGCTCTATTTTAGCAAGGTATTTTAAAGCATTTCACGTAGCTTTGTGTGAAAAATGGAAAGATATGGTTTTGGTGGTACCAGTTTTAGAAGAATTCAGAACTTGAGTAAATATAAACAAATAATTTTGATTAATGAATCAACATCAAACAAGATGGAGGTCTCTAATGGTGATCAGGGTTCTCTGCTCAGAACTCTTCAACATTTCTTTCAATTATTTGGCTGAAAATGTTACTGGCTGGCATTATCATTCAATATGTGACTGGGGAAAAATGGAAACAAACACTTATGTTGATGACATACAGTTGGAGAGGGCATGAATATTTTAGATGATAATATCAAGCTTGCAAAAGCTCTCAGTAGGTTGAAATGACTGGCCAACTATGGCAAGGTGGAATTTCTTGGGGGTAAATATAGTCTTATGTTTTTTTAATCACTATACAAGAAAAAAGATGATAGAATATTATTAAAGAGTGTTTTGTGTAAAAAAAAAGAGAGAGTTTTGTGTAAAAAAAAAGAGAGTTTTCACAGACTACAAGCTCAATATGAATCAATGTTGTGATGTTGCTGCCAAAAGAAAAGACTAATGTACTCTTGGAATTAATAGAAGTAAAATGTCTAAGGTGCTGAAAATAATAGTTTCATGATATTTTTTTTTGTGGTCACACAATGCCTTGAGTAGGATATTCAACCACAGATATTACATTTTAATAGGGACATGGACAAGCTGAGGAGCACTCCTAGAAGGGTAAGCAAAGTTAATGAAGGAAATAAAAAAATATGTTACATGTCACCCTTCCTGGGTTCATGCCTTGGTTCAGGAGTGGGGAACTTGTGGCCTTCAGGCCACATGTGGCCTTCTAGGTCCTCAGGGGCATGCCTTTGACTGAATCCAAAATTCTCAGAACAAAGACTCTTAATAAAAAAATTTGTTTTGTGAACTTTGGAGTCAGTCAAGGGGCCATACTTGAGGACCTAGAGGGCCACATGTGGCCTTGGGACTGCAGGTTTCCCACCCTTGGTAGACTGTCCCCCAAGCCTAAAAAGTTCCCTCACACTAGAGTACTTCACCTTGTATGTTGATAATCCTTTAAGCATCTTAACTTCAAAGTTCTTCAACTTATTCATTTCCCACTACCAACTCCTCCACCCCACCACAGCTACATAGAGAGGTAGTCATATACTTGACCTTGGCATAACCCGCAAGTATTTCACTTCCATATTTTCATGGGCCCTGAAATTCCTGTATCTGATCATAATCTATTGTCATTCCACCTGTTCCTCTGTCTTACAGTCCCCATAGCACTTCTTCATCCTTCCCAAGACCTCTTATCTCTCTAACCCTCTGTTGCTTCCCAGGTCGTCACTGGCTATACTTTCTTCCCATCCGTATCTTCATCCTTTGGTTAACCAGTTTAACTTTATGATGTCCTCTTTTCTTGAGATCCGTTCCCCTTACCTTATTGAAAATCTTGCTTTGCCAAACCTTGGTCTTCCTCAACTACTCACCTGCTACTGAATGAAAAAGAGGAAAATCATGAAACTATACTAACTAGGTCCACTACAAGTTTATGTTACATAATTTCAACTGAGCCCTTACTACAGCAAAGCAATATGTTTACCCCTTCCTGGTTGATTCACTATTCTACTCATCACATAACCTTTTTTAAGTTTTTTCTACTCCCTCAAACTTCCCACATCTTATCCTCCCCAAACCCTATCAGCTGATGAATTAGCTGTATTTCACTGAAAAAAAAATTGAGGCCACTTGCCAAGCTTTTCTCCTCTCTTTCTCATTTAGCACCACTCAAATGCTTTCTTCCACTATCTCCTTTTTTATACATATTTCACATAAAGTGGTGGCACTTCTCCTTGTCAAGGTAAATCCCTCTACATATGCAAATTCCATCCTATCTCCTCCAGTAGACTGCTTCCTCTATCATCTCTACCCTCTTTCTAGTCTCCAATCTTTAGTTCTATACTGACAAATTCCTTGCTGTGTATAAAGATGTCTTTGTCTCCTCCATCTTAAAAAAACCCTTACTTCATCCACCCTCACTTCAATCAGCCTTGTTAACTATTGTTTCATATCTCTTCTCCCTTTTTGTGTCTAAACTCCATAAGACAGCCATCTACAACAGGTGCCTCTACTTCCTTTCTTCTTACTTTCTTCTAACTTCTTGCAGTCTGATTTCTAACCTCATATTTCACCTGAAACTGCTTTCTCCAAAGTCCCTATGATTTTTTAAATTGCTAAATATAATGACTTTTCCTTAATCTTCATCCTTCTTTATCTCTGTTGTCTTTGACACTAATGATCACTTTCTTTTCTTTGATATTCTTTTCTCTCTGTTTTTCATGAAAATGTTCTCTCCTATTTCTTCCTATCAGACTAGTCCTTCTTGATATCTTTTGCTGGATCTTTAACCAGGTCGTGCCTGCTAACAATGGGGGTATCCAAAGGCTCTTCCCTGAGCCCTATTTCTCTTCCCTGTCTATACCTTTCCACTTGGTAACCTCATTAATTTCCATGGATTTATTTACTAACTTTGCAGTTGACTCTCACACCTACTTGTCCAGTCTTACTCTTCTCCCTTTCTTTGGTCTTGCATTTCCAGCTGCCTATTAGATATCTCAACCTGGCTGCCCCAGTAGACATCTTAAATGTCCTGTAGATATCTTAAACTCAACATGTCCAAATCTGAACTCATTTTCTTTTCTTTCGACCCCACTTCTTTTTCAAACTTCCCCATTACTATTGAGGGTGCCTTTTCCCAGTCACACAGGTTCAAAACCTTGGTGACATCCTAGTGTCCTCATTCTCTTTTACCTCTCATGTTCAATTTGTTTCCAAGTGCTGTCAATTTGAACCTTGCAACTTCCCTTGTATATACTCTCTTTTCTTCTCTGACCCTTCCACCATCTCAGTGAAGGCCATAATCACCTCCTACCTAGAGTATTGCAGTAGAATTCTGCTTATTCTCCTTGTCTCAAGTCTTTCCTTATTTCAGTCTTTCCTCCACTCAACTGTCAGATTGATCTTCTTCAGATTGATCTACAGATCCGACTCTATCACCTCGGCCCCATTCCATCAATCCAGTGGCACCTTATCACATCCAAAATCAAATATAAAATCCTCAGGCTTTTAAAGCCCTTGATAACCTGATCCTTTCCTACTTTTCCAGTGTTCTTATGCCTTATTCCTCCCATATATTCTGCAATTCAATGACTCTGACCTTTTAGCTATTCCCACATAAAACATTTCACCTCCTGACTCCAGGGGTTTTCACAGGCTATCCTCCATGCCTGTAACACTCCCCTCCGAATCTCTTCCTCTGAGATCACTCCACTTTATCTTGTCTATACCCAATTTGCATATAGTTGTTTGCATCTTCAATAAGACTGTGAGCTCCTTGAAAGCTGAGTCTTGTTTTGTTTTTGTTTTTGTTTTTTGCTTTTCTTTATGTTTCCATAGTGTCTGATATTTATTAGATACTAAATACTAGTTGACTCATGGACTAGAGAAGGTAAATGACTTCACACAAAGACAGAGCAATTTAGTAGCCAAACTGAGACTATAACCCAATTCTTCTGACTCCTGGTTCAATGTTTTTTCAACTAGAATCCATGAGGAATGCTGAAGGATATATTCTAACAAAATTAGCACAGTTATTTCTTATGTTGATCATCAGCAATTGATCAATAGACATTTTTAAACACTTACTCCATCAGGCAGCAATGTAGACACTGCTGTATGTGTGTGTTCCCCTAAGAAAGATGAGCCTTCTCCTTAGATTGGAGGTATCAGATTCTATCCATCTAGGAAAAATGGTCTCACCCAGGATTTGAGCATAAGGTAGAATCTGTGCTAGTGTGCCTTGGCTATATGAGGGTATTGTGATAATGCATTCCACTCCACTTTCATGGCATTCAAAACCATAAAAAAAAGTCATCAGAGTCACTGAAACATGTAATTCCTCCCATGTGCCTGTGCTAATGGGATCATGGACTACATCATTTTTCCAAGATGATCTGTAAACTATTGGAGAGGACACTCATTACTGAGTTGTCTTAAAATAACTTGTTTCCTCAAGGGAATTAATGATTGTTTTGCCTTCCTTCTGTGTTTACATATAGTAAACAGCACATTATTGAAAACTGTTAAATCTACAGAACATGATGGTACTAATAAAAAGCATAAACACATGTGTTGCTTCTGAACTTAAAAGCCACCCCAAATCATACTATCTACTAAGACCATAAAGATAGGTACTAAACCAAGAGATGACTACCATCAGGGAGAATCCATTTGTATTGTGTTTTCAGTACTAATTGTACTAATTCTTCTAATTATATGGAGACAAGCATGATAAGGGTCAACTGTCATTAGCAACTCATTCCTTGGGGAAGAGAGCAAATGATGAGCATCATGAAAAAAAACATTCTACTATAACCTGTGGCTCAAAGCCAATTTCATAAGATTCTCTTCATTGTTGGCTATTGATTAATCAATGCTCCATTCCATGCCTGCATGAGGGACAGTTAGCATGAGCTTGGGAGAAGGAAAATCCTGGTCTTTTAGCTTCCAGTGTCAAGAAAAAAGACATAGTTCTGGACTCTCTTCATGTCCCTAGAGGAATAAAAAGACTCTGGGAAGAAGCTGACATGTAAAGACCTGGCACCATGATTGTGTATTCTCAGAATCTTACACTAGAGACTTCAGGGAATTTATTTTTGGGTCAGATCTGAGACTCTCTTGGTTAAGCTGAGATATCTTACTTAAAATGGGGGAGCTAGTTCCTTTTGTGCAATGTCAGGTGTTTTCTCATTTGTATACTTTCTTTGGTTTCTATTTGTTATCAACTCATGTAAATCGTTTTATTATTATTTGTGCGTTCATTGTGAAACTGGCATTTGGTGAGAAAAAATTCAATATACACTTTGGGACACTCCTATCCCATTAAATGATAGTGCTCAGATGCCTAGCTTGAACCTAAAAAGTATCTCCCATAGACTAACAATATTGAGGGGGACTGGTAGATATACTTCTAGCCAAAAGCCTTTTTTTTCTGAAGAAAACAGAATGACCAGCCTCTGGTTCAAACCTTCTGTTTCCCCTTCTGGGAGGAATCAAACTTTCCCTTGGAGAAGGGTGGAATGAGAAAACTGAGAAATATTCTATTCCCACCTCCCTGAGAGCCACAGCTCCCATGTAGATACATAACCTACACAGGAAATACAAGACATACTACCCCTATACTACCTCTTTCAAAATTTTTGCTACCATTATCAGAAAGAAGTTTTGAGTGACATGAATTATAGCTGCAATACCATCTTTTGCCTCTGCCTCTCATTTAGCTCCAGGTGCTTTTGCAGACACAACCAACTAGGCACAAGACAACAGAGAACAGGAGCCTTCCAGTTTAGATCATCTATCTGCCAATGGGGATTTCTCAGTCTAAACTATTATCTGAGTAATTTGTCTAAAATTTCTTTGAATTTGCACCATACCTCTGTATCACTAGTCTGGGTCCATTCTAGTAAATGATCCTAAGGATTCTACTTGGTAAAAATATTTAGCAACAATATATGGATGGAGTTGAGGCAAGGAGGTTGTTTTTAAACCACTGGTTCAATTTCAGGGCAAGATCAAAAAGGAATGAGTGAAGGAGGTGACCTTTATTTTACTCCACACTAGCAATCAAAATCATATTCCTCTACTAATGTCTAACAAAAACAAAACAAAACAAAACACCATCACGTTAACATGGAATTCCTGGTGATGATGAAATGGATTGCTTTCTATACCTCACATACCAAAACCTACCTCCCTCCAGACTGTAATCATTTCCATCCCTTTAAGTGCACAAACAAGAAGCAGTTTTGCAGTAAAGAAAGTGCTAGATTGAGACTAAAAACAGGCTCAAATCCCAAACCTGTTACTCATTTCACATGTAATCTAGGTCCATTTGCTTTACCTCCCTGGGGCCTTAGCTTCCTCATATGTAAAAGACCTGGGTGATTACTGGGGTCCCTTCTACCTCTAGATCAAGGACCATATGACTATATAGTTGTTTTATCTTGCTTTCCACTAATACTGTTAACAACATAAGATCTTCCCCAGCATCTTGCTGTAAAGACTCATTCAGACATAAAGGTAAACCTGTATTATCCAAGGTTATGCTGAGTGTAAACTTTGATGTGCCTTATCAAGTTGGAGAAACCTTAAAGTGCTATGTAAACGTTAGTTATTATTATAACTCTTAACTCAGTTACAGACTTCAATCTTTTGTTCAAGGAAATCAGCTAAATACAGAGAGGTTATGACCAGGACTTTGGCCATACCAATACATGAAACTATCTATCAGGGCATGGAAGAGTTGTGATTGGCACTGGTGAAGAGACCATCCATGATAATGCTGTCATAGGTTTTCTGAAGGATTAAACTATTTCTAACTATATATATATACACAACACAAATGTGTATGAAATGTTCCATTTCAGATGGAATTCATTTTTTTCTATTCACCAAAGGTATTGAATTGTATCCTTAAAGGAACAAGTGCATAAAATAATTTTAGAGCTTCCATGTTCAAAGCAGAGGATAAGTCTCAAAGTCCTCTTTCTAAGTATATTTTAAATTCAGCATATTAAGTAACTTTTAATTGATTTCCTTGCTACCGTTACATTAGACAAAGATAGTGATAAAAATAATGTGACTATAGAACTTGCCATCATTTGTCTTAATTGTTATTCCTCATAACCAGTTCACAATAAAGTACATGTCCTGATTCTTTGATCTGATCATAATCTATTGCTAGGCACTGAACTCACCGAGTTAGGAAGGGGAATGTCCTGGAGGTCTGCAGACAACATTTACCAGGCTTATATGGTAAATATAGTAAAAATGAATCATATGAACCTGAATGGAGTAGAAGTTATTGAGTAATGGTGGTATGAGGAGAACCAAAAGGTGGCAATGGGGAGCAAGGAGCACTCCAAATACCCGACTTGACAAGTAGTAATTTATCCTTGGTCACACAGCTAAGTCACACAGAAAGGTGCCATTTGACCTCAGATCTTCTGGAATCTGAGTCCAGCACTCTTTCTACTGGGCCATACCATCTCTCCTACACATACAAAAATATATGTACAAAGTAAATGCAAGGTAATTTGCAGAGTGTGGAGTAAGGGGAGACACTAGTGGAAGTAGACTCAGGAAAGGCCTCATGTAGGAAGCATCACTTAAGCTGACCCTTGGGGGAAGCTATCACAAATTGCAACTCCTATATACTTCAGCAAATAATCTTTGTGAGGTAAAAAGCTCATTGCATGTTGGCTAGTCTTTTGTCTTTAGATGGCAGCCTATTGCCAGGTCCACACTTGAAGCTTTTCATGTTTGTTAGGATCTTTCAGAGGCTGAGCTTTAGTGGCATTGACTTTGAGAGCTCAGAGTCACCTCCACAGCAACATAGTAAAAGGTACTGAGACTCATAGCCCTGTAAATCATACTTGTTTGTTTTTAAACCGTAAAGCCTTGAAAGATTCTGGTTGACTCTCATTTTCACTTTTCATTCCCACATGTACATGAGGATGCTTCTTAAAGAGACTTACATATAAGTTTGCCCCTTGAATTACATTTTAGTTAAAATAGCATAAACTTTTAAAAGTTTCCATTTAAAAATGCAATTCTTTAGATCATAAAAATAAACTTTTAAGATAAAAACATTGCCAAGAATGAAATGGAGCAATAAATCCCTTGGCAAACCAATTGAGTTCCTAGTAATCTTCCACAGTTAAATTTTCACATTTGAGGACCTATCAGAGACCTGTGATTGATTTATAGTTGTCTCATCATTTCCCTTCCTTTCTGTTTCCCCATACACATGCTACAGTTCATGATCACACACCATAGAGAGGCTGGACACATTTATTATAAAGAGCAATTTAGCTCAGAGCCAAGAGAGTGATTGGCCCATAAGATCTAGAGTAAAAAATAAAGAGTTTAGCAGTGGTGATAATATCAACTGCTTCAGAATAAATCCACTAGTCATATCTAAGAAAGTTATCAATGTGAATGTCATCATCACATGTAGCTGCAGCTATATTTTAGCTCATGGGGAAAAAGTCAAATGTAATGAAAGTTAAGCAATAGTATAACATGAACTTAATTTTCTGTGAAAAATTCCTGAAAACTCATTAGGAAATTGTTCATGTACAAAAATGCCTCACCTCCACCCCTACTTACAATAGATATCAACTTCTAAAAATTCTATATGGTCTTGAGAGAGCTATTTTTTCCCACACCAAGAGTTGCCTTAATAAAATAATTTGCTTCCCCATTCATGGTCCCTACCCACAATGTGCAACATTTGCTCAAATCCATAGCTCAATCAGGCTCCAATACTCTGCCATATCACCATTGGAATAAATGTTCACCCAACAAACCCTCATTTTTGAATTTGCACTGATTACATGAGAGATTAGTGTATTCTCATTGGTTCCTAGGTTATCCTGGAGACTATCACTAAAAAAAAAACACACACATTAATACTTTTCAGTCAACAGTTCATTACCTTCAGACCTGCTATCATCACCACCACCTCTACCACCATCATCACTACTGCCATCACCACCACTATCATTACTATCATCATCATCATCATCATCATCATCATCGTCATCATCATCATCAGTAGTAATTGACATGCATATAGCACTTTATGGATTACAATTTGTTTTGAATACATTATTTCATCTTAGTGCCCCATTTTGTAAGTATGAGGTAATAGAGGGTAAGGGAATTCCTAGTGTCATGGAATTAGTAAGTGATAGTTAGGAATCCAGGTATTCTACCTTTAATTGAACATATGATAATACAGAATAATACCTGGAGTTTTCATTAGGCAGGGATTTTCTTAGTGTGCTGAGAGCAAATTATTAGCTTTTAAAGTATTTTAAATTATTGTCTATTTATTATCAACATCAAAGAATGAGGCAGTCTGGTTAATTTGACATGATTAAAAAGAGACAGTAAAAGACAATTTTATGCTCATCACAAAGTGAAGAAGTGGTCTACAAGGGAGGTCAGACTCAGTCAGTGTTATGAACACTTTAAAACTTTATATAAAGCCAAGTTTACTCTAAAGCAAAAGCAGAGTTTTTAAATGGCGAGAGTGAGAATTTCTTTATTCTTTTTGAAAGTTGTGTTAATGCCTTTTTTATGTTACCCATATTTTCATATATATCCTTCCCCTGCCCTCTACCCAGGGAGCTATCCTTTGTAACAAAGACCAAAAGAGAAAAAGAAAAAAAAAACAATGAAAAAAAACTACCAACTGAGTCTGACAAGGTATGCAATCCTTCACATCTATAGTATCTCAACTCTGAAAAGAAGGCAAGTGCATTTCTTTATGTCTTTTCTGGAGCCAAACTTGGCCAAATTCTAAGTGCCGTTTGTGTTATTCTTTTCATTTATCTTGTTTTAGTCTTATTCAAGTGTGAGCTCCTTGAGAGCAGGGACTATTTTTCACCTTTTTTGGTCTCTAAAGTAGTTAGCATAATGCTTGGCACACAGTAGGTGCTTAATAAATGTTTATTGACTGACTGGATTATTTTGCATCATTTTACATGTCTTCACATGCTTCTCTGAATGCTTAATGGTCATGATTTTTCTTAGCACAAGAATATTCCATTATATTCATGTGCCACAATTTGTTTAGACATTTTCCATATCAATAGACAACTACTTAATTTCCAATTCTTCGATATTATGAAAAGTGATGCTGTAAATAATTAGGGTTTGTGGGGTTTTTCTTTCTATATTTGACCTCTTTAGTGTATATTCCTACCAAGGAATCTCTGGATCAAAGGGTACAGACAAAAGATGAAAATTATTAAATAGAACCATATGTTATTGCCTTCAACAATCTTTTATTTCCTTCCTTCTTCCATAATATAGTGTTTCCCACAGAAAGAAAGAATTGGGTAAATGAAATCACCTTTTTCTAGGCAATGATGATATTTGATGGTAGTGAGAATCATAGTAATAAAATGAAGCATGGCAGAACTGTCCTGAGAAAGTTTCTGTCTTCTTTTTTTTCCCATTTCTGCTAGAACAGGTATATAAGAACAAGTAACCAAATGTTGTGCTTAAGAAGAATAGCATCATTTTGTTTTGCCTGAAGTCAAGGCTTCCATGTTGAAAGTCAACTTTATATTAGCTAGAAGTCTCTGGACTACTCCATTTATTGTTCACTGTGAAAAAGAGACAGCACTTGTCCCTGAACCTAAAGTGAATAATGATCCCTATTATTGTTACACTGTTCCTAAAAGCCATTCTGATTAACTCTGTTTGAATAAGGAAAAAAATCTAGGTCACAGGGGAGAAATCATTAAAAAATATTGTAATTTTGAGCAGTATATGTAACAAATTATCTTTTTCACCAAATTGAACATTTCCATGCCAAACAAGATACATGCAGCTCAGCACTTGTGAATCTCTCATAAAGTTAACAAAATTTATCATTCAGAATCCATAGGCTTCATGGAATATTCCAAAGATGAACAAATATAGCAAATCCATCTTCTTTTCAATCTGCATCATAGATGTACAATATAGACATTCACTGGATTCAGAAAACTCTTCAACAGTGATCATTATCGAATGACCAGAGTTGTCTTCTTAGAATAGGATCAAGCATGATTCAGCTTCACGTGTCATATAGCCATATACGCAGGCCATATCTCCTTTTACCTACTGATGATGACTTTCTGCTTCACACCTGGATCAACACCCTCCACAATGGATCTTAAAACTGGACCATAATATCCCAGTCTTCTGCAATCTATGCCTTGATCCTGGGAGAAGTTAACATATTGATGATACCACTATACTTCCACTCATCAAAGCTTAAAATCTCAGAGTCATTCTTGGTTCTTCCCTCTCCTCTACCCCCTGTATTAAAAAATGCCAAGTCTCATCATTTCCACTCTTACAACATTTCATAATCTCCTTATACTATACTCACATGGCCACCCTCTCTCCCTTAAGTTCAGGCACTCAACACCTTTCCTCTGAACAAATCTAGTAATAGCTTAATTTTTGACCTCCTACCTTACAATCACTCTCCAATCTAACACATCATCCACAGAGTTGACAAATTAATCTTTCTAAAGCATAGGTCTGATCATGCTAATCTATGACCCTACACACATACACAAACACACACACAACCACCAGATGTTATCAATAACATCTAGAAAAAAATGCAAACTTCTCAAGCATGGTATTAAGGGCTGGCTCCAATCTACCTATCCAGACATTTCATAATCCTGCCCTTTATATAATCTATGTTCTAGTTAAACCAGCTTGCTTGTTGCTACCTGAAGTTAACATTCCATCTCCAGTACCCATGACTTCATTTAGGTTGTCCCCATGCCTGAAAAGTACTTACTTTTAACTTCTGACTCTTAGCAACCCCAGCTTGCTTCAAAGCTAATCTCACATGTTACCTTCTATAAGAAACCTTTCTTCTCCCCACCCCATCACCTCCAATTCCTAATTCTTGATCCCTTCTCAAGGTATCTTATATTTACTTATATGCAGTTATTTTTGTATCTTCCCAGTAAAATATAAGCAGTTTAAGGACAGTGACTGTTTTCATTGTGTGTTTTTTTGTGTGTGTTCAGTGCCTAACACAATGCTTGAAATATAGTAGACATTTAGTTAA
Organism: Vombatus ursinus; assembly: GCF_900497805.2. Classification (NCBI taxonomy): domain Eukaryota; kingdom Metazoa; phylum Chordata; class Mammalia; order Diprotodontia; family Vombatidae; genus Vombatus; species Vombatus ursinus. The sequence goes on along the minus strand of NW_020954590.1, from coordinate 8,092,224 downwards.
TCTTATTGATCTGAATTTAATTCTCCAAGGTCCTCTTCTGTACTTTCTCTAGCTCTGCCATTGTTGACTTGTCTATTCCTACAGTTTCACCTATTGCTTCTATATATGTCGCCCTTAAATCTACAGATCCAGACTCCTACTCTTAGTATTACATCGTAATACCAACTACGATGTCACAAAATCATGGAACCATTGAATATCAGAGTAGAAAGGATGATAGAGATCATCAAGTCTATCTCGTACCCATACAAGGATTCCCTCTGCAACATACCTGACAAGGGGTAATCTAATCTTTGCTCGAAGACCTCCAATGAGGAAGAACACACATCTCTTCAGATAGTTCAATGCATTTTAAATACTTCTAATTGTAAAGATTAAATCTAAATCTGCAGCTCTCACTCATTGTATCTAATTCAGTCCTCTGGGACCAAAAGGAACGTCTAAACACTATTTCTCATGAAAGCTCATCAAATACTTAAAGAAAGATATTATGTCCTACCCTGTCTACTTTTCTCTAAATTAACTATTTATAGCAGAGGTTCTTAATGTGGAGTCCGTGAACCTCCAAAGTATCTGAGGATAGATTCCATGAACTTAAAAACTTAGGAAAAATTATATCTTTATTTTCAGTGACCTTTGTCCTCAAGGTAGCTAGCTAGCAATGTAGTAGGTAAAACACTGGACCTCAAGTCAAGCATACTTGAGTTCAAATCCTGCCTCAGACACTTACTATGTGATTCTGGGCAAATCATTTAACCTGTCTGCCTCAGTTTCCTCAACTCTAAAATGAGGATGATAACAGTATCTACCTTGTTGTGAGGCTCAAATGAGATAAAATTTGTAAAGTGCTTAACATAGTGCCTGGTACATAATAAGTGCTTAACAAATGATTATCCTAATCTTATGTATTTCATTTCTTGAATTTAAAAACATTACTTTGAGAGAGGGTCCACAGACTTCACTAACTGCAAAGGGGTCTGTAGTACACAAAATGGTTAAGAACCCTTGATCTACAAGGAAAGCCTGATTTCTGGTTTAGCACAGTAGAGACCTCCTTCTGTGTTGGTATTGACCCATTAATGATTACTCTGACTCCAGCAAATTCAATCAGTTTTGAATATACCTGATCATGCTGTTATCTAGTTCACAGCCTTCTAGCTTGTCCACAAAACAATATAAGAGATTTTATCAATTGCTTGGTCCTGTCAGTACCCCCAGCCTTATAAATATAAATAATTTAACATTCTAGAATATTTTGACCCAACAACTTGCTTCTCCTCCTGACTGCCTTATTTCTCTTAAGGTCAAAATCTTTCCACATCAGTGCCTTCCTAAAAATATTTCATTACTGAATGTACAATCCCCATTGCCTATTGAATAAAGTCTGAATTCCTTAATTTGATAGTTGAGACTCTCCACCAGTGGTGAGCCTAACTTATTTTTCCAGCTTTATGTTATGCTCTCTCATTTCATGTATTCTACTGTCCAACCAAACTGAACCCAGTGCCCTGAACACGTCCCTCTGTGCCTTTATTCATGTCATTTATTTACCTAGAATCCCTTAACTTATTCTCTGAAATATTACCCATTCTTCAAGGGCCAGTTTCAATTAGGCCTACCCTGATTCCTGTATCTGTAAAAGGTCTCTTCCTCTTTTGAAAATTCATAGAGCTTGGTTAGGACCTCTGTCTCAGTGGGTTTTATCTCTGTGATCATAAATAATCTATTTAACGTATCTGAGCCCCACTTTCCTCTTTGTAAAAACAAAAGTGATTATAGATTTAGAGGTGGCCCTTACAAACCATCACATCTAATTTCTTCATTTTACAGATAAGGAAACTGAGGCACAGAGGGACATTAAGTGACTTACTCAGGTCACACAGCTAGTAAGTTACTAAGACAATATTTGAATTCAGGTCTTATTCACTCTAACACTCTATACCACCTAGCTGCCTAAGTATAATAATGTCTATAATATTGATTTTGTTCAGCTCTAACATGATTTTTTCTTTTTGGAGGAGGATTAAGCTATAAAAATTGTAAAGATCAAATGAGAAGCAGAGCTGGCCTTGGATCCAAGAAATCTTTGGTTCCATTCTCACCTCTGACATGTAATGACTGTGGTACCTTGGGCAAGTCATTTAACATATCAATAGTCTAGGTAGCTCTCTCAGGATATAAGTTACAGAAAATGAACTGACCTGAATTGGTAGGTGAAGGTTCCTCATTTATGAGTTCCCTATATTGATGAAATCACAAGTGCATTCTCTTTTCCTATTAATATGTATATCAACTATTTTGTTATCTATCTATCTATTTTTCTTCTCTCTTTCTCTGTCTCTCTGTTTCTGTCTTTCTCTGTCTCTCTGTCTCTTTCTCACTTTCTCATAAGGCACTTACCTTATTCTATCTTGTATTATGATCATGAATGAATTTGTTATTCTCCCTTACTAGATTATCAGGTCCTTGAGAGAAGGGGCTACATTTCATTCATCTTTTTATTGACCACAGGACCTAATTAATAAATATGAAATTAACAAATAAATGAATGCATATAATTTCCTGTTTTCATAGGAACTTATAGTCATTCATTTTAAAAAATGAACTTGCAAATGACAAAATTAATTCAACATTTGGGGATAGTTGGTATTTACTTAAAAAATAGCACTTTAAATAACCTGTTTCACCCCAAAATGGCCAAAATCACTCTTACTTTTTTCACCAAAGCATTAGGAATATTAATAACAAGATCAGTAATTCTTTCTGCAGCAGAGATCAGTATTCTTTTTTTGTCAAAAAGGAGGAAGAACAATGCTATATGATCTCAGACCACATGACAAACAGGTTAAAATTTACACAAACACTTTTTAAACAGATGGATAAACTTTATAGATCAAGAGAAAAGCCTTATAATGGAAAACAGAAGCCTTATAACACAAAAGCCTTATAATATTTCACAAGGGGCTTATAGATTGTAAGTGATGTTAGATAATCACCAAATGAAATTTACTGAGTATGAATGAAAGCTAAGAACTTTCTATGGGCAACAATCACACGGACTAACCAACAATATGTTGACAAGAAAACATTGATAAGATGACCGAGTCATGAATAGTTGGAATTGGGGCATCTTGGTGGCTCTGTGGATAGAGCACCGGCCATGGAGTCAGGAGGACCTGAGTTCAAATTTGGTCTCAGACACGTACTAGCTGTGTGACCCTGGGCAAGTCAATTAAACCCAATTGCCTCACCAAAAACAAAACAAAGAATAGTTGGAATCAGGAAGCGGAGTTCAAATCTGACCTCAGACACTTACTAGCTGTGTGATCCTGGACAAGTCACTTAACCCCTGTCTGTTTTAGTTTCCTGAACAGTAAGATGGGAATAACAGCACCTACTTCCCAGGGTTATTGTAAGGATCAAATGAGGGAATATTTGCATAGCACTTAGCATAGTGCCTGAGGCATAGTAGGTACTTAATAAAAATGTGTGTTTCCTCCTCTAATGTCCATTAAAGTAATACATGACCAAGTCATTGCCTGGTCTATGACTAGACTACTAGGCTACAAACTAACTATGAGGCAAGTTTTTCCTAAGACATGGTAGATGCTCTGCAGCATTTCACTAAGCACCTATCAAAGACCTAGAAAGATATATTCAAGTGTTTAGCATTATATTCCAGAAGCTAGTTATTTTTCATAAACTAAAAAAACAACAAATCTCCATATTGCAATTACAAACTTCAAGATATCTTCGAGAAGTCTAATTAACTGTACTGGAACCAGAGCACTTTCAAAGATAAAACCATCAGTCATAATTACCTACATAGCATCAACCAGTAAAAATTTAAAGATAGATAAACTTTTAAGAAATGTTACCCAAACAAATACTCAAAATGTCCAAACAAAATAGAATGAAACACTTTTTAAAATATAGAAAGCTAATAGAAGAAATCACAACCATGTGGCAACAGGAAACTGTAACTATCACCATAGTCATCCAATTGTTCCTGTAGTTGTCCAAAAGATAGTTTCATAAAATCTACAGAAGATGAGCTTTCACCTCAATGCTTTCTTTCAATTACCAAATCAATCATTTTATGTTCATTGACCAACCACTAGGCATAAAAGAATAGAAGAATATTGACTTGTTCTAGGACCATTCTTCTATAAGCCCCATCAAAAAAAAAGATAAGAAGAATGATGATAATTGACATTTACTTCACAATTTGAGACTTCAAAGTATTTTAACAAATACTGTCAAAATTAGTTCAGAAGGACAATTTATTTCGACAGTGCCTGAGTATTTCCACAGCTAGATCGGTTAAGTGATGCAATGGATAAAGTGCTGGAGTTCGAGTCAGTAATACCATAATGCTCAAATCCTGGCTTAGATACTTTCTAGCTGTCTTACATTGGGCAAGTCACCTAACTTTTGTTTGTATTGGATTCCTCAGCTGTAAAATAGTGTTAACAATAGCACCTACCTCCCATGGTTGTTATGAGTCTTGAATAAGATAATATTTGTAAGAACACTTTGTAAATCTTAAGGAGCTATAGAAATGCTAGATTTATCATTATTTATTATTATTATTATTATTATTATTATTATTATTACCTCTCAGACATTTCAGTCAAATGATTCTGAATGGAGTTCCATTGAAGGGAATTTTTTCACATAACATTAGATCAATATTTCATATAATAGAATACATTTTTTCACATAAAATAGGTCAATATTCTCTCATTTGAGATAATTTCTTTCCATTTAATGACTAATATTGCTTGGGAAAATTCCTAATATCCTGTAAGTAGAAGAGGGCAGAGCTTAGTAATACTCCAAACAAAGGCATCCTGCCAAAGCAATATGTTGTACTGATCAGCACCATGTTGTAGTTAGCACCAGAAGACTTTCTTTTAAAGACCACCCCATGCTATTTAACATCTGTGTGATCTCAAGCTGGTCACTTTTTTGTGCCTCAGCTTCCTCATCTGAAAAATGACAGTAGTCATATTTGCACTACTGACTGCATAGGGTTGTTGTGAGATTCAAATGAGACTGTACACGATGTGCTTCATAAATGCACTTTATAAATACGTCTGTTTTTCAAGGACATATAATTTCACCAGGATTCTTTGTCCACTGACAGATTGCAATGACTTTTTATCCTAGTATATGGTCTGAGAGCTCCTGTGGTTAAAGAATACATACTCTGAAACCAACATCCAAATTTACACAGTTTGCTACCCCTCAACTAGACACCCAGTCCCTTACCTACCAGATGCCTTCTCAGCTTGGAAAGATATGCCAGATCTTGCCTTCAACCCACATAGCCTTTAATAACTCAGGATTACCTTCACAATCAAATGGGGGCATTATGATAGAACCTTAGTGGAGAATTATATGAATATGATTTTTTTTTCAAACTCTGGATCCATAGCAAAGATGTTTATGCATCTTCAACACTGTGTACAAACTTCCTAAGACAGCTTTGTGAAAAAGCCCCAATAATGCTCTGCCATCATAAAATAGAAAGATGGCTGTACACCTGCTCTTTTGTAGCAGTGCACTAAGTATAGGATAAATTGTTTTGTGTTCAAACAAGGGTCATTTTATCCAAAGATTAATCTCCCCAAAGTGAATGATGTTAGTTCACACATCACTACATCTGCTGCCACATCTCACCAGAAATTCATTCTTGCTTTAGAACATTCACATATAAATACAGAGTCCCTAAATAGCTATCTCAAGCAAACCTAGAATTAGAAACTATCTTTCTAGTGATGATGTTGTTTTGCAGTCATTTTTCAGTCATGTCCAACTCTATTAGTTTTCACTCCCACTTATAAATACATCCTCAGTCAGAATTCTTCTTTTTCTTGCCTTTTCTCAGCTCCCTTAGCAGTGATTCTATGCTGATTAGTTGCCCTAAATCAAATAAAACTGTGCTCTTTAATATGTATGTGTGCATCATGTATAACCTATATCAGATTACTTACTGTCCCAGAGAGAGGGGAGGGAAGGGAGAGAAAAATAAAATTTGAAACTCAAAACTTTAAAAGAATGTTAAATTTCTTTATATGTAATTGGGAAGATAAATATTGTTTAAAATGTAATTGAGAAACATAACAAAGTAAATAAGAAGATAATACAACATAAAATATGTATGCGCACATGTATGTGTGGTGTGTGAGTAGGAGGGGTGATGTTATTTTTCTTTGCTCAGTACACACATCAATGGAATACACATATGGCTTTATTTAATATCTAGCTAGGAAAAAATACACTAGAATTAGGGTGAAAATTACTTTCAGAGTAGTAGCCTGGGATTCTCCTTTACGTGACATTCTAGCAGCTTATCATGACATATTCTAAAGCATCCCCTTCACAGAAATATTATATAAATTGTGACTTGGCATATAGGATACATTTACCAGTGTTTTGTGTAACCTTGAAGAAGTCATATAATCTCTTTGGAATTTTGTTTCCTCATCAAGAAAAAAGTGGATCATGCTGCACTTTCTTTTTGCTTTCTCTTCTCACTCTATGTGACATTTACCTTGTAGGAATTTTACAAAGGTCTGTTTGTACTCAATCCCCTATTATGATGTCTTACTATGGTGTGGAGATGAAGTCTGGGTTCTTCAGGTTTATCAAGCCTGATGGAACCAATTCTTTAATATTAGAGGTGAGATAATTAAGAATTAAGAGAAGTAAAGTAATGTGCCCAATCTCACTCAGGTTTAAAATAGTATAGCTGAAATTAAAACTTTTGTCCTCTGATTCCAAATAAAGTAGCATATGGCTTCATGACAAATAGTATCACTCCTATTTTTTTAGATGAGAAAACTGAAATTTGAACACAGGTCTTTTAATTCCAAGTCCAATGTAAGAAGACATCATCTTCACAAATATATTAAGTATAAAACTATTTTGTTCAGATCTTTGCAATTTCATATTTTACTTTTTATTAAAGGTTTTTGTGTGCATGTCATCTCCTCTACTAGATTAAAATCTTCTTGAGGGGTAGGGGCTAATAATTTCCTTTTGAAATCCCCAGAACACATAACACAATAGATTGAATATAAGTTATTAGTTTATCAATATAAAATTGCTTTTAGTTCACTATTAAATTTACTAGCAACCTATAGTTATAATTTCTGGTAGATTGATAAGTGATCCACTGTATACCACATTTGTTGAATGAGTGAATGAATGAATGAATTCAGAAAGTTCAAAGACCTAGGTATGGACCTTGAATATTCATCTATTCCATCCTAATCTAACCTACTTTTTCTGCATGTAATGTCTAAATAATTCACACAGTCTAAGAAGATGGAATCAAAAATAGCAAAGATGCCAGAAGCTGAATAGTGTGACATAGTGGGATGAGCCTAAGAGTTGAAGCAAAAAGACCTATGGTTGTAGTCAAGTTAAGGCTCTGCCACTTTCTTCCTATCTCTGTAACTTGAGCACATATATTTTTTCTGGGCCTCAGTTTGCAGCATAACCCCAGTCATACACTGCTGGCCTGCCTGTCTCAAGGCATTGTTGTCATGACCAAATGATATAACATTTAGGGAAAGGCTTTGTAACTCTATAAAGTGCTATTGAATAATGAGTTATTGTTATTAGAGGAATAGATTACCAAGGCAAGGAACAAATCCTTCTTCTGTAGTTGGGTTGTTTGCTTGTTTTTATTTATTTTAATAGTGGAAGATTCTCATATACTATATATAAGGCACAGGACCTTGCAGAGCAGACATTCAATAATTGTTGTTGGATTGAATAAGGCAATTTTCATTCAATAGGCATGCCTTCCAGATGACACTTCTATCAAAAATCCTCTGGTCCCCTACAAAATAATAGCTTCCCCCCAAGACCTCACAGTGAACTCTGCTTTCCATTTCTCTAATGCACTTCTTATAGAATGCCATGCATCATATTTCTTGATACTTGTGTCATTCTTGGCAAGACCATAGTCCAGGCTATTACTGTCATTCATGCAAATTTTATTTTACCAGTACCTAGAAAAATATTCTGCGCATAGTAGGCGCTCAATGATGTTTGTTGAATTTAATTTTGCTGTATACAATTGTCTTGACTGGAGTGAGAAGAATACATTAGATCACCTAAAGTCCCTTTCAGTCCTTTTATTTGTGAGTACCACTATTGAACCTTAGTCGTTAGTGAGGTATAGGGAAGGTGTTTTTCTTGTTTATTTTTATTAATAGAGTCTGCTCTGGAATTGTCAATGAAGGAAGGAAGCAGGGATGCAAATAATGGAAAATTTAGGGATAAAGCTCAAATCAATTCTAAGAAATGATATGAAAGAAAGAAATAGAAAAAGAGGAAGAAAGAAAGGAAAGAAGGAAGGAAGAAAGAAAGGAAGGAAGGAAGGAAAAAAGAAAGAAAGAAAGAAAGAAAGAAAGAAAGAATGAATGAAAGAAAGAAAGAAAGAAAAAAGAAAGAAAAAGAAAGAAAGAGAAAGAAAGAAAGAAAAAAAGGAAGAAAGAAAAAAGAAAGGAAATATTATTGGTAAAACTAATAAATGCATAAAAGAAAACAAAAATATGTTCAAAGGGGGATAGATACGGGGCAATTTTGTTACTACTTTGTTAAATTTAATGTATACTTTAAAATAATATATATTTCATAATTGTGTATATAACTTTTATTTTTGTACATTAGAATCTTTGTTTTAATAGATGCTGAATAAGTTCATAATAAAAAGTAAAAATAAAAAATCCAAATACACAAGTGTAGGGAGTTACATTTGGTTTCTGAATGTGTGGGTAGATAGCAGATTTCTTTTTTTATGCTATGTTCTGTTTAAGGTTAGTTTGTACCTTCTGAACACATCAAAGCAAAGGATAAAGTAGCAGTCAAATAGAAGGGCAGACAGAAAACTTATACTTTTGACAAAGGGATGACCTGAGAGAGGGAATCATGGGAAACCCTGACCCTGTTTTCCTTATTTATTTTGCATCCTGCCTGTGGAAGCTCTTATGCCCACAGTGATCCTCCTTGTTTGAACAGTTCTTCAAAGTAATCTCTCCCATATGCTTACTCCCTTTTGGCTACTTAAAGACTTTTATAGTTGCTAATTTCCTAGTTATTAGATTATGTCCTCTTGTTCCCCTGGCTCTTTGCCAGAGATAGTAGTTCATTCGTGATTAGGAGAAAAAGCTGCAGACATTTTCATTGTACGTACTTGGTTTCCAATTTTAATTTCCTTAGCAAACACTTTTTTGGGGAGCATGATGGTGTGCTTTCACTGCCTGTGAATGGTGAGCAAGTTAATAATTTTTCTGATTCTATCTCACTGTCATTTCTGAATTCTTTACAGCCCTTGAAATGGGGTCTTCAACCCAAGAAAATAACTCTCATTTCAAATCCAATGAACAGATTTTATTCTTAATTTGGCTTGTATATAGTGCAAAGGATAATGATGCCAAAATACACCATTCAATCACCTTGCCACTTCTGGGGCCTCTGATGATTTAATTTGCTTTATTTTCTTTGGTAGTCATATTTTTCAATTACCTTTTCCTGTGCCAATACCCTTTGTGAATGTTTTGAACTTCTTTGTACATGTGACTGATAGTCAAATCAGGTGCATAATTAGACTCATCATTCTTGTTCTGTCCTTTAACTATACTTTTCATTATTCCCTTAAAAAAATCTAGGTACTCCTATGATAGTCTTTAAGAACAGGGTCTATTTTTGCGTATCCTTATATCCCTATGATTTAGTGCAGTGCCTGGAATATGGTAGAAAGAAGGAGAAGAGGAAGGGATAAACATTTATTTAGCACATACTATGTTTCAGGCTTTTTTTTTTTTTTTACAAAAATCTCATTTGATCCTCACAAAATAGTAGGTGCTTAATAAATGCTAGTTGAATTACTATTTCCTAGACATTGAAAGACTTCTCATTTAATGGAGCATTTTATTTCAATCTTAGACATCTATTGCCCTGGTGGCAGAATAAATGAGTCTATCTTTCCCTCATTTCCTAAGTACATATCTTCTCTATAGAGAATTTTTCCCCAAGCACACTGCCTGCGGTTTATTAGATGACCTGTTTCTTTGTCAATCTTCTCTATGATGGAATAATTTGAGATTCATGTCACAGCAGCATCTAAGTTATAACAAGACAACATGACCAGCAAAGCCTAGGTGTCCTATCTTTTGTCTGATTATCTTATGTCCACAGTACCTTTTGGCATATATGTAGTGCAAAGAATGACGTAAGACTACACCATTTGATCACCTTATCACTTCTGCAGCCCCTAATGACTTTGATTCCCTTTATTTTCCTCACCAGTCATATTTTTCAATTACCTTTTCTGTGTCAAACTTAGAATATTCCTCCATGTACTTTTTGCTCATTTGTCCATCTCCAGATGTCTTAAACCCAACAAGAGTCCTCATTTCAAGTTTTGCATTTGTAATTCCTAACTTTTATTTTCAAAGTTGAATGTCAGGTGGATTTCACAGAAACCTAGAATTTCAGAGTAGGAAGGGGCCTCAAGAGTCATCTCATTCAACACCCCCTCCTACAATCAAAAGCATCATTAAAAAAAACAATAGGTACCAAATATTAAGCCACTGACCCAGGTCAATACAGTCACATAAGCGCATCCCTATTTTTTTCCCTAAAGTTTTGTCTAAACACTTTTGCTTCCTTACTTAGGCTGGCATTCCTTATTCCCTGCAACAGTATTGTAATTTCTTCCTATCTCAACTATATTTTTCTTGATGCTGGTCAATGTTCGTCACTATATATACTATCCTTTGCCATTCTGTGAGTCCCTGTTCTTAGGCCTCTCCCCATGTTAATTTTCATTTGGCTCCTCCTTTTCGGTCCTGCTTCCCAAGTCCTATGACCTTGTATACGTTTCCTCCAATCACTAGGCACAAGTCCCTGAGACAGAAGATTCAATAGACAGTTGTACTGCTTGCTGTCCAGGCAAGGTCAAACATAACCCCGGTTATTTTACCCTAAGAGACTTGAAGCTTGAAGGGCCAGAGGGGAAGGACCCAGCAGCTCAGTTTAGACAAATGTTCTACTACCACAATGTAGTAGATCACAGCAATGCCTCACCCATGGTGCTTGGGAAATCAATCTGAGGGCCAGATTCAGCCAGAGGGTCCCCACCCCTCCTCTCCAAATATCCCCAAGAGGCCCATAAACAAGGAAGTCATAGAACACCATGTTGGGGGTGGGGGTGGGATGTTCAAGGCAGACCTGCCAGGAACTTGTTTATGGAAACTCTAAAGATAATGACCCATGCTGTTCCCTTGAATTGCTCTTTATTGGCCCACACAGAGCAAGTCTTCAGTCTCCTATTCTTCCTATTCATAAGGTCAGTGTTTCTTACTGCCAGTGGAACAAGGATGTGCTATTGATACTTTTCTTGGCAAAAGACTACAAAAGATTTTTTTTTCCTCTGTGTGAAAATCCTACTCCAGCCTTCTCCTTCCTTACTCCAGCCCTGTAATAGGGACCATAATCTTGCCGTGCTGTAGCTTTATGCATATTTCCCAACATGATTAGCACTCTAGCCTTTTAACCAGCTGTTTCTCCCATCATCTCTCTGCATGAATATTTCCTGTTCCACCTTTCCATTCTGCCCAGGAGATTGGTAATAGTTTTCTCTGATTGTTTTTGTACCTTTCCTGTATTTCATTTCAATCAAAGCTGCCCCTGCATTGGTAGTCAGACCACATATCATTCTATCCTTCAGCCAATATACTCCCTTGCCTCACATTCCAGACTGCCTTGGTATACCAATCCACTTTAAAATGCCTGCAACCCCTTTAGAATGTCAGGTGGAAGCAGCATATTATTGATGAAAGGGGAGGAAGGGACAAACATAGAAAGATAAAAAATAAATTAACCAGAGAAAAGGGACTATGATTGGGGAGTTACCAAGATACTCACTGTGTGAATTGACCACATTCTTTGCAGAGCAAGAACACAGGTGGTGACCTGTTTTTACAGCTCTGTTTTTACAGCTTAGAAATCTTCTTAGCATTTGGATTAGTTTTAAAACTTCATCTGAATAAAATAAGTAATTTATATTCCTAGTAACTGTGTCTGGTTTGGTAGTCATTTCAGACCCTCTGTTACATTAAAATAGCATTTGTGACTCCATTTTGCTTTTATCCACCATTTTGTGAAGCCAAATTTCAGCTGCTTGTAAGTCATCTGATTTTGGAGAAATCATAAGATTACTCCCTTCCTAAAGATTCCAGAGTTAGGGAATGTCACAAGACTATTCCTCTCCCTCTCATCTCACTGTCTCTGGATCTCTTTCCTCAATAAGAAACCAGGTGTCTCAATCTCTATATCTTATTTTTCCTGGGTTTTTTTTTTCACTCCCTTCAAATTGTATATTTACTATGTAGACAGTGAGGCTGACAACTTTGTGTAACTCTGTCTCACTTGAATTCAATTTATGCCTAAGTCAAAACATCACCCCGTGATGTCATTGGTCTTTGAAAATGAAAGACCAACAACAACAACTGTGTAGAAACCAATGGTCAATGTCCTTGGTGGATCAAGAGTTGGACCTGATTTGTTTCTGCAACCACAAGTATTGTCTTGATAAAGTCAAATTTCTTTATTTTGATGTAATACTTGCTATGAAAGGCTCACTACCACACAGTTTTCAAAACTTAAATTATAGAATCATATTTTTCAGTTAGATGGGATGTTGCAGGCCATCTAATCATCTCAATCCTTCTATAGTGTATCATAATTCCCTTCAAACTGGACCTAAAACTGGCTAAGAGTCTATTTATTCGCAGCAGACTATGATGTGACAAATTAGGTAACATCATTTGGCATGAGAATTTTAAGAAGTTAGAAGCTATTTCTAATCAATTTGATCTCATCACTGAATTTTCATGGGCTTCTCACAGTATCATCTTAGTTCAAGCAGGAAGAGACTTTAAAGACAAATATAGTTCAAATTTTATTGTTTTTCAGAGGAGGAAACTGAGACCCAGGGCTCTCTAAAGTAAGTAGTGGTGGAAAGTAGCAGATCTAGGATTTGAACTCAGATTCTCTGAGTCCAAATCTCTTTCTCTCACAAGTCAATTATAGGGATCTTTCAAAGCTCCCAAGGTCTAATGAAGATAAGAAGAAAATGTAAGGCTAATCGGAAGAGAGAAGAGATAGTGGCATTGTATAGGGAAGCTACATTTGAAAGACAAACAGCAGCATTGTTACAAATTCTGAAAATTGAAAACAAGATTCCAGGCCTCAATTGAGAATTTAAGGCTTAAATAATCAAGAATTCAGATTTCTTCAGGTTATATTGCAATCTATTAAGGTAGATCTAACTCATATTAGGTTGGGAAATTTACAAGATTATTTCAGAAAGATAAGACACACCACAAAAAATTTCTCTAATTATAGGATACTAATAAAATATACAATAATAAGGAAGAAGACCAGTTTTCTTGACAATAATGGGAATGTGTTTACTTAGTCCTGTAATCATATATAGCCTGTCATGTGACCTGAGTGAATAATGTCCATAATTCTCCCCAGAAATTTGCTTTCTAGGAGGCTTGTTTGAATCAGTAGCGCACTTCCTGATTGCTTCTCATGTTTCAGGACCCACAGTTGAATTGCTCATCTAGTGAACACCTCTCCCAGGTATTGGGCTTCATATTTTTTTTTCTCTTGCTTCCATCTTCCTGAATATTCACTCCAGTTACTGTTTTGAGGCTACCTCTTAATAGGGAATATTCTCCTTATATTACTTTCTCAGATATGCACAAGGATAATACTTGCACTCCTCTACTGGGACAATAGGCTTCCTACCCTTGATAGCTAATTGAATGTCCACCAATTATTACAAAATGCTAATTCTCTTATTAAGGCAATACGGTATTCTCCATTGACCTTTTCATCACTTAAATATTTTCATTTTAGCTCTGAGTAGTCCATATGAGTGATAGACCTGCTTGAAACTTTCAAATGAGGGTCTTTTACTTTACCGCTATCATCAATTTTATTACCAAATCTTTCTAGTTAGTTTTATCATTATTTAAGCTTTTTTCTTATTATTTATATGTGTGGAAGGCTGAGCATTTGAAAATAGTTCTAAGAAAATTTCTGAAATTACATCCATAAGATAGTGTCTATTTTCTCAGTAATATAAACATTAAACTCCCAATCAATAATGAGAGATACATCCATTTATTTAATATTTGTGCTAATGAAAGGAATTACTTTTAATTCATTAGTCCAAAAAGGAAGATTGTCCAAAATCAATTTGTTTTTGATATGCATTTGTATACAAGATAAATTTATTGGCTTTAAATCCGAAAGTAAGAGAGACAAAATTGTCTATCTACATGCACCAAGCTAAATATCACAGAGAAAAGCAGAAATGTAGGAAGAATAGCTGTAGGAGCACTTAGTTATTCACAGGAAACACAATACAAAAGGAAGTCAGTGATGCACATTCCTGGCCTCAGATATCTAGACATAAATGCTCAAAGAATGACTACCAAACAAGGTGAACTTGTAAGGTTAGACATCCTAACATAAGAAGACAAAATGAATCTTATAGGTATCACTTAAATTTGATGAGAAAGGAACAGATATTCCAGTGGAAATGTGGTCTCATCAAATTGGGGTATTCCCTTCTATGATGCAGATTACATTGTGTATTAAGAAGCTATTTCCATGTGAGACAATCCATGAAGAAGGCCTGGTGGAAAATATTTGGATAAAGATGAATGAAGACAGAATCCAAAAAGGCACTGTCAATCCAATATACTATAGGTCACCTGGACAGAAAGAAATGATAGATGAGGAATTCATGAAACAGGTTATAGGCTTGGCATCAAGGAATTATATCAATGAGACACTTTTCTCCACCCTCAAAGTAGTCATGACTGAGTGGATTGCAATATTTAGTATTGCTTATAACATTTTAACCACATCCCCAGCCTGTTATTCCTCGCCTTTGCACATGACTCTGTGTGTGTACATCTAAGACTAATTAAAATAATCATCCCATGGGCAGAAAGTGTAAGTCAATGCAGCATATATTCAAAACAAAAAAAAATGGAGAGGGTTTCCTTTACTTGTGTTTCAATAAAGATATATCTGATATTCAGGGAATTCACTAGTCTTTATCCAACTTTTCCCATTGTCCAGTACATTCTGAAAAATAATAGCAGACATTCTGTTACCATCTTCTCAAAACTTATTTTGGAGTGTGGAAAGGTATTTAAGAATGTCAGTCTTAAAGGTCTTTCATTCATCCAGGCAGCTAAATGGTTCAGTAGATAGAGCAGACTGACCTGGAGTCTAGAAGATATGAGGTCAAATCTGATCTCAGATACTTACTAGCTATGTGAGCCTGGGCAAGTCACTTAATCTGTCTACTTCAGTTTCTTTGACTGTAAAATGGGGATAATAACAGTACCTACACCCCAGAATTATTGTGAGGATCAAAGGACGTATTATTTGTATGGCACTTTGAAAACTTAAAAGAGCTACATAAGTGTGAGTTGTTATAATTATTATCTTGCTGCTACAGGCAGTACATGGAAATAAAAGTAAAGACAGATGCCAGAATTTTCATGCAGGTTAGTACAAATTTAAATAGGACTAGACCAGAAATAATTTTCCAATAAAAATTAGGTTTGGATGAATTTTCTATAAGCTGGAATCCTTATTCTGATAAATGAACTTAGCATAAGTATGACCAGAAAGGTCTTCTCTTTAAGGGAAAGGACTTGGAGTGCAGAAATGCCTGTTTATAGAGGGAGGCCTAAATGTGAATTTTCTCTTTTTTGATCCAAATGAGAAACTAGCACCTGGAAATTATTCTTGAATATGAGATGAAGTTATTATGGCAGTATTATATAGCACATGGAATGCTGGATTTGAGACTCTCAATGAAATCTTGCCTCTCACCCTTAATTGTTCTCTGAACACGGCAAAACCTATTTAGTCTTAGTTTTTCTTCCATTCAACATGTACACCACCAGTCTGTTCTCTAGGCTGACTCTTTCTGTGGTTTTGTTTTTCCCAACCTACATTCACTGATAAGTTGGAATTTACTCAGAGGAGTTGCTGCTATGGGATGCTAGGGGTAACCCTTGTGGGTAGCTATTCCTAGTATTGTAGCTTCTACCATGTCCTTCCATTAACAATTACTCCTTCATGAACATTTAAATAAATATTAAAAGTATTAGATTTATATGAGTTATTGACAAACAGGATCAATAATTAACATTAAAGTCTATTTATTTATTTGCAATATTTTGGCTATGGTCAATATCTCCACCTTGAACCTCAATATTACTCCATTCAGTGTCTCTCAAGATATTGTCTCTTCTCTTGAATTCTCTTTATAAGATAAAGGTGAAAACAGCTTTCCCAGAAAATAAGATTTCTTCATCTCTTTCCATCCCTAGTTTCTCTCAAGCTAATACTTTTGATGTCTGTCTCCATAGTTTGTCAAATACATCTTCACAGATAAGAAGTCAAAAATAACACAACACCCTCTCCCCCAACTCCACAGAGAAAGGGGTTCATAGTGAACAATTGCTCCAGTGTCTTTGCCAAGAAAATCCCAAATGTGGTCACAAAGAGTCAGACATGACTGAAAATGACTGAACAACAATATATGGGAAACGGTGACTATATCAGTGTTCTTGCTTCATAGCCTTCAGGCTGGGAAGACATGAGAGATCAACTTGAGGAAGGTGGGTTGGGGTAAGATCATGGAAGGCCTTGAATGTCAGGCTGAGCTTGACCATTATTCTGTAGGGAATGGGGAACAAGTTTCTTGCTCTATAAATCTTCCCAATTTGACCCCTTTAAAAGTAACACCAGCAGCAAGAATCAATTTTATGCCACAGGTCCTCCCAAGAGAGGCACTCTTCAGATTTTATTGGGCTGTTTGCTTCCATAAGATCTTATTTTTCTTTTTATGATTTTCCTCTGGTTTTACAATCTTCCTTTGTTCAGGTAAAAATAGCAATGGCAGTTCTACCTTGAGGAATGTAAAGTAAATAAGGTCTCCAATTTTCTGCCACAGAAACAAAAATCTAAATGGTGCTGAAATTGACAAATGTAGAACAATAGATGTTAAACCATGTTTATTTGAAGCAACTTGCTGTACTTCAGAGCACAATTACAAATCATCCTCCCAATCTCATCACACACTCAGACCTGCCAAGAGCTAATTAACTGCTATGACAATGGCAAGATGTGGCAACATAATTCATAGTTTCTGAATGGCTGGAAGGCATTTAATTTGAATAAAAGAATTAAAGAGCAGCAGTTAGCAAGACTATTGTAGATAGAGTGGGCCCACCTGGATGTTTCTTACCCTACTTCCAAATCTCCAACCTGGAAATGATATATTATTAAGCTTCATTCTAAAAAAAATATTTTAAAAGATAGTATTAAATTGCATATATTAGTATGACATTTATTAGAACTTCAGTAATCAGAGTTGGTAATATTAACATTGCAGAGATTGTTTTCCTTCTAAGGGCTATTTCTAAATTTTGACTAAATTGCTACTAAGTAAAGTGTTGCGTGGACTAGGAATGAACATTATTAGTTAGTCAATGAACATAAAGCACTTATATACCAAGTACTGTGCTATGGGTGGAATAGCTAGGCTACACCATGGCACAATTAACTGAGACAAATGGGATATGGCACATTTTTATACTCGGTTTTAAACTATAAACATAGAAATATTATTAAAATAGCAAGGTAGAAATAATTACTAGTCACTATATTTATAAAGAATACACAATTATAATTAAGATTTAAAGAAATATAAACACTGCTCAGTGTAAGTAGTTACTTTTCTTTCCCATGGCTTAACTTGGACAAGGGTATTGAAGCCTACTGAAGCTTTAGTAGCTAAGACTTTTGTAATAACTTGTCTTTTTTAGAGTAAAATTGTTTCTGGGATAGCTCTAGGGACTTCCAGGTCTCTTGACCAGTAAGATAATGAATTAGTCACTTTCTTGAAATACTTCAATCTCATCCCCGAACTGTCCTCCAAAAGAAAGTAGATATATATTAAATGTAGAGTATTTACAGCTAAATCTACAAATGACAGAATCTCTGACAAGGTAAAATCCATTATGAAGTAATACAAGAGAACTTTGGTACTTAGAGAGCTCATTCAGAACCCTCTTTCCTTGGCCAGCTTCCATTTGTCAGTGTAAGGAGCACACACAAACACACAGGCTTATCCAGGGCCCCACTTAACAAGTACAAACTTTGATGCTGCTGTCACTTTGCATGAACATCCCCAGTGTTCCCCATCTCTCAAGAAGAGGCAGAATTGACTCCTACCTCCCCTGATGGAAGTTAGGGAAGAGACCCAGACTGGGAATCCGGTATGTGTGAAAGTAAAGAGGGCATGATAGTCCTGTGGGCCATTTTTAAGTGTCTAATCACCAACAGGAGAGAAGACAGAAAGTGAATGACAGGAAAATACACAAAAAGACTGAAGCACTAAAGCCATTAGGAAAAAATCTTTACTAAAAGCCCAGTACACGAGCAGATAAATCAACAGGATTCTAAGACCAAAAGGAAAAATGAGAAAAACCTTAAAGAGAATACAAAAGTCTATTAGTAAATATTATAAGAAATTCCAAAATGTTTCAAAGTGATAGCCTGAAACTTTATCCCAGGTTAACATTAAATGTCTTCAGATTCTTCCAGGTTATGTGAGTAAAAAGAGGAAAGATTAGAGATTTTCTCCAGTCTTCTACATCACTCAGAATTACCCTCAAATAGAAATTATGTCTAAGAGAAAAAAAAAAAAACAATTGCAGCTGTCTCTGTAGGTTTGAACACAAAAAAGACTACCAAAATAAAAATCTAATGAGCTAACAGTAGAGAAGACTATAATCTCTAACACTCAGCATCCCTTCTCCAGGCCAAACCGATGCACAAACACCTATGCACTGGTAGCTCATACAACCTGACCCAACAAATTGCATTCTGCTTCCTTAAGAGTTAAGGATTGAGTCATATGTATGACTTCATTATGCTGATCCCAAGAAGGATCTTAGGTTATCTTTCCTTTAGTTCTCTGAGCATTGAGAATATATCTTTCTCCAAGATAAGAAGCACAAAGAGTAAAATCATTACTTTTTAATTAACTGACAAGATGTATGGCATGGCATGGGGTGGGAGTTGCAAACCATATAGGAGGAGGTAATACTCATGCTAGTGAGATCTTGAATCCCTCAAATTATCAAAATATTCTCAATTACACCAAATACTGAATAATATACAAATACTGAGAACTCGTTGAAACCAAAAGAATAGAAAGAATAGAGTATGCTATCTCTCCAAATATATGCAATGCCATCAGCTGTCATTAGATGATATCAGTTAAGGTGTTAGATCCTTCCGTCTAGCTGGCAGCAAGAAAAAGGATTTGGACCTTGTATAAAGTCAATGTGCTAAGCAAAGCCTACTTCAGTCCCTGTGACTGACTCTACTGGAATGGAGGCAGTATAAAGAGAAAGCTGTCCATCCTTCCTTCCTAACAAACATTCCCCTTTGATGTAGCTATAAGCAGTAATCAGATCAGTTATGTTTTTCAGAAGCTAAGGCTTTCTTGTGTACTCCTGTCTGATTGGCTTAGTTCTGCACAGGTTTAGGATTATTCATTTGTATACAGAGCCCAGTTTCCAAATTAACAGCATTATCTACTACTGCACCTGAGACGCAGCCTATAGATGAAAGTAAATAACTCTTAATACCCCCCTCTAGAGCCATGAAAAATGTGATGATATAGGAACACAGCATGGGTACACTTGCTACAATCAGTGGATACCCAATCAATAAAGCAGTGTTTGAGTGAGTTAGCCTGGGAGAAGTTTGGTGGGTTAAAGTTGACTTGAAATATTAAGAAATAAATAAGAAACACCTCCAAAAAAGGAAAAGGTCATACTTGAGTGGAACATTATTATGAGAAGCTGAATAACCAGAGGTAAAAATAAAATAGGTTGTACAGGGATGCATTTCAGAACATAAGTAAAGGAGAGTTCTGCTACAAAAATATATTAAAGTATAAAATACTGATAAAGGCTATGCAATACAGGAAACAGAGGGCCAGCTGTAGAGGCAGTGAGGCCTATGATCAAATCTTGCCTCTGACACATTACTGCTATATCACCATAAACAAATTCATTTACTTTAAGTTGCTCCCTAAACTCCCCAAAAGTTGCTGTATCTGTCATTTTGGTAGAGGGATTTGTCACACAAGTGGTATCAAAGTTCTCTATGCAGATGCAATCTCAAATCTAAACCCTGCTCCTCTCCAGGCTGCACTGCTGACTCTCTAGACATTCTCTATCATGCCACAGAAAACTCTTCACTCTGGCAGTTCAATCTACACCTGCACTTCTCACTGTGGAATTACTCTTTCTTCTTCAGCCTCTTCCTCAGATTGACTGGTTCCTCCCAGAACGTCCATGGGTATGTCTTCATTCCTCTCCAGGTTGCATTCTTGACTCTTCAGACTTTCTTTGTAATTCCTCCATGCAAGGTACCTTCACCTTTTCTCCTCCTTCCTCCTTTTATTAAACTGTAAGCTCTTTGAAGGCAAGAAATGTCTTTGTTTCTGCTTGTATTTATATTTCTAGCACTTAGTAGTGTCTGATACATAGGAAGCACTTGATAAATACTCATTGACTTGACTTGGAACTCCTCTCCCCTAAACATACAGATATCCTAGAACCTGGGAGAACTGGAAGGGTGTTGGACTAGCCAGGCAGAACTATGTCATGACAGAGAGAGCTCCAGTTACTTGAAGAAATCAGTGAACAAAAGGTATCTATTTCTTTGCTTTCTATATCACTTGGGAATAGGCTTGTAGCCTCTCAATTCTTTGGTTTACATGAATGAGGACAGTTTGCCTGGAGAAAAGAGATCTTGACCTCCAAGAATCTCTTCTGACTCTCCTCAACTCAGTCCTCCTAAAAACAATAAACATGTTACTTTCAGGGCTAAACTCAGTCATAGTAGAATTTTAGATTCACTACTGTCTTTCAAATTTCCCTCTAGCAACTTACTGATCTCTAATATTCCTTAATATGAAGAACCAAGACTTTCATTCTGAAATTAGTGATATAAGATTTCAAATTTTAAAAAAAAAACTGGTAATGTAACACTTTTACCAATACCCTGGTGCAGAGAATCAACAAGCAAAAATGTGACATCATCAGATAGAGGGGAAGGAGTGGGCAGATGAGCAAGAGGTTACTGATTTGACTTATTGAACATCTTTTTGGCCAACAGCAAAAGAAGCAAAAAACATAGGAATGGGAGGCTGGGGGGGATTAGATACATTTTATTTACATGGTAGTTTTACCCAGAGTCAGTCCTGTTTTACCTCCACCTATGTGGGGACAAATGGAAATTGTGAATGCACATAATTTTATCTTAATGGGAACATTGCCACTGATCTTTGTGGTACACATATTTTCTCCTGTAGACACTTTCTTGGCTCAGTTTGCATTTGATTACTAGAGGCCATGACCCTACGCTATACTATTTTTGTATCTAATAAATTTTTGTGTCTGTCCTTTAGCTGGCTACCACTTTAATGTTACATAGAACTGGTTACAAATTGGTTCCACAACAGACTCCATTAGGTTATCCATTAGCAGAAATTCTGTGGTTGGAAAGTTATTGTCCAGGGCATAGGGAGCCAAGGTGGTGGATTAGTGGTAGCCACTCAGCTGAACTTTCCCAACATTCCCCTTCAAACAACTTTAAAATAACACCACAGATCAAATTTTGGAGCAGCAGAGCCAACAAAAGGTCAGGGTGAGATATTTTTCTGGCTTAAGAAAATTTCAGAGATATGCGGAAGACTGTAGCACTGACATAGAGGCCTGTCTGGTGCCCACACATGCAGTAGTGACAGCATCAATACCTTCAGCAGTTATCAGTCAAGAGATAAGAGGGTCAGACAACTGATGAGAAAGATTTCAGGGGACCCTTTGCTGGCACTAGGTAAAGCTGTTGCTGATTGGCAACTCTGTTGCCCATATACAGTTCCAGAGCTGAGAGGAGCACTGGTGGCCAGTCACAAAGGAGCAGGGGCCTTTGCTAAGGGGCTAAAGCTTGTTGCTGTGAGGAACTGGGACCCTTCCTGGGTAAATACCAGGAGAGAAGTGACCATACCTCAAACCTATCAGAAATGATAAATGCTGAAGAAGATGAGGGGCAAAATAGATAGACTAGTGAACAGATCCAACCTTTCTGCAGAACAGTATGGAACTAGGCCTCAAAGTATATAAAACTGAACATACCCTTTGACCCAGCAATACCATTACTAAGTATGTATCCCAAAGAAATCAAAGAAAAAGGGGAAAAAAAACTATATGTACAAAAATATTTATAGTAGTTATTTTAGTGGTGTCAAAGAATTGGAAGCTGAGGGAATGCTTATCAATTGAGGAATGGATGAACTAATTGTGGCATATGATAATGATGGAGTACTATTGTGCTATGGGTCCAAGAGGGTTCATTTCAGAAAAAAAATGGTAAACTTATATGAACTGATGCAAAGTGAAGCGAGAAGAACCAGGAAATCATTGTGCAGAGCAACAGCAAGGTTGTAGTGATGATCAGTTGTGAAAGACTTGGCTACTCTGATCAATGCAATGATCCAAGACAATTCCAAAGGACTAAGGATGGAAAAAATGCTATCCACCTCCAGAGAAAGATGATGAACTCTTGAGTGCAAATTGAAGTATAATCTTTCCACTTTTTAATTTTTTGCTTTTTTTAAAAATATGGCTAATCTGGAAATGTTTTGTATAATTTCACATGTATAATTGATGTATTGCTTGCCTTCTCTCTCTCTCTCTCTCTCTCTCTCTCTCTCTCTCTCTCTCTCTCT